>NC_064829.1:64918725-65221756 GCF_024166365.1 Elephas maximus indicus | reverse complement strand
CCTCCAGGTCTTGCTTGGTGAGAGCAAAGGACCCGCATTGCCAAGACGGCTCATTGATTGTTAGGTACAGGTGTTTATATGGGGAGGAAAGAGTAGAGATGGGCTCTTCTTCAGGGCATATTCAGGGGTGTGGTCCATCATGATTGATGGACAGCTCCTGTGATGATGCGGATATCATCACATTGGCACAGTCTCAGTCGGACCTTGATGCAGGGAAAATGGCGGTTTAGCTCCTCCCATTGGCCGTCCAGCTGCTGCCTGCCTCAGTCCCAAGTAGTCTGGTACTAAAAGGAGCCCCGGTGGTGTGATGGTTAAGCACTCAGCTGCTAACCAAAAGGTTGGTGGTTTGGGTTCAGCTGCTTCACAGAAGAAAGATCTGGCAGTCTGTTTCAATGAAGATGACAGCATAGAAAATCTTATGGCGACAGTTATACTCTGTCACATGGCGTCACTATGAGTTGGAATTGACTTGGCAGCAATAGATTTTGTTTTTTTTTGGTTTTTAGTGTGGTACACCATGCACTCCATGGGAGGAAGACATGACAATCAGCTTCCATAAAGGTTTACAATCTTTAAGGTCATGCAATCTTCATAGACACATCCAGATTCCCTGAAGGACCAAATTACTGGACTGAGGGCTGGGTACCATGGTCTTGGGGGACATCTAGTTCAACTGGCATAACATAGTTTATAAAGAAAATGTTCTACGTCCTACTTTGGTGAGTAGCGTCTGGGGTCTTAAAAGCTGTGAGCAGCCATTTAAGATATTCCACTGGTCTCACCCCATCCGGAGCAAGGAAGAATGAAGAAAACCAAAGAAATAAGGGAAACATAAGTCCAAAGGATTAATGGACCACAACTACCACAGCCTCCACCAAACTGAGTCCAGCACAACTAGATGGTGCCTGGCTACAACCACCAACTGCTCTGACAGGGATCACAATAGAGGATCCCAGACAGAGCTGGAGAAAAATGTAAAACAAAATTCTCACTCACCAAAAACAAAACAAAACCAAACCAGACTTACCGGTCTGACAGAGAGTGGAGAAAACCTGAGAGTATGGCCCTGGACACCCTTTTAACTAAGTACTGAAGTCACTCCTGAGGTTCACCCTTCACCAAAAATTACACAGGCCCATAAAACAAAATGAGACTAAATGGGCACATCAGCCCAGAGGCAAGGACAGAAGGCAGGATGGGACAGGAAAGCTGGTAAAGGGGAACCCAAGTTCGAGAAAGGGAGAGTGTTGACATATTGTGGGGTTGGCAACCAATGTCACAATTAGACATTAATTAATGAATGAGAAACTAATTTGCTCTATAAACCTTCCTCTAAAGCACAATTAAAAAAAAAAAAAAAGATTTGCAGCCTTGGAAACCCTATGGGGAAAAGCTCTACTCTATTCTATAGAGTCACTCGACGGCAGTGGGTTTAATTTGGTATTGGAGTCCATACTTTTAATGGCCATGCTGTATTGTCTTCTTAGCTGAGTAGAGGTAGCCTCTCAAGGACACCAACAGAGCCCTGTAATTCTACAAAAATATAAAGAAATCTTCAATGTAGCCACACAAATTCAGTACTCATAAAGGGAATAAACAGTAAGTCTTTTGGTTCAGAGACATCTCAATGAATTAAGTGACTTACCCAACGTCATAAAGTGACTTAGCAATGAAACCAAGGAAGGCATGGGCTCTTCATTTTCAGCCCCCAACCTTTTGTTCAGCACTAGTTTATTCTTGGAGGTGACATGTGCAGAAAAATGAGTCTAGTAAGTTTCTTTCCTAGAGCTTGTCATGTTGCAGAATTCTTTAATGTTTGGCGCTCACGATAATATGTGGTCTTTGCTGGAACTCCTGTGGTTTGATACCAGCCTATACTAGAGATTATGGCAGCTTTTGTTTTCTTAAAAAGCTGGCCGCTCTTGGAATGTAGGCTTGAGAGAACAGAAGCGAGGTTGGTTTGGCTCCAACAAAGCAGTCAAGTGTAACTAATACTGTATTATTAGCACGGGGTGAAATATCCAACTTTCAGTATCTTGACGAAACACAGACAATAAAAATTGCTCAGTGACTTTTTCTAACCTTTCTAACCTGTATTTTACTCCCCAAGACCACGATCCACTTTGCATTCTCAGACAATAAGCCAGGGAGCTTGAAAGTGTGCCACTCATGGCGAAGGATGGCTTCCCCTGAAATGAAACAGCTACATTTGCCAACTTTAAGTCTCAAGAAGTCTTAAAATTTTCCAGGTACACAAGTGTACTTCTTAATGACAGATTAAACTAGTTGTCAAGGCTCCATTGGAGTGAGAATCCGTCATTAAGAGATTCTGAAAAACCTAAGAACTGAGCTGGTCAAGTCCCCAAGTGTGATAAGAAAACATTTCCTGCATCCCTGTGGATATTTAATTAATAAAATTGTTTTGAGATGTTCTATTTAAAAATACAGTAGGAATAAAACAATACAATGTATTAAAATCACAGTGGTCTTAGTCAAGCCCCATTAATGTTACAAGAATAGAAATGTATATGCATGTCTTTGTTGGGGATTGTCTAGTATTTCTCTCCTCTAGGCATTTTGGAAGGCATGGGATAGTGTGCTAGACTTTGAAATGTATTTTCTGGCTGTCAAGAATTAAGTGATCAGGGCCAGTGTGCTTTTGCGTTATATAAGAAAAAGAGAATACATTACGTAAGAAATAGAGAATGCGGTTCGTTGCCACCTCGAATTCATTTTTTTTTTTTTTTGGTGAAAAGAGAAAGCTGTAGGAAGAGTTAGGGCCAGTTCAGGGCATAATGATGAGATCATTTTGGAACCTCTTTTTTGTGGGTTCTGTTGCAGTCCTCCTCTTCTTCTAGCCCAAGTTCCACTCTGGTGTCAGCCCAGGAAGGCTTTTCCTCTGGAATTCCCCCAAGTTCCTGACTTATCAACTGGCTTTCTTGGTTGTAGACAATTTTGGCTTCAGAGCAAAATACGTACTGGAGTTTGGGGAAGGGCAGACTCAGGCCTCAAGAATATGGTAGGGCAGGCACCTGGTACCAGTGGGAAGTACTGTGTAGCTGGGAAAACTTACAGAATTAAGTGTCAGGAAATGCAAATCATGGTTGTTGTCCAGCTCTGGCTTAGGGTAAAATATTTAAATCCACCCAGAATCAGTTTCATCACCTGGAAAATAAGGGGGTTGGGCTTGTTAACAATTCTCAAACTTTTCTTTTAGCTTCATGACTCATTCTTCAAAGGGAAACTTATGCTTAAGTGTAATAAGATCAAGAGTTAAAGGTAGAGTTTTCTTTAGAGTTCGATGGTTCAAACCTGAGCTCCACTCATATTTTGATTTCTGTTTTCACTCTCTTAGGCTCCAGCCACCAGGGTAGACTACTTGGGGTAGACCACTACATGATGAGAGGCCACATGGAGAGAAATTCTGAAAGATAAGGGACCACCTTGGACATTTGAGCCCTAGCTGAGCACCCAGCTGAATGATGTGACGTGAGGCTGCACATCATGGAGCAGAAGAACTGCCCAGCTGAGCTCAACCAACCATAGAACTGTGAGAAATAATGAATTGTTGTTTAAAACCATCAGGTTATTTATTTATTGTGCTTTAAGTGAAAGTTTACAAATCAAGTCAGTCTCTCATACAAAAAATTACACACACCTTGCTATGTACTCCTAGCTGCTCTCCTCCTAATGAGACAGTGCATTGCTCCTCTCCACCCTGTATTCCCCATGTCCATTCAACCAGCTCCTGTCCACCTCTTCGTTCTCATCTCACCTCCAGGCAGGAGTTGCCCACAGTCTCATGTGCCTACTTGAGCTCAGAAGCTCACTCCTCACCAGTATCATTATCTATCTTATAGTCCAGTCCAACCCCTCTCTGGTGAGTTGGCTTCAGAAATGGTTCCAATGTTGGGCTAACAAAAGGTCTGGGGACAATGATCTCCACGGTCCCTCTAGTCTCAGTCAGACCACTAAGCCTGGTTTTTTTACGAGAATTTGAGATCTGCATCCCATGGTTCTCCTGCTCTGTCAGGGATTCTCTGTTGTGTTCCCTGTCAGGGCAGTGATTGGTGGTAGCTGGGCACCATCTAGTTCTTCTGGTCTCAGGCTGATGGAATCTCTGATTTATGTGGTCCTTTCTGTCTCTTGGGCTCATATGTACCTTGTGTCTTTGGTGTTCTTCATTCTCCTTTGCTCCAAGTGGGTTGAGACCAATTGATGCATCTTAGATGGCCACTTGCTAGCTAAACATCTACTTTTGAGATTGTTTTTATTCAATAATAAATTACTGAAACGTATTCCTCAGGTATTAACAGGCAAAACAAATTTCAAAAATTTCCCGTATGTAACTCAAAATCCTTGAGTCTTTTCCTAAATGTTTAGATATTCCATCACTACCTCTTTTCCTTTTCTTTAGATCAAGATGTTGTTTAATACGATTTTTGGCACCCACACTGGGTTCTCAGCCCCACATAAAAAAGATGTATATCACCTGTTGACCAGTGTGGGCTGCCTGTGGTCCAAGCACTCCCTTTAAGGATGGATTTTTTTTTTTCCTGAGGAGAGTTCAGAGCTAGAAATATCTAGTCACTTGATTTTCAGTTTTATGATACATCATGCAAATCATCAATCCCTTGCTTTTCTCTAACTCAGATAAAAAATGCAAACCTCCTCCCTACCCCCGAGAAAGTGAAAAAGGCAAATGGCTTTGCTGTAAGGGGTGGTCTAGTTTTTCAAGTATTTATTGTTTTTTTTGTGTCCTAAAAGGATTCTGTTTGGACTGTGTTGTCATACTGGCCATAAAATGGTTTGTGAGTGAAAAACAAAGTAAAACAATGAAAGCAGCGATTTGGTGGGCTTTGCAATGTCTATAAGATTGTGCTAAAAACCAGAGACAATTCCTTTATTATTTTCCCCTTCTGCCTGTTTCCATTCACCAGTGGTTGAGCTAAAGGCCTGGAGCTAGCAGTCAGGACAGCAATAAAATCATACAGGAAAAACTCTTCCTAGAGGAAATGGCTGGCAGTGCTGCAAGCTTTCTGGTGGTGAGCACCAAGCACTTACGTGACTGTAGCTCCTATAAGACAGTTCAAGTTATGTAGGTTTTTCAGAGCCCAGAATATAGGGGGTTATGTGTTGGGACAGAGATGTGGGGTTTGGAGCAATAAAAATTATTTATTGATTTTCCATGAAAATAAGCTTGCTGCTGGTGTGATGTGATATGTGTGTGTGTGGTATAATACTTGTGTAAGAAATACAAAACCATGATGTTTTACACAAGACAGATCCAGGCAAGACAGAAGGAGGAAGAGGGGTTTGTAGGAAGGATGAGGGAGACAGAGGTAGGACAGGCAGTTGGAAAGATGTGTGTCCTCATCAACCTTTTCTGGGCCAGAGCCCCAGAGTCGAAAGGTGTCCTAGAGAGTTGGGGGAACTGTCATGTACAATTCAAAAGAGAAAAGCAGTTCATTTTATGGAATTTTATATAGTTAAAAAGTATTTCAGAAAGAGAAATAGTTTCGTCTCTACCTAAGCCTACGTGTGCCCAACTTCCGAACTGTGTAATTGTGGAGTACAGAGTTACAAACGCAAGAACGGTAGAATATGAGCTAGGTAGGGGAATTGCAGTAGAGAGGAAGCAGGGCTGTTGTATGAAAGAAGAGAAACCGGAATGAGTTAGTAGAGAACTTCAGATTGAGTGAGAACCTGAGGAAAATGAAGTATAAGAAGGAAGAGAGGTGAGAAGACCAGGAAGAGCTAGAGTTGGGGAAAGGCGAGAGGTGGCAGTTAGACATGGGCCCAAGAATTGGGTGAACATTTCAAGAGTCAAAGAACTTGCAAGAATGTGGTTTAGCTGATTGTATTTATATACAGTGACCTTTTAGTCTCTCAACATGAAATGCAAGCTTTTGTCTGACAAGCAGGAAAAACAATAAGGCCAACGTTTGACTTTCATATCTGGGTAGGTCACATGTTTAGTTCTAAACTTATGGTCAGTATCCTAATTTTGGTTAGCCATTCAAGAATTCACATCATTGGACCCAAGGGACATTGAATGAAGGGGTGCGAATGACTCCTAGAAAAGTCAAATTTATGACCAGAGAATGGTGCTTTGATAATTTTATCTTTGCACATCCAGAGAGCACATTGCTGCTTTAATGATATTTGTGTCATTTATTCATTATATCATTGGTAAACCAAAAAATTAACAAGCTGCCATCGAGTCAATTCCGATTCATTGCAACCCTGTGTGTGTCAGAGTAGAACTGTGCTCCATAGGGATTTCAATGGCTGTGATCTTTCAGAAGTAGATTGTCAGGTATTTATTTTAAGGTGTCTCTGAGTGGATTCAAATTGTCAACCTGTTGGTTAGTAGCCAAGTGTTAGCATGTCTATAATTTTCCTTCTCTGATGTAGAGTTTTTCAGTAGATTGATAAAGAATGGAGAGACTAGTTGTTCCTTTCTTCATTAAATCTAACTCCCAGAAACCCAGTGCTGTCAAGTCGACTAGTTTAGGAAAATATATATATTATGTAAACAAACAAACAAAAACCCCAAAAATCAAACTCGTTGCTTATGAATCGACTCTGACTCATGGTGACCCTATAGGACAGAGTAGAACTTCCACATAGGGTTTCCAAGGAGCAGCTGGTGGATTCAAACTGCCAACTTTTGGTTAGCAGCTGAGCTCTTAACCATTACGCTGCCACCAGGGCTTATATATATATATACATATACACATATATACGTACATATATATGTATATGCTCACACACATAATAATCTATTATAATGTGAAGGCTTAAAAGAAATCTGTTCAGATTATTATAACCTTCAAATGTATCTATAAGATCTATATTTTGTGTTTTTGTGTAGACTAATTATTAAAAAAATTTAGTAGGAGTAATATTTTAAATTAAACTTTATATTTTAGATTTATATGTTTTTGTAAGAAATAATAGAGAGGTGTACCCTCCACCCAGTTTCCCCAAATAGTAACATCTTGCAGAACCATAGTACGATATCACAACCAGGATTTTGACATTGATACAGTCAAGATACAGAACATTCCCATCACCAAAAGGATCCTTTCTGTTGCCCTCTTATAGCCACACCCACTTCTCTTCCCTGGTGTGGATGTACCACTGTTTGCTTAACCACGGTTTGTACCGCCCATTGAAGGACATCTGGGTTGTTTCAGGTTTTGGCTATTACGAATAAAGCTGCTGTAAACATTCGTGTGCAGGTTCGTGTGTGAACATAAATTTTTATTTCACTGGGATAAATTCCTAGGAGTGCATGTTTGGTTTTTAAGAAATTGCCAAATTGTTTTCCCAAGTGGCTGTACCAGTCCCTTGCCACTGGCAATGTATGAGTGGTCCAGTTTCTCCGCATCCTTGCCAGCACTTGGTGTTGTCACTTTTTTTTTTTTTCTTTCAGACATTCTGATAAGTGTGTAGTGATATCTCATTGTGGTTTTAATTTGTATTTCTCTAATGGGAATCAATAGCACACAACAACAATGGCTAATGATGTTAAATATCTTTTCACATGCTTATTTGTACATATGTATTTTGTAAACATCTGGTTGTATCTGGGGGAAAAAAAAGCATTTTATGTTCCTTAATATTTATTTCATGTCCTTTTTCATGTGATTTTACCCTTTACCTGTAGAGAAAGTCAATGCTAGCCTCAGAGAGGAAGCTCAGTAGAGATTTCCAGCACACTGGACAAGGAAAAGAAGTAGAGATGTTATTTTGAGCTGGATGTTATTCCTTGCTAAAAGAAAAAAAAAATCTTGTTTTATGTAAGCGTCAGTGTAACACAGTATAACAATAATAAAGATTATTGTTTTATATCCTCTCATAGGTCCAGTTCTTTTACCTCACATAACGTTAGGAGTTTTTACAGCCATCTTAAAGACGTTGTCATCTTTGGCAGAAGCATGGCGGCTTGGCTCAGGAAGCAGGCAGTAACAATGATATCAGTTTCTTTTTATTTTTTTTCTTCTCCTGGAACACCATGTTACCTAGAATACATGAGAGTCTGGCACAGGGCTGCATTTTCTTCCCCTGTATTCCTTTCACACCATCTGTTTGGGTGTGCTAGAATCCACTGGAATGTCTTTACAAGGTGTCAAAACTCCGGGAACTCCACTCTATTTGGCAGCAGAGAGAGAAAGGATAAAGTGATCATGGGAGTCGTATGGAAGAGAGGATCCTGGGGAGTGTCTGTCACAATTACAAAAGTGACAATTTACAGCGTGGTAGAGTCCAGGGTTATGTTACTTCTCTCAGGATCTATTTCTGATCAAGGTCTCAGGAATGGATGGCATGCAGGCTCCCTGGTTCTTCAGTGAAGGGAGCATCACGTGACGCGGTCAACTGTTTCTGAGCCACTCTTGGGCCGTCTAGAATGCTCTCGAAGAGAAAAACAAATGCAGAGGCAGAATTCAATGGCATGACAAGTTCACTTGTGGGATGGGACGGAAATCCATTTAGCCTTTAAGCCATTTCAAAGGCAGAATTTTTGTTGTGTTTATTAAAGATATAGAAAAACAAAACAAGACAAAACCAATCCCTCTACCCCTCAGACTTGTTTATAAACTACATCATGTGAAAATCCAACTTGGAAAGAATTCTAGTTTTGACTTTAAACTGTTTGTTCACCAGCTCATGCAATAACGTGGTCCTTGGATTCATTAACTCTTATTTATAAACTTAAGGTTGTTTTGGAACAAGAATCATAACATTTACCAAAAAGAACACTGACATGTATTTGTCTTTTTAATTAAAAAAAACACTAAGAAATGAAGCCTGCAAAACACCAAATCTTAATATTGCAGTAGGATTTTTCCTCATTAAAAATATAGATCAAACCATTGTCTGATTGAAACTAAACACAGTTAAACACATATAGATATAAATTATATAATTTACATTTATTATACTTAATCCAGGTACACATGCAAACACATTTGTATACATAAATTATGTATGAAATACTCATAGCTAAAATTTATGTGGCTATATTTGAAACTGTGACATCAGAGATAGGCTTAAAACATGTTTAATTACATTACCAGAGTGTATAATCAGAGTTAGAACTACTGATAGATTTTGCTGACAAGAATTATGGAAAGTAGCAGCTAATTCAGGATTGTTCTATTACAGATATTACAGGGGAAGTAAGTCTGGAGAGTAGATTTAGACACTTGTGTTATTCACTATTTGTGGGAATTTTATTATTAAAAAAGTATATTTCTTAAGCAATTTAGGCAAGTAAACTCTAGAGTAAAATAGTAGTAAATTTTTTGATAACTTCCTGTGACCTACCTTTTATAATCATTTAGCTGAAATCTGTCATAAAAATGTTAGGAATATAAAATGTAAAATATATAAATACACAACACACCCAGTTTCTTGCTGTATTAGTTTTCTTGGGCTGCTGTAACAAATTACCCCAAACTTGGTGGCTTAAAAACAACAGGAATTAATTCTCTCACAGTTCAGGAGGGTAGAAGTCCAAAATGAAGATATAGGCAGGGCTGTGCTCCCTCTCAAGGCTCTGGGGAGATTTCTTTCTTGCCTCTTTAGGCTTCTACGGGCTCTAGGTGGTCTTTGACTTGAGGGTGCATAACTCTAATCTCTGCTTCCATCTTCACATGGCCTTCTCCTCTTCTATATCTTCTCCTCTTCTGTTTCTCACAAGGACATTTGTCATTGGTTATGTAGGATGATATCATCCCGAGATCACTAACTGAATTACATCTGCAAAAACCCTGTTAACTTGACCAAACTGGGCTCCAAATACAGTCATTTGTGTTGAGCCTCACGACAGTAAACCGAAACCTAAGTTTCTATTTCTTGTAAATGCCTAACCTTCTCAGGAGCCGAAATCCAAGTCAATCAATCCATATTTACGCCCATTTCAAAGAAAGGTGATCCAACAGAGTGTGGAAATTATTGAACAATATCATTAATGTCACACATAAGTAAAATTTTGCTGAAGACAACTCAAAAAATGGTTGCAGGAGTACATTGACAGGGAATGAGGGATATCGTTGATGTCTGATGGATCTTGGCTGAAAGCAGAGAATACTAGAAAGATGTTTACTGGTGTTTTATTGACTATGCAAAAGCATTCGGTTGTGTGGATCATAATGATTATGGATAACATTGTGAAGAATGGGAATTCCAGAATACTTAATTATGCTCATGTTGAATCTGTACATAGACGAGGAGGCAGTCATTCGAACAGAACAAGAGGGGGACTGAATCAGGGTTGTATCCTTTTACCATACTTATTCAATCTATATGCTGAGCAAATAATCTGAGAAGCTGGACTATATGAAGAAGAACATAGCATCAGGATTGGAGGAAGATTCATTAACATCTGCGATATGCAGATGACACAACCTTGCTTGCTGAAAGCAAAGAGGACTTGAAGCACTTACTGATGAACATCAAAGACCGGTATGGATTACAGCTCAACATAAAGAAAACAAAAATCCTTATAACTGGACCAATAAGCAACATTATGATAAATGTAGAAAATATTGAAGTTGTCAAGGATTTCATTTTACTTGGATCCACAATCAATGCCCGTGGGAGCAGCAGTCAAGAAATCAAACGATGCATTGCATTGGGCAAATCTGCTGCAAAAGATCTCTTTAAAGTATTGAAAAGCAAAGATGTCACTTTGAGGCTAAGGTGTGACTGACGTAAGCCATGGTATTTTCAATTGTCTCATATGCATGCAAAGGCTAGGCAATGAATAAGGAAGACTGGAGAAGAATTGGTGTCTTTGAATTATGGTGTTGGTGAAGAATATTGAATATACCATGAATTGGCAGAAGAATGAACAAATCTGTCTTGGAAGAAGTACAGCCAGAATGCTCTTTAGAAGTGAGGATGGTGGTGAGATTTTTCTCATATACTTTGGACATGTAATCAGGAGGGACCAGTCCCTGGAGAAGGACATCATGCTTGGTAAAGTGGAGGGTAAGTAAAAGAGAGGAAGACCTTCAACAAGATGGACTGACACAGTGGCTGCAACAATGGGTTCAAACATACCAATGATTATGAGGATGGCACAGGACCAGGCAATGTTTCATTCTGTACTATGTAGTCTCTATGGGTCAGAACCAACTCCATGGAACCTAACAACAACAACAATTGAGTATCGCAGAAATGGAAGCTAGCCAATCAGGACTTGCCTACTTCGTTCAAGCTAGTTATGACTAAAGCTTTTAAGACACCAAAGTATCCATGTTTACATTTCCTCCAAGTCATGCATGGAAAGATGGGAGGATGCCCTTTTAAAATACAAGTGCCATAGTGTTCTATTAAAAAGCTTATTTTACTTACAGTTTGGACATTTTTTCTGATGAAAATGGGTGATTTTTAGCAACCACAGCAAAAAAGTGACCTTTGATTATAAATCTTTAAGATTGCTCTGAATTGAACATTCTTGCTGAAATAAATGTTCTTTTTGGGTTGCATGATAATGTTTAAAAAAATGAGTAGTCACAGTGTTTGAAATGATATTTAGTAAATTAACATCATTATCACTGACTAATAGAAATGTTTCATCAGCAGCTTTGAAAAGTGTTCCAAACAATGTCGTTGGTCTTCTGCATTACGAACATTTAAAAAGTAGTGGATTCACTCATAGCCATTTTTATCTTTAAAATTCTTGCCTTGATAGGCTATCAGCACATCCCATCTATGCTTTAGGATTTCTGGATACTTGGATTTTTTTTTTTTTTGGAAAATGTGAGCCAAAATATGGAGAAATCCTGTGGCTGATTCCCATGTGTCTCTGAGAAGTCTCATTGTGGTTTGGTGTCTGGGTAGATCCTGCATCAGCAAGCTTGTGGGGATTGTGGAGAGCACAAATGGAATTAGTGCATTTTGTGGTCAATTAGGCATTACCCTCGCAAAGGAAAACTTCCCTGACAGTTTTTGGAATTTCTCTGATACTGGTGGATAAGACGGCCAGCCAGAATCTATGAAAAAGCAACTGGATTTTTATGCATGGCTCCCCCCAGCCTGCATTTCTAGAGTATGGGTTGGGTTTAGGTTTGCCTTGGAAAGCTTCAGTCTGGATTTAGTTTACGCTCAAGGTTAAGCCTTCTGAGAATAAGTGAAAAGCAGAACCAAGAAAGGAGAAAAACACTTGAGTTCAGAATCAGTGGTGGCAGTGAAACAAGACAGTCTTGAGGGTCCTGGGGAAATATGGAAACCAATGAGTACATGGAGTTCCTTGGCAAAATATGAGAGACTGCATTGTATTCCCCTTTTCCTCCTTAAAAGCACTGGGGTCTATTTGTAAGTGATCAGTCGAAAGTGGGTAATATCATCAAACAGATTAACATATTGTAAACAGAAAGATCAGGTGAACAGAATGAGGGAGAACAGATGGCCAGAGACTACTCCAAGCATAACTCCAAAGGCTGGCGGTCCAATACAGGCCCAAGGAAAGATTCTGAGCCGTCCAGGAACTGAAAACCACTGATTCATCCATCCATCCATCTATTCTTCCATCTATATCCACCCATTCATTCATTCGTTCCACCAACATATATGGAGCTCCCACTCTGTGCCATCCCTGTTCCAATGAAACTTATACTCTCAAAAACCACGTACATTATTAAATGATTTAATAATCGAAAGACTATAAGAACTGTGAAACATACCATTTAAATATTTATATGTAAGAATAATACTGTTTAATTCATTAAAAAAAAAAAAAAGAAAACTGATAGATTCAAAAAGAAAGATTGGCTTTCTGCTTCCAAAGAAAGGAACATACTTGTAAACGGACAGGGGTTGCTTGTAAGAAACTCTTTTTTAAAAAAAATAAATTGTAGAGAGTACTTCCAGTAACTTCATTGCCAACTTAATAACGAGGTTATAATCTCCATCTTCTTTTAAACACTCAAGTTAAAATTCTTATAAATATTGTTAGCAGTTTTTGTCTAGTATTATATGTCTCAAACCAAGAACAGGTCAAAACTAAATGTAGTTATTGGGTATTTGAATAAATAGGATGTTGATTACTCATGCAATTATTTTAAGTAGAAAGTAGAGCAAAGAATGTCAGAAATAAGTTTATAAACAACATAGAGATATGGCTTGAATTTTATGCTTTTTTTATTTAGTGTTTCCTCAATTTAAAATAAAGGAATAGAATAACAGGTTAAAATATTCACCTCAGATACAAACTAAACACATAATGGAGATGAAGTGAAACTGGTGATTGAAATGTCAATTTCATGTCATATGAAAAAAATGTGTGTTTTATCCAATTTAACTACAACGAAGAAGCAGATTTTGCTCACTGGCTCCTTTTCTCCCACTAACTTCACCCTCTTCTCAGAAAATTCATTGGTGTGTGGTTTTGCATCAAACAGTATAGAGCAAGGCCTTGATGAGGTTATGGTTTATATCACTGGAGAATTGCTGAAAGTGCCAACTTGCTTTTCAGCTGTAGAATACAGATCACCTTTCTCTCTCCTTGATGAGTTTTAGTTCATTCCATGAAAGAATAGATGAATGAATGAGGGAAAGAGTGAATACAGACAGACACTTGCTCAATGACCTTGCAAATGTTTCTCTCAGGTTCCCATCCACCCAACCTTCATTCATTCGGCAGTGACAGAGCCATTCACAAAGATGAGTGAGAAGGAGTCCTGCTACTCAGGTGTTCACAGTCTCAGATGGGGACTGACTGAACAATCACAGCAGAGAGGGACAAGTGCTGCATTTGAGAACTGTGCAGGGATCTGTAGGGCTTAGAAGAGCATCTGAATGCTGAGTCTGGGGCGAGAACATGGGCTGTAGGGGGAGGGTTTGCAGAGACCTAACGTTTAAGCTTCCCGGTGGTCATGAGCTGGGGCTTTGCAGGAGGAGAGGTGGCCTTCCAGACAGCAGGCGCAATGTATGGTGAGACAAAGAAGCAAAGGTGAAGTCAAGAGAGAATAACAGACATTTTCATTCATTTGTGTGGCTCCAAATTTCCACTGGTATCATTTTTCTCCTGCTAAAGAAATTTTATTAACATCCATGCAATGCAGGTATGCTGGTGATGAATTCTCTCAGCTTTAATTTGTCTGAAAAAGTATTTTGCTTCATTAAAAAAAAGTAATTTTTTTCCTGTTGTTGTTGAGTATACACACAGCAAAACGTGCACCAATCCAACAATTTCTGCATGTACAATTTAGTGACATCCATTACATTCTTTAAGTTGTGCAACCATTCTCACCCTCCTCTTCTGAATTGATCCTCTCCATTAACATAACCCATCAAGGAGATGGATTGGTGTAGTAGCTGCAACAATGGGCTCAAGCCTAGCCATGATTGTGAGCATGGCGCAGGCCTGGCAGTATTGACACAGTGGCTGCAACAGTGGGCTCAAGCCTAGCAATGATTGTGAGCATGGCTCAGGACTAGCAGTATTTCGTTCTGTTGTACATGGGGTCACTATAAGTTGAAACCGACTCTACAGCACCCAACAACAACATTAACGTAAACTCACCACCCCCCAAGCTTCCTATGTAAGCTTTCGAGTTGTTAATTTGATCCCATATAGATAGTCTTTTAAAAGGGCACAGTGGTTAAGACAGATCATCTTCATTTTTGAGGCATTTTCTAATTCAGTTAGTAAGACTGGCCTCATAAGTATGATTTCAGGGCAACAGAAGCAGCCTCTCTCCTCCCCTGCTCACTTCTGTACTTCCTAAACTTCCTAACAGCTTTATCAAAAACTTAAGAAAAAAAAAAAAAAAGTTTTGTTAAGATACAAATCACAAACCATACAATACAGTCAATTAAATTGTACAATTCATTGGTGTGCGACGATCACCATAATTTTATAACATTTTCTTCACCCCCAAAACAAATCCCATTCTCATTTCTCTAACTCCCATGGCCCTTGTTGTTGCTAGTTGTCACTGAGTTGATTTCCAACTCATGGCGACCCCATGTGTTACAGAGTAGAACTTCTCCGTAGGGTTTTCTTGGCTTAATGGAAGCAGATTGTCAGGTCTTTTCTTTCTAGACGCTGCTGGATGGGATTGAACCATCAACCTTTAGCATTCAGGCGCAAATGCCTTACGGCCTTCTGCAACTGCTAAGTTACTTTCTGTCTCTATAGATTTGCCTATTCTAGACATATCATAAGGAGCCCTGGTGGTGTAGTGGTTAAGTGCTCAACTGCTAATCAGAAGGTCGGTGGTTCAAACCCATCAGCTGCTCCACAGGAGAAAGATGTGGCAGTCTGCTTCCATAAAGATTACAGTCTTGGAAACCCTACGGTGCAGTTCTACTCCGTCGTATAGTGTTGCTGTGAGTTGAAATAGACTGGACAGCAATGGGTTTGGTTTTTTTTTTTTTGGACATTTCATATTAATGGAATGCAGTCTCTGTGACTGAAAAAAGGACTGATTTAAAGCAACTTAAATTCATATGAAGAGGAAAAGGTGATTTTCTGTCTCTTTAAATGGGTTTTGATAGGAGGAGGAACAGACCCTTTTGGTACAAGGTCACTGAGGGAAGAAGCAAAGCAGACTGAGAAAAGAAGGGCGGTCTTCACTTTACAGTTTCAGCTGGGGCAGACCCTGGCTGTCAGCACTAAATGCCAAAGCTTCAAGGTGACAATTGAGATGATGACATAAAAAGAGGACTTGTTCAAGCAGCCCCACATATAGAGGCAGGTAAGCCCTGGTTAGTGCCTGTCACATTCATAAATACTGGAAATGAGACTTATAATTAGACCTGACTTAACTGACAGCTCAACTGGATTTCTCACTGAGCTGCATACAGGACCGAAGGGCCTCTTTCCTCTACCACAGCTTATAATGGAAAGCACTAGAACGATGTTGCACAGGCTATTTGCCCAGTCAGGCCAGGTAACAGGGCACCAGGCTGTCATTTTCATCATGAGGAAATCGGTCTTTTGGTGTAATTTTCCTCCAGTAATTAGTCTCTCTGTGATTTTTAGACTTTGTGTCATGTTGTGAATGCAACATGTTCGACAGCATTCCTGCCGAGGAAATATCTTCTGTGATGGGTAAGCAAATATCATCTTTCATCAAAAACATCAGAAAAATTTCATCTGAAACTTCTGAACAGCCAGGGGGAGGAAAACTCCTAATGACAACAAAAAGCCCACTTATGCCAAAATCCTTGTGAGAGTATCTTATGGTGGAGCTTGAGAAGTAGCCTCTCCAGTCATTCCACCAACCTGTTGGCTAGATATTTGTTCTTATATTAGTGATGACGTTTTCTGAGACAATTGCTTTTTATTTACCAAATGGTATTATTTAACTAGCAAAGGTTTGTGGGTGACCCAAGTGATAGGTAGCAAATTAAAAATACTTTAAGTCAGGAGGTTTACAAATTAAAAACTTTTTTATTCTACCAGTCTATATTTCTCTTCTTTATTTTTCCTTTTAGGTATATACTTCTTGAAGGAGTCCACTGGTAGTACAAATGGTTAATTGCTGGGCTACTAACTGAGAGGTTGGCAGTTCAAACCACTGAGAGGTGCCTTTGAAATAAGGCCTAGCAATCTGCCTCAGAAAGGTCACAGCCATGAAAACTCTATGAAGCATACTTCTGCTCTGACACATGTTGGGTAGCCATGAGTTGGCATCGACACGACAGCAACTGGTAACATATCTCTTAATACCCTAGCACCATCGAGTCGATTCCGACTCATAGCGACCCTATAGGACAGAGGAGAACTGCCCCGTAGAGTTTCCAAGGAGCGCCTGGCGGATTCAAACTGCCTACCCTTTGGTTAGCAGCCGTACACTTAACCACTACGCCACCAGGGTTTCCATATCTCTTAATAAGCTAACTCAATTCCTTTGTAGAATGAAGCAGTGAAAAAAAAAGATACCTTTCTTTTTTTGGGGTAGGGGGAGTTGGTGAAATGAAGCCTTCTGGAAAAGTGACAATGTTTGAGAGAAAACCTGATTCTGAAATTCTTAGGGCAAAAAAGTCATAAATTCTTCTACTATAAATGGAGTTATAGTTAGATTAAGATTGGGCCATAATGGGGATGTGGAACAAATAGAATTTTCAAAAATTGCTGGTGGGAGTGTCAAATATTATGACTGCTTTGCAACACTATTTGGCAGTATCGAATAATGTCGAACACATGCCTACCTTATGACCCAGCAATTCCACTCCTAGATAAATGTCCAAGAGAAATAATTGTGTACTAACAAAAGACATACATAAGAATGTTCTTAGTAGCTTTGCTCACTGTAGCATAAAACTGGAAGCAACACAAATGTCCACCAATAAGAGAATGGATGAATAAATTGTGATATTCATAAAATGGAATGCCACTTGGCAACAAAAAGAACAAGCTACTGTTGCTGATACACATAACAATATGGATGAGTCTGACATTATTTTGAGCCCCAAAAGCTAGGCACGAATGAGTTCATACATGATGGTTCAATTTAGATGATCATGAATAGGCAAAGTAATCAATGGTAATAGAAATCAGAATGGCGGTTACCTCTAGGGGGCTAATATTGACTGGGAAGGTGCACGTGGGAGCCATCTCAACCCTGTTAGATGCTGTTATCAGCCTAATTTTTTAGATGGGGAAACTGAAACCTAGAATGGTTGAATAACTTTTGGAAGGGCTCACAGCTCAGATATTCTGGGTGCAGTTTATGAATCTAGTCTGCTTTACCAATGGAGTCCATACTTATAACCATAAGGTTACCATGCCTCTTCCTGGATACACACACCTATTAGTACACACCCTTTGCATTTCCTGAGGCCTTCTTAGCTCCACTGCCTGCCTGGCCTGCACCTGCCTCCATGTTCTCAGGATGCTTAATCTCTGCTTGGTTGTTCCACTGGGGGACCATCCCAAGGGAAGGGAGGCACATGGGCAAGGAGGTGGAGATAGGAAAGTGCCCATCTAATCTGTCCTGACTGCAGCATTCTGAAGAAATAGGATCAAAGATGAGAAAAGTAAGTTGAGGCTGAAGGTTGGGTAGCCTTGAGTTCAAGAATATAGAGTTGAGATATAACTTAATTGGTAGTGTGGAACCACAGAAGTTTTTTTTTTTTTTCCTGTACAAAGATGTTTTATTGTTTCCACTTGGTCCATGGCTTGGTTGAGGGAGCCAGGTGGTTAAAAAGCTGCCTATAGCTGGGGGGAGAGGTTTAGGCAGAAGTCTGATGGCAGGGGAATGAAGCAGTACTCCTCAAAGACTGTTGGACTCTGGAGATTCCTAGTCGGGATTAAGGGTGAGCCTCTCAAAGAGATACATAACTAGTTTGGCCTGGGGGACAGCCAGCCTGTGGATGTTGGTCAGGTGGCCGCCCATCTTCTTGAGGAGTTTCACCTTCTTATCTAGGAAATGGCTCTCCAGAACGTTACAGAGATGGGGTCTGTGTAGGTAGAACCCACAGCATGCAGATCCAAAAGGGCCTGGTTCAGGTCCTTCTCCACGGCCATGGCAGCTTCCCTGGTGTCTGGGGTTCTTTCCCACTCATTTTGAGATGGCTTCTGCCAGGCTTAGAGAGGGTGCGATCAGCATGCTGGCTTTGCATTGTCAAGAGACATTGGGAAACCTTGGGCTTCTCCTTTACCAACTTGTGGAAGAAGTGGCCCACACCTTCCAAGGCCATACCATCACAACCAAAGTAGAAGCCTAGAGAGAGATACGTATAAGCCAGCCACAGGTACAGGTTGACCAGGCAGTTGATGGTGGCCTCCACTTTGGCCAAATAAATCTGATGGATCTGGGAGCTCATGTTTGGTTGGCAATAAGGTGGTAACCACAAAAAATGGTGTTAGCTGGTCTCAGAAATAGGGTATGGCCAGGAAGATGGTCCAGGAAGTTGCACCTAGAGAGGAGGTTGGAGGGTGGTCAAAGGCTAGAGGTGAGGAGTCCCTGGCTCTGTTCCATCCAAACACCGTTGAAGCAAGAGACAGATCCATGGGACCACCAGGCACACTTACGTACCATGGAATGTTTTTGATGAAAGTTGGGTTTTAGGGAGATGAACCTGACAGCTTGGATGG
This sequence comes from Elephas maximus indicus, assembly GCF_024166365.1. Lineage (NCBI taxonomy): Eukaryota > Metazoa > Chordata > Mammalia > Proboscidea > Elephantidae > Elephas > Elephas maximus. The sequence goes on along the minus strand of NC_064829.1, from coordinate 65,202,690 downwards.
ACTAGAGCAGGCAGAGTGCTGGTGAGAAGCCAGGCAAGAGGCTTTTACAATAGATCAGTGAGAGGGACCAGGCCTGGTGGGAGGGGTGTAGAGAGAGTAGAAAAGAGAAGATGGGAGATACAAGAGAAATAGCTTTTCCAGAGCGCTTGGTGGAGAACATATTTACCTAGATTTCAAGAGAGCTAACAGAAAAGAAATATTGACCATTTAACATTAATCAAATCTAGATTCCCTAGCTGAGCTTTCAAGGGCTCTTTGTAAACTGATGTCAACGCTTCCTATCTCTCATGGATTGAATTATGTTCCCCCAAAATTGTGTGTATCAACTTGATTAGGCCATGATTCCCAATATTCTGTGGTTGTCGTATGTTTTGTGATTATAATTTTATGTTAAAGAGGATTAGGGTGGGATTGTAGCACCCTTGCCAGGTCATATCCCTGATTCAGTGCAGTTTCTCTGGGGTACGGCCTCTCAAGAGATAAAAGGAAAGGGAAGCCAGCAGAGAGAGGGGACATCATGCCACCAAGAAAGCAGTGCCGGGAGCAGAGCAAGTCCTTTGGACCTGGGGTCCCTGCCCAGAGAAGCTCCTAGTCTGGGGGAAGATTGATGAGAAGGCTGACAGAGAGAGAAAGCCTTCACCTGGAGCTGATGCCCTGAGTTTGGACTTTTAGCCTACTTTACTGTAAGGAAATAAATTTCTCTTTGTTAAAGCCATCCACCTGTGGTATTTCTGTTATAGCAGTACTAGATGACTAAGACACTATCTGTCTTTTCTTCTCATTAGTTCCTAACTTCTCCACTATGGGTAGGCTGGTCTCAGTACTCCATAAATATGCTGTGATGGGTGTTATATTTTAAGATTAAGTCTCTCACTCCTAAAAAGCCCCTTTTTCTCTTTTCTCCGTCTATTCAAGAACTCATTTCCCCCATGAAGTTTGTGCCGATGGCGCCTATACTTACTTATTCCCTTCTTTTCTGAACTCTCAAACTCTTTAAGGCTTAGGTGAACTGGCATCTTCTTGAGCTCCGTGGAAAATGGTTGGTGACCGCTGTGCCTTGCACTCTGTCTGTATCCTCCACAAGACCTAGCCTAGTCTGGAACACATGTAGGCCTTCAGACTCGTTGGCTGATTGAGGTTTGCATGTAGAGAAACTAGCTTCTATATGAGTTTCAACATGTAGCAGTTCTGTCTTAAAAAGCTCAGTTTCCCAACCAAATGTCTGTTTACCGAAGGGAGGCAGAGCCAGATTATCCAATAAGCAAGGTAGCAAAAAAAAAAAAAAAAAAAATCAAACCCAAACCTGTTGCCGTTGAGTTGACTCTGACCCATAGCGACCCTATAGGACAGAATAGAGTTTCCAAGGAGCAGCTGGTGGATTTGAACAGCCAGACTTTTGGTTAGCAGCCAAATGCTTAACCACTGTGCCACCAAAACCCCAAGCAAGGTATTCACAAGAACAATTGTCCCTTCCCACCAATCTGCAGTGCACAATTTCACTTGTTCCCCACCATGTCAAAGATGTTGTGAAACCCATATGAAATTGCTCACCACAGATGAGCAAGTAAATACAATTAAGCCTGTGCGTACCCTGTTCAATGCAAACTGGTGCATACCATACCAGGCTTACCGGTTAACCTGCCCCAGATAGGGAGGTGTTGTGGCTAGCAGATAACGATGATTGGAGGCGATGGGTGGCAGGTTTAGAAGGCATGTCACTGTTATGTGTGCTTTGCCACACTCTGCTTTCCCTCGCTCCTGCAAATCTGGACCATATCTGTCCTAGTTGACTAAGAGTCCTACTCATTGGCCCTGGGGCAGGAGTGACCCAAGGTCAGCCCTGGGAAAGCAATAGCAGTGACTTCCTAGAACTAAAGCTGAGGCAATGAATTTGCATGAATACCCTTGACCAAAACATTGATGACAATTAAGGAAAGCTGCCATCCCACCAGGAATGAAATTCTAATGACCTAGAGCTCCATGACTAGCAGGAATCCATGCTGTGCTAGCGTCTCCACTCAAATGTGTCTTCTATGGCACCTGTTCCCCGTAATGCACGTGCTAGGTGCTAGCTAGGTGCTTCTTGATTGATAACACATGTTGCTTTTTATTTAGCAAGCACTTACATAGTGCTCTTTACATGTGTTTGGAAATATCAGCTGCTTCTACTGTCCCAACAACCCTAGGAGGTGGATACTATTACCATCACCACCCCCCATTTTCATGTGGAACAAAGAATTTTAGTAAATTTCCCAAAGTCACATGGCTAGAGGGTAAAAAAAAAAAAAGAGGGTAGAGGGCAGGATTTAAACCCAGGCATTCTGGGTCTATAGTCCTTGTGCTTACCACCACTCTCTGCTGTTTTAATTATTTCTTGTGCTGAGTAGGTTTTAGTCACTGTGGGTAGAGTATTACTGAGATCACTAGGTCTCTGAGGACGGAGCCCTGGTGGTGCAACGGTTAAGCACTTGGCCGCCAAGTGAAAGGTTGGCAGTTCGAACCCACCCAGTCACTCTGTAAGAGAAAGAACTCTTAACCTGCTCCCATAAAGATTACAGCCTAGGAAACTCTATGGGGCAGTTCTATTCTGTCCTATAGGGTCATTATGAGCTGGAATTGACTCAAGGCATCTAACAACAACAGGTCTCTGAAGGGGGTAAGATGGCAGAAAGAAGCCAAGACATCTGCCTGTATTTCACAATTTACCCAGGGTCTGGCTGGGTGTTAGAATTGTTCTTTCCCACTTTTAATTGAGTAATCTTCCAAGCCAACCCCAGATATTAAAAAGTAGCAATTAGATGTTGTTGTCCTTGGTAGTTCATCATCTGCGCTCTTTGACAGGAAGGAACAGATGCTGCCTGAAGATCATGCTGTCATGGACGTTGCGGAACAATTTGGGCTTGATGGATGTCACTCCCTCACTGCTTTTGCATGCAGACAACTTGGGACATGCCAGGGAGGGAGAGGTCTCTTATCGGTTACCTCTTGCATCTAGACGTCTTGAGCTTTCCATCAATTTATTTGCCTATGAGGGAATCTTTTCAGTGGTGATGCCACGATAGGGAAGATATTTGGAGCAAATCTCTTTTTGTCAAAATGAATTCCATGTTTTTGGAAGCACAACATTATCTATCCGTTGATGTGAGGAAACTATTAGTAGGCTAGCATTTTCTCTTTTTCTTTGAGATGAACAGCAGCTCCTTTGCTGAAGATGTTTTGCAAATGCCCTGGTTCTCTCTAGGATGGATCCGTCAAAAATCAGTTGCCGTAGAGTTGACTCCAATTCATGGCAGCCCCACGTATGTTAGTGTAGAACCATGCTCCATAGGGCTTCCAATGGCTGATTTTTTGGAAGTCAATTGCCAGGTCTTTTTTTTGAGATGCCTCTGAGTGGACTTGAACTTCCAACCTTTCAGTTAGCAGTGTACACCCAAAATGGTCTTTTGGGTAGTGTGTAGAACTTGGAGGCCTTCACAGAGAGTCACAGAAATTCAAGGGCTTTGTATCAATTCAGTTGAGTTTGGTGTAAAAAGCCTTGGTGGCACCAGTGGGTACGCGCTTGACCGTCAGCCAGAATGTTGGCAGCTCAAACCCATCCAATGGTTCTGTGGGAGAAAGACCTGGCAATCCGCTTGTTTAAAGATTACGGCCAAGAAAACCCTGTGAGGCAGCTCTACTTTGTCACATGGGGTTGCTAGGTGTCAGAATCGACTTGATGGCATCTGACAACAACAGGGTTGGTATATTTAACTAGAAAAGAAAAAGTTTTTCATTTTCTACATAATTTGAAGGGTATGTAAAGCTCTCGTCCCCATTTTCTACCTAACTAGGCTGATAAACCATTTTATATTCCTCCCATTAGAGCTCTGACCCTTCGGGTTATTATAACTTTAGGAGTCCTCTTCTTTAAAATGAGGGTCAGTTGGGGGCCTGTGTGTGTGTGTGTGTGTAGTATATAACACATTAGCAATTATTATTGTTACGTTAGAGTAATATTCCTAAAAAGGAATCAGAAAAATACAGTTCTATCAAATTACACTGAAAACCTTCTTACAGTATTATAAACATAACTGACTCGGGACATAACAGGGGTTATATCTGCAGGGATGTTGGAGTTCAGAACAACCACTTGAGGAGAAAAAGGAGGTTATGTCTGCATGGAAGAGAGCTTTCTGGAGAAGGAAGACTGTTTCCATCTTGGCATTCCTCACTGTGATTTGGAATATACAGAAGAAGGCAGATTTAGGAAAAATAAGAGAGAATAAAAAAGCTACCGTCATCTTTGAATCTAACTTTTCCCTTGGGAGGTTTTAATGCTATACACCTAGGAGCAAGACTGCTGGAACGTATGGTAAGCCTCTTTTTGGCTTTGAAAGAAACTGCCAGACTGTCTTCCAAAGTGGCTGTACCATTTTGCATCCCCAGCAGCAATGAACGCAAGTTCCTGTTGCTCCACATCCCTGCCAGGATTTGGTGTTGTCAGTGTTCTGGATTTTTGCCATTCTAATGGGTGTGTGGAGTCCCTGGGTGGTGCAAATGGTTTACACACTCAGCTGCTAACCAAAAGGTTGGAGGTTCAAGCCTACTCAGAGGCATCTTGGAAGAAAGGCCTGGTGATCTATTTCCAAAAAATCAGCCATTAAAAACTCAATGGAGCACAGTTTTGCTCTTACACGCATGGGTCGCCATAAGTTGGAATTGACTTGATAGCAACTGGTTAGTGTTGCCACTGGGACTCCAGGGTTAATTTGTTACTGTGCCATAACTCAGCCCATCCTGATTAATGTAAGACCCAACTCAACTGTCACTTCCTTGGAAGCTTTCCTTGTAGGGACACAGAGGAGGCTTCCCTCAGACTTTCCTACAGCATCTTATCTTGCCTTGATTGTAGCAATTATCCCACTATTTCTACAGAAACTCCTTGAGGGAAGGTGCTGTTGTTTATTCATTTCTATTTTCCCAGCATACAGCTTGGTGCCCAACACAGTGTAGGTCTCATTACATTTGAAAAACAGCGATGTTCTCAGCATAGGGGCTGTGAGGGGCCTGTATCCATTCCTTCTAACAATCCTTTCCAGGCTCAAGCCTCTGGTGTCGGGACATCATTACTTTTGTTTTTTAAATATAACATTTCTTAGATGTTAAATTGTTAATGGTGTATAAAAAAATGAATAATGGCCCATAGCCTCACTGCCCAGATAATTCCTCATGAAATTAGACAAAAAAGTAATTAAGACACTTAGCTAGAAAATTCAAGTAGAAAAAGGTCTCTCTTCCCAAAGGCAAACATTTAAAATCATTTCTTGCACACCTTTGCAGAAAAATATGCAAATCTCTCTCTCTTTGTACATGTTTACATACACACAGATGTATATTTTTTACATTAAAATGATCAAGCTATATACATTCTTCTGTACTTTACATATTTTTTCCAACTAATGGGGTATTTGGGGGATTTCCCTACACAAGAATAACTACTTCATTCTTTTCAAGGCTGCACGGTATCCATTGCGGTGGTTCAGTGGTAGAATTCTCACCTTTCATGCAGGAGACCTGAGTTCAATTTCCGGCCAATGCACCTCAAATGCAGCCACCACTCCTCTATTAATGGAGACTTGTGTGTTGATGCAGTGCCGAACAGGTTTCAGTGGTGCTTCCAGACTAAGGCAGACTAGGAAGAAAGGCCTGGCGATCGACTTCTGAAAATCAGCCAGTGAAAACCCTGTGGATCACAACAGTCCAACTCTACTGTATGTGGGATTACTGTGAGTCGGGGCTGCGAGTCACCCAACAACAGCAGTATTGATTGAAATACATGTATCATAATTTAGGCATCATTAAGTTTTCAGAAGGAGTTTTCAGAACACTTTTGAATGAGGAAGGGAAAGTTTATAGCATGAATGGAGATAGCTCCAGGTGGTGGTGCAAAACAAGAAAGACAAAAACGTGGAAAGAGAGGAAACACCCTGGGAAAGCAAACATTTAGAAGAATGAAAGTAACTAAGCATGATCAAGGGGGCCCTTAGTTTTCACTTCTGACTGTAGATATGTTGAATTTTGTGAAGAATGAAGGCAAAAGCTGCAGCAGGTATTTGAACTAGGTGAGAATGACCAGAGGGAGAGAGATTCTTGGCAGCCGCCTCTAACATTTACTAAACCTGAGAAGCACAGAGGGAAGACAGGCCATCTGGACAACAGTTACGTTTGTCAAGTCAAGAAGTGACCAAAACACACGGTGGCGTCTTATCAGTGGCAGTCAGGAGGGAGGCCATGTGAATCTAGAGTTGGCCAGAGAGCACGGCTGTAGGGGCCATGGCAGTCTGTGCGTGGAAGGGAGGAGACAGATTTAATCGCTGATGGCCGTTTTAAGGAAAGAAATAAAAAAATAGGATTTGAGGTCCAGAGGGGAGATCACTGAATTTGGTGAAAGTCCAGGTAGTTTAGGTTAATGCTAGGTGTGTTTATGTGTGTGTGTACAAATGCATCCACATTTTGCTTTTAAAGAAAAGCAGGGGCAGGGAAAGGGATGGTCACCTAAATCATTTTAAAACACCTCTGCCTATTTGTTAGACACTATTTTAGGTACTTTAGTATATAAATTTCCTTATTTTGTCCCTCAACTGCCTTGTGAAGTATTTTTATTATCTGAGATAAGGAAATGGGTCTCTGGGTGGTGCAAACAGTTAAATGCTTGGTTACTAACCCAGAAATGTTGGCATTTGACTCCACCCAGGGGTGCATTGGAAGAAAGGACCGGTGGTCTATTTCCAAATGTTCACAGCCATTGAAAACCCTATAGATAACAGATAAGGAAACCAAGGCCCTGAGAAGTTGTCACTTGACTGGGATTTGAACCCAAGTCTGTTTACCTTCAAAGCCTAGGTTATTCCCCCAAGTTGGAATACTGTGAAATCTTTGAATATATTATGCAAAATCCATTAAAATGGGCAGGGTATGTTATGCTGCTAGCACATTATGTGGGGACAAGGCTGAAATGAAGAAAATCATGATTTCTCACTTAGTGTATATGCGTCCAGGAAATAACCAACTGAACATGAGTTGAGCAGCAACTGTGACGTGGGAGCATGTTGTTTGAGCAGTCACTGACAACCAATGCGAGAGCTATTTTTTTGGGTGTAGTACGAATTTGCTTTTCAACAGAGACAAGTCCTATATTGCGAGACACAGCTTGGAAGGTTTATCAGTGATCAGAGGGCTGTGGGTTGATGCACCCAACAGGCTCGGGGAACCAGATTTGAAAAACAGAACTGGAAGCCTCCGTAAGAAAAAGGAAAGAGAAGAGAAGCCCTTCAGGAGATCTGACAGCTCTTGGAGGCAGGATGTTGAGACTCTAAAACAACACTATCAAGAAAAGTAAGTGCTGTTTAGTGCAGATGAGAACAGGTCCAGCAGCTGAGTGGAGGTCAGTGAACAAAATCCCGCAACTGGGAGAGGACTCTGAACTTGTTGGCTGACAGAGATGCGCACAGCAAATGGGAACCACTCTCTTTTCTGGTTGAGCGCTGCTCAGACTCACATGAAAACACTTGTCTGCACCTCGCCACATGTGGAAAATCTAGAGAGAAATGAAGGAGAGCCTCGCGTGTTTGAAGTTTTACAAAATCACTTCCATATGGACAAGTTAGAAGAATAAATTATTTAAACTTAATAAGAGACATCAGAGGAGAAACTTTGACGACCATTTTCAGGTATGTGAAGGTTTACGCGATAAAGCATATTGGCCACTACTGGCTGTCTTCCTTAAAGAGACACCTGTGAGAAAGGACCACATCCCACGTTATGCAGGAGTTGATCAGACAAAAGGAGGAGACTCCTCTCCCTGATGGTGGTTAGAATTGAAAGGAAGTTACGGAAACTCATTCTATGGAGAACATTCTAGTATCAACTATTCATGTAGGGGATGTTTCCAGTTCTCTTGAATCCTTTAAGTAAATGGAAAAAAAAAAAAATCTTTTACCTTTGTAAGTTTTGGCCAGGTCGGGAAGGTGAAAAACCTATGCAAATATATTTAGAAAGAAGACACTCTAGAGCCAAGTGAGTTCCGCTCATTGAGAATTGATAATTATCAGAAGTCTCACAGGGGAGTCTGTTCATGCAGAGTCTCTCTGGAGGAACTGAAAAATTCTGCAAGATCATGTGAATATTAACTTTTTGTGTGTGCCAGTGAGGACAGAGCTTGCTATTCTGAACCACATCTGCAGAGTTGTCAAGGGTCACCTTCGATAATCCACTCACATGGATTATTTCTCTCTTATGGTGGCCATTTTCCAGAAGATCTATTTTTTTGAGGCACAGAATAACCGTGAATATCAATCAATGCTTTAAAGGAAAGTATGTATCTGGTTAATATAAATTTGTATTCTGTTTTAAAATCTTTTACATTTTTTATAATTTTAAAAATAAAATTTATTAGTTTTCCATTCTAAGAGTATTTTATAGTCCTTAAAAAACCAGTCCATGGTGAATGAGATCAGGGTGATGGTTACTTTTAAGAGGCATTAGTGATTGAGAGGGGGCAGGAGGGGGCTTCCGGGAGAGATGGAAATATCTACAGTCTGGACAGTGATCACCTAAATGTGTATGTGCATAAATACCCATTGAGCTCTACACTTAAGATTTGCGTATCATGTAAGTTATACTTCATTAAAGATAAGCAATGTTATACCTTAAAAATTAGTTTAAAATACAGAAAGATAGAAAAATAATGTCATTTATCACTCATCATACCACTACTAACCTGGTGGTCTATTTACTTTCAGTACTTATTTTCAATGTATATTCTTTACCAGTTAAGATTGTAATCCATATTCAGGTGTCTTACTTACCTAGGGCTGCCATACCAAGATACCACAAAGTGGGTTGCTTTCAAAAATAGAAATCTATTGTCTCATGGTTCTGGAGGCTGGAAGTCCAAATCAAGTATTGGCCATGTCAATTCCTTCTGAGGGTTCTGAAGGAGAAACTGTTCAGTGCCACTCTCTTAGCTTCTAGGGGCTGCTGCCAGTTCTTGACGTGACTTTGCAGCCTGTAGAAGTATCTTCACGTGGTATCTTCTCCATGTGTGTGTGACCCTGTTTCTCTGTCTGTTCTCTCTTTTTGTAAAACACCACTCAGAAGGAATTAGGAATAGGCCCACCTTACTTCAGTACAATTTAACTGATGATATCTTTGAAGAAAGACCCCATTTGCCCAAACAAGGTCACATTCACAGATAAAGGAGTTGGGCCTTTAATATATCTTTTTGGGGGACACAATTCAATTTTTAACAACAGGTTATATCCTTTCCCCCACATATTTAACACAAGCATTTCCCATGTAACTATAAACTCTTGAAAAATATTATTTTTCCCAAAGATATTGGAATTGAATTGGAATATCCACAAATATAGGTGATAGTATGAACAATGTGATGCCAAATTGCATATCATGGGAAGGCTTGCATCAATGCTTTGTGGGGGGTTCATGAAGATTTGGGTGAAGGTACAGAAAGGCAACATGCATGCCAGTTTTAGGTTGGTGAGTGGGAATGAATTTGGGATGATAGGCTGGTTCTAGATTCTAGAACTGACAAGCAAATCAAAAGCATTCTGAGAGATGCTTGTAGTATAGCTAAATCTAGAACATACTGCATTAAGAGACAGAAGTGTGGATCCTTACCTCAGAACTTCTCTACTGGTATTTCCTGAATAGGTTACAGTTGGTCCAAGATATTGATTCCCTCAGTCTTCTGGATCTCTGGGTGAGGACTGAATGATTAGAGCCCCTGGGCCACAGCAGATGCCTCTGTAACCCCAAGGAACTTTTTCTATGTGAGTCACAATGTAAAAGCAGTTGGGAACCCCAGCTCCATGTGACAAGCTGTCTGACCCACCAAACCCTGGTTTGCGACATGAGCTTGAACATACACCATTTAAGTGAAGCCATATCCCAAACAGAGATGAAAACTATTACGTGTATTTTCTGGAAAATGTGTCTTTAGTTGAGTAATAATAGCACATTATGAATTTCTATTACATCTCATCTCAATTTGTCCTGACAAGAAACCTATGAGGTAGATGATATGACTCAAATTCTGTTACTTGAAAAGCCTAAAGGTCAGAGAGCTTGATGGCTTACCCAAGATCACATAGTAGGTGGAAGAGTTAAGATTCAAACCCAGATTTTTCTATTTCTGGTCTTTCTACTAATTACATAGTTTTCAATCCTTTTTTCTTTTTTTAACTCCTAAAACCTTTTTTCCCCAACCAAGTATTTTGTAGAATCCTAATATATAAAACAGATGAACATGGAGCTGCTGTGGTTAAAAAGGGAGTGGGATACTGCGAATGCTTTAGCATGGCCTACCTCTCATCTTCCTTGGTACCCCCTGAGTCACTTCTGTGAAAGCCAGAACTCAAGGGACACAGTTTGAAAACGCTGTACACCCACTCCTCACTTATCGACATGGTTGGGTTGCAAAGACCAGGGTGTTATGTGAAAATTGTCATTATGTGAAAATGGAGGATGACTACATCAGATCACAAAAAGGAGGATGACTACATCATTACATAACTGCCAAATCACATCATTATATAATTGCCAAATTAAACCATTACATATATGCCAAATTACATCATTACATAATTACCAAACCACTGAGAATCATGACCCAGCCAAGTGGACACATAACCTTAACCATCACAGCCAGAGTTACTCTTGTCTCACACCTCAGTGTTCATTACTGCCAGATGTATGTCATTAATGTGAAAAATAGTCAGAGAGTAGATTTTTTACTTTTGTAGTAAATATGAAATGTTGGATAGTGATAGTAAGAGAGGAGTAGGTGTACTCTACTGTGTTGCTTCATCTGGTTTAGGCTTGGTAGTCCTTGATGATTGAAAAATGAGTCAGTCTTTTTATGCCATTATTTTTCAGTGCTTAAGTTTTTTGTTTTGACTTATCTCTTGGTTAATTGGTCAGTTATGTCTTTTTCCTCAAGGGAACTTACATTTTTCTGAGTTTGTACATATCTAATATTATCTTTAGGTTTCTATTATACAAAAACAATCACTTGGCAGGGTATAGAAATATATGTTCCTCAGATTTCAACCTTAAAGCTTCTCTAGATGTTGCTCTACTATCTTCTTGCATTTAGTGTTGCAAACAAGTTAACAGGGCCTACTCTGATTTTTGTTTTTTTAATTTTTCTTCTGGCCAGATTTTGACATAATTTTTCTTTATTCTTGTACTTAAAAAATTCTGAGTATAAAAGTCTAAAGATGATTGTTTATTAATGATTTTACTTGTAATATGGTTAGTCCTTCCAATATTCAAGTTTTTTCTCAGCTTCAGAAAGTTTTCTATATCTTTGTCTTCATTTATTTCTTTAGTTCCAAGAGTTATGGTCTTGTCTGCAAGAACTTATAGCTGTAAAAGACTGAGAAAAAAGGTCAAATCTATTCTTTTTCTCACAATTTTAATCTTTATGTAATTTTTCTCAAATTCTGGGAGACACATCAAGTATACCTGCCAGATTCTTCATCCAATTTTCTGCAGTTTTAAACCTGCTCTTTGTTTCCAGTGCAGATTTTAACTTTGCTGTTGCATGTTTAGTCTTCTTCAATCCTCCTTGACTCACCTGTGTTCATTTTCTTCTTATTCTATTTTCTTGTCATCTTAGTCTTCTCTTTTTTCTGATATTTTGTTCCTAAGAATGGAAGCTCTGTCTTTTAGCATTTTCCTGAAGGGGAAATCCATTAAGTTTCTTTGACTATCCTTTACCTTTTCAGATATCACAGCAAACCATAAAATAAACCCATTGCTGATGAGTCAATTCTGACTCTTAGAGAGCAAGCCTATAGGATAGAATAGAACTGTCTCATAGGGTTTTCAAGGCTATAAATCTTTATGGGTACAGACTGCCACATCTTTCTACTACAGAACAGCTGGTGGGTTTGAACTGCTGACTTTTCAGTTAGCCCACAAGTACTTAAGCCACGAGGGCTTCTAAAGAATAAGTTGGATAAAAGAAGAAAGAAGCGAAGAATGGGTCTTTGTTAGGTAGTATTGGCTTAAAAAAAAGAGAGAAATATAATTGTCATGGATTGAATTATATCCCCCTAAAAATGTGTGTATCAACTTTGTTATGCCATGATTCCCAGTACTGTGTGGTTGTCCTCCATTCTGTGATTGTAATTTTATGTTGAAAGGATTAGGATGAGATTGTAACACCACCCTTACTCAGGTCACACCCCTGATCCAATGTATAGGGTGTTTCCCTGCAGTGTGGCCCGCACCACCTTTTATCTCCCAAGAGATAAAAGGAAAGGGAAGCAAACAGAGAGTTGGGAACTTCATACTGCCAAGAAAGCGGCACCAGGAGCAGAGCTTGTCCTTTGGACCTGAGGTTCCTGTGCTGAGATGCTCCCAGACCAAGGGAAGACTGATGACAAGGACCTTCCTCCAGAGCCAACAGAGAGAGAAAGCCTTCCTCTGAAGCTGGTGCCCTGAATTCAGACTTCTAGCCTACTGGACTGTGAGAGAACAAATTTCTCTTTGTTAAAGCCATCCACTTGTGGTATTTCCATTATAGCAGCATTACATGACTAAGACAATGAAACAGCCATAAGAACACTGAGTATAATGCTTAATGCATAGAAGAAGCCCAATCAATGGTAGCTATTAATATTATTTACCTTTTAAGCAAATTTGCACATGCAATCTCATTTAGAGAATTAAGGCATTATCATTACTGATTGACAAATGGGGTTTAGAGAGGTTAAATATTTTCCTCGTGTTCATGCTACTGGCCAATGTTAGAATGAAATCTTCTATCAGTCATGCAAGGAGATCACCTGAGACCTGGAAGTGGTCTGGATACTATGTAGTTTAACATCCTCCTGTAACAGATGAAGAAACAAGCCTTAGGAGGAAGAGCAGTATTTGAAGTTTTATAGCTAATTAGTAGGAGCACTGGGAAAAGGGCTCAATGCTTCATAAATAATATTTTCTTTCATATTTGCAGGAAAATAGAAAATAACCACAGCATCCGTTCCCCACTGTGCTGAGCTGAGGTAGTTTTTGTCAGGATGACATCCCTTTCTTTGGGGAACCATCCCTCGCTTACTCCATGTAGTTCTGGAGAGACTATCAGTCACAGAAACACCCACCTGGCTGCATACAGAGCATATATAATGTGACTTATGATAAAGGTTTTCCGTTTGTTTGTAATGATTTAAGTTAATAGGGAGTAATATTAATTATGATAATTATGCTTACAGAGTAAAGAAGTGAATTGTGTCTTTGTTAGTGTTGGATGAACAGAGCTGTGAAATGTAAAAGACAAGAAGGGCATCTGCCTTCTCTTTATCTGCCTTTCCCCACTCCCTGAATGGCTTCCACTGATGTCAGAAAAGGCGAGGGCCACAGCACATACACGTTTAGAAGACAGGGTGGTAAGTTTTGACTAGGAGACCTGGTGGCACCATGGTTAAGCCCTTGGCTGCTAACAGAAAGGTCGGTGGTTTGAGCACATCAGAAGCTCCTTGGGAGAAAGATGTGGCAGTCTGCTTCCATAAAGATTACCGTTTTTTTTTATGCAAATAACGCACGCCTTCTACATTTGTTTGCCAGCTGTGCCTTCTTCCCATGAGGTGTTTTTGAGAGCGTGCTTTTCTAATTTTTTTTTACAGCAACATGTGGAAGAGGATTGGCATGGCGGCACTTGTGAGAGTGCCTCGTGGGGAGGAGACATGTACTGCGAAAAACACAGAAGGTACACATTATTTACCTAAAAATACAGTGTATTAATACAAACAACCATATTTTCTGTGGATAGTGGTAATAGGTATGTCATTTGCTTTCCTGAGTCCTTGAGTACATGTAGGAGCTACAAAACAGAGCATGTACTTTAGAGATAGCAATAAAATGCAGAAATAATACTCCATGTGGACTTGAAAGATCTAGTGGTTTAATCCAAACAAATAAAGCCCAAGACTACATGTGAAATACTTCGGTCTTAGTTTTGTAGGCCTTCCATAACAAAAACACAACAAAACAGGAGGCTTTAAAGAAGAGAAATTAATTTTCTCACAGGTATGGAGGGTGGAAGTCCAAATTCAGGATGTCAGCAGAATCATGCTTTCTCTCTGTCTGCTCTGGGGGAAGCCCCTTCTTGCCTCCACCAGCCTCTGGTAGCACTGGGTGTTTCCTGACTTCTAGATGTATCTTGACGTGGCATCTGTCTCCTCACTGTGTGTGACTCTCTGTCCATTTCTGTTTCCCCTTTTATAAGACACCCTCACAAGGCATTAGGACCCACCCTACTCTGGCACGATCTCATAACTGACAACAAAAGAAAGATGCTATTTCCAGACAAGGTCACATTTATTGGTATAGGGGTAAAGAACTTCAGCATCCTCTGGGGCGGACACGGTTCAATCCATAACACCCTCCAAACCTAACCCAACTCTTGTGAGGCCCTAGTGCTTCGGGAAGCGATTTAAAAAATGGTAACTGAGAAAGAGGACTTTACATGTTAACTTGCAAAAGCATCACAGAAGCCAGATTAGAACCCAACAATCCCGACGTGTGGTATGTTCTCCACACGCTCTGAAGAATGTCACATTGCGGGAGGTATGGGTGGTGCTCTAATCAATTTCTAGGGGACAGTGTGCTTTAATGATGTGCCCTTTTATGCAGTAAAAATTATGCTTCTGGAGCTGTAATGGAAGTTTAGTCACTTGGACCCCTGGGGTCGAGGGCTACAAGTACATGTGGCTCCTGTGGAATTATTGTGAGATCCCCACCAGCAATGATGACAGAGAGTAGGAGGAAGAAAAGGAGGAGGAGAAATTAACGGCAGTATTTGCCCCCTGCTGGGAAATGGGCTGTCTTAGAGGGCAAAAAGACCCAAATAGACCTTCATCCATGACTCAGAACTGGCCTTGCCCTGGCTGCAGTGGCTTAATTTGCCTGCAGAAAGGTATGGTGTCCGGCACTCTGAGCGTGATGTTGTTGTCCGCTCCTCCTGTTGAGTTGATCCCATGTGTTACAAAGTAGAACTGGTCCATACGGTTTTCTTGGACTTCATGGCACACAATAACAACACAACAAATCTTTTCTGAGGGAGCTTTGATGGCACAAATGGTTAAGCCCTCAACTGCTTACTAAAAGGTTGGTGGTGGAGCCCACCCAGTGGCTCCATGGGAGAAAGAATTGGTGACCTACCCCTGTAAAAATTACAGCCTAGAAAATCCCATGGATCAGTTCTGCTCTGTCACATACAGTTGCTATGAGCTGGAATCGACTAGACGACCTAACAACAACACAACCACCATCTTTATGGAAGCAGATTGCCAGGACTTTCTTCCTGGGTATAAACCACCAACCTTTCAGTTACCAGCCCAGCACAAACTATTCCTGCCACCCAGGGATCCGGTGATCCGAGCCCCTTAATAGGTGGAGGCCGAAGCCCTCAAAAAGTCCACTCTACTTTGCTAAGCAATTGTGGCGCCTGCGTATCCTTCCCTTTTTCCTCGTGCACTTTGCCAGTGGGCGGCGAACAACAGACCTGTGTCTTATCTCAGGGCATCCACTCATAGCATGGCGGGGGTGGGGACCGGCAGCCTACACCCTGGGGGAGGCCGAACCGGGGCACCAGGACCCCTGATGCGTGCGCTTCTCACGGCAGCTCCCTCCGCATTTTGAGCCTATACGTTCCCAAGCGCCAGGCGACAAAGTTATTATTTTTTTCACATTAGAAACGTCAAGCTGATCAAAGAAACAAACACTTTTAATGAAACATATGTGGGACACTTAGAAGGAGAAGATTTACAATGTGTCTGCTGTGAAACCAGAAGGCTTATGGAAAGTGTGAAGGAGGAGGAGAAAGATAACTGGGCTCTGATGCCAGAGGAGACATGGCCTAAATATTAAACAGAAGGAAAAATAATCCCCTTTCATAAAATCACAATTCATTTCCGTATCTAACATAAATCATCAATACACGTCTATGATATTTTCATCAAACTGCAGTCAGTCCTTTCTACATGGACCACAATATTGTACACTTTGATCTTGTGGAAGGAAATGAAACTCAGACATTTAGATATAAAATTGCCAGCATTGTTCCAAACCAACCTCTAAGACCCTCCTCCATTACAGTGGAATTTTGAGAGTTAATAATAATATTTGTCTAGTTTTTTTTTTTTTTTTAACGAGACGATGTCTTAATTCCCTTTTGCCACAACTGCGGGTCTAAGAAGAAATTCTACCTAAAGACAGGCTGTTACTGTATGGAAAGTCAGTGAAGGACTCCACTGTGCAATGCTTGCACAACCAACATTGCACTGTGCATGACCATGTATTTCAAATAGCATGAAAAATGGTTTTTGACTAAATAGTAAATTAATGTTAATTGTATTTCTATAATGTTAATTATATTTCTACAGGCTCTCACAAAATATGTGTGAGATTTGTCAATGTGGGTTTCTGGGGGGTAATAAATGCATTTTTATTGTATACAGATATGAACAGTACGTTATTCCACTCGTAATATTTGTAAAAATCTTGCCAGGCATGCTTTAAAGTTAACTTGGAAATACCCCCAAAACTGTTGTCTGTCTTCTTAAACATTTAGATATTGCTTTTCTGTTGGCACGTTCAAAGCTTGGAATGAACTCTAGGAATTAAAGGAAGGGCAAAGCCTGGCCTGGCTCTCCTCTCCATTCTTTTTCCTCTCTCTCAGGTGGATCCCCAGGAGAGGAGTCTCTAATCTTCTCCAAGAAGAAACTTTTCCTTTTTTCTTCCTAAAAGGAGTCCTTGGGGCGTACAAAAAGTGAACGCACTCAACTGTTAACCAAAAGGTTGATAGGTCCATTCTACCCAGAGGAAACTTGGAAGAAAGACCTGGCAACCTACTTCAGGAAAATCAGCTGTTGAAAATCCTATGGAGCCCACTTCTACTCTGACACACATGGGGTTGCTATGAGTCAGAACTGACTTGACAGCAGTTGGTTTTATAAAAGGACTAAGATCACCAGAGAGTAGGGTCCTGAGTGTAGAGCCAAAGATGAAGTAGTGTGTGTGTTTGTGTGTGTTGGGGAAAGGATGGAAAAGAGGCACAGGAAGAATTCATTGTCCTTCTCTGTGGGCCCAGATGAGGACAGGTTGGAGGTCAGATGGGAAGGGAGGCTGAAACGTTGGTGTCTCATGATGCCTGCCCAACCAGCAGCCCTGTGAAGGAGCAACCTCAGGTACAATGACAGTCTGCCTACCCCAGCCAAGTCAACCCTTCTTTCTTAACATCTTTATTTTTACTTGAAACTATCAATGTCAGTTATTCCCAGCTTGTGGTCCTCATATCTCTAGGGTCACAGACATACTTAAAAAAGGCTGTTCAGCTGTCAAGGCACTAAGTGTGATTCTTCAGCAGAAAAAGCTGACCTGGACACATGCTTGAATTTGTCAAATGTATGTGGGCCCTTCTTATGATAAAATGGAATTTATTGTAAAGCGTTGCTAAATTCAGGGTAATTTTTTTGGCCATTATCTATTTTCCAATTAACATGTACTAAAACATAACTACTATAATTTGGAAGTCTGGAATTTCATTTTATTTTTTTAGCTTCAGAAGAGACCTCTTGACTCAAGGGATTATCTCAGATTCTTTCCAGACACGACGTGCTTTACTCTGCTTATAAAATTTTGGTTTTGTGATTACAACTTCAAACCCAGCTAGCCTCTGGTTTACCGTTTAATGAGAACATGACCAGTGTCAGAGACATGATGCACTGGACAATTGAGGGAATGATTTTATCCAGGTTACTGTAATAGGGAAAAGTTCATTAATGAAGACTCTGCCCCAAAAATAAATAAATAAGAATGGGGGTCTAGGGTTTTAGAAACCAGTTGCTGTGGAGTTGGTTCTGAGGTAAGGCCACCCCGTGTGTGTCAGCGTAGACCTGTGCTCCGTAGTGTGTTCAACAGCTAATTTTTCGGAAGTAGATCACCAAGTCTTTCTTCCGAGGCACCTCTGTATGGACTCAATTGCCAACCTGTCAGTTAGTAGCCAAACGTGTTAACTGTGTGCACAAGCCGGGGACTCCGTGAGGTTCTGTAGAGGCAGGAAAACAAGAGAGAAAACAAGGCAGGCCTTATGGGAATCATGAGGAAGGACAGGGTTGAGTCTTACCTGGAACATGTAAGAGCAGAGTGGTCCTTCGCAGTTAGTCGTTTCCAGAAACACAGAAGCGTTGGGTGAATTTCTTAACAATCGTTGTTGTTGTGGTGCACAGGGCTCAGGGAAAATCCAGCATTGTCACCAGCAAGGTGTTAAGTTGAGTTGGCCCAGCTACTTTGGCAGAATATTCTCTTTGATCCATTTCCTAGGCCTCACTTTTACAGTCATTAGCTAATCAGCTGTGCAAAGATTAGCCTTTTTCTGTAGCTGAATTAAACTTAGATCTCAATCCCTTCCTTCCCACTGATGTTGGGAAACTAAATGTCGATTGCTTCCACATCAACTTAATCATTTTAAGATATTGGTCATGTCAGTGTTTAAGCTCATTCAATTCAGAGGTCTTCCATCCTTCTCTCCTCCTTGGGTCTTGATCAAAGTACCCAGAGTGTCTTAGTCATCTAGGGCTGCCATAACAGAAATACCACAAGAGGACGTCTTTAACAAAGATAAGTTTATTTTCTCACAGTCTAGTAGGCTAGAAGTCCAAATTCAAGGTGTCAGCTCCAGGGGAAGGCTTTCTCTGTCAGCTCTGGAGGAAGGTCCTTCTCTTCAATCCTCCCCTGGACTAGGAGCTTCTCCGCACAGGAACCTTGGGTCCAAAGGACGTGCTCTGTTCCTGACACTGCTTTCTTGGTGGTATGAGTTCCTCCCCTCTCTGCTCACTTACTTTTCCTTTTATCTCTTGTAACATAAAAGGTGGAGCAGACCACACCCCAGGGAAACTCCCTTTACATTGGATCAAGGATGTAACCTGAATAAGGGTGTTACATCCCACCCTAATCCTCTTTAACATAGTCTAACCTTTTTTTTTTTTAACCTTGCCTCATTAACCACAGGCAGAGATCAGGATTTACAACACATAGGAAAAGTATATCAATCACAAAATGGGGGACAACCACACAATACTGGGAATCTTAGCCTAACCAAGTTGACACATATTTTGGGGGGATGCAATTCAGCCTGTGACACAGAGGTTAGAGATTGTTCTGTAATTGAGGGAGGTATTTGGTCCTTCTGACCTTTAATCATCAGTGTCTGTCTAAATTAATGTTTTCTAGCTTCTGTAAGATGATGTTTTGATATCCACATCAAGTAACTTTTCTCTACTCATGTCTGCTATACCTAGATAAGAGGTCCCTCAGTTTCCCCTTTGGTAAATGTCTCATGCCCCAAAGTGTGTATTTCAAATACAGCTGCTGAATAAAATCCCAGTGTGCCCTCACATCTCCCTGCCACATTTCTCATTAAAACCACAATAAAAGTGTTTGCCCACAGTCCTGCTCCATCTGTACATTGTGAAAGTTCCCTGTATTTTCCCTGTCTATCCTTGCTGGTTGTGATCATTAAGGTTGTGTGTCAACTTGGCTGGGCTATGATTATAAGTGATTTGGTAGTTATGATTTAGTTTGGCAGTTGTATGTTGATGTGATCACTTCCATGATAAGATTTGATATGGTGTGATCACCTCCATGATAGGATCTACTGTGAATAGCCAGTCAGTTGAAAGGGAATTTCCTTGGGGGTGTGGCCTCCAACCAATATAAATGGACTTTCTGGCAAGGCTCCTGGGCTTTTGCTCGCTCTGTTTGTCTGACCTCCAGATCTTGGGACTTGAGCTAGTAGCTTACCTGCCGTCTTGCCTGCCGATCTTGGGATTTGTCGATCTT
This sequence comes from Elephas maximus indicus, assembly GCF_024166365.1. Lineage (NCBI taxonomy): Eukaryota > Metazoa > Chordata > Mammalia > Proboscidea > Elephantidae > Elephas > Elephas maximus. Next base: position 65,182,782 of record NC_064829.1, on the reverse strand, counting down.
TGCAGCCTATAAGAGCCCTGCTGTCTGACCTGCTGATCTTGGGTTCACCAAGCCCTTTTAGCTATGTGAATCAGGAAAGGCTTCTATCCTGACCCACAAACTTGGGACATTCCACTCTCTGTAATCATGTGAGAATTTCCTTGATATAAATCTGTCTATATGTATATTTATATGCTCTAACTGGTTTTGTTTCTCTAGAGACCCCAGCCTAAGACACTGAGTGTCATGAATTCTATTATGTCCCCCCAAAAATATGTGTATCATTTGGGCTGGGCCATGATTCCCAGTATAGTGTGATTTTCCTATATGTTGTAAATTCTGCCTCTATGATGTTAATGAGGCAGGATGGGTGGCAGTTGTGTTAGTAAGGCAAGTCTCAACCTACAAGATTGGATTGTGGCTTGAGGTAATCTCTTGAGCTAGCAGCTTACCTGTCCATCTTGGGATTCACTGATCTTCATGGTCTGTGAGCAAGAGTCCTGCTCCCTGATGTGCCTATCTTGGGTTCCCCAGCCCCTGCAGCTAAGTGACTCGGGAGAAACCTTGTGGTCTTGCCTGCTAACCTTGGGGATTTCCTTGACCTTCACTACCTGTGAGTGAGATCCCTGCTATCCAACCTGCTCACCTCGGGTTCACCGGCATCTGCAGCTCCATGAATTGGAAAAGGACTCTATTCTGATCCAAGGACTTGGGACGTTCCAGTCCCTACAATCGCATGAACTGTTTACTTAATATAAATCTCTCTATATATACCAAAAGGAATTAGTCGATGTTCAAACATTTCAAGAGGTGGCATATGATCAGGAAGTGATGGTAATGAAGGAAGAAGTCCAAGCTGCTCTGAAGCCATTGGTGAAAAACAAGACTTCAGGAATTGTTGGACTATCAACTGAGATGTTTCAACAAACAGATGCAGTGCTGGAGGTGCTCACTTGTCTATGCCAAGAAATATGAAAGACAGCTTCCTGGCCAACTGATTGGAAGAGATCAGTATTTATGCCTATTCCCAAGAAAGGTGATCCAACTGAATGAGGAAATTATAGAACAATATCATTAATATCACACGCAAGCAAAATTTTGCTGAAGATCATTCAAATCGGCTGCAGCAGTGTATCGACAGGGAACAGCCAGAAATTCAGGCCAGTTTCAGAAGAGAACGTGGAACTAGGGATATCATTGCTGATGTCAGATGGATCCTGGCTGAAAGCAGAGGATACCAGAAGAATGTTTACCTGTGTTTTATTGACCATGCAAAGGCATCCAACTGTGTGGATCATAACAAATTATGGACAACATTATGAAGAATAAGAATTCCAGAACGCTTGCTCATGAGGAACCTTTACATAGATCAAGAGGCAGTTGTTCAGACAGAACAAAGGGATACTGATGGTTTTAAAGTCAGGAGAGGTGTGGATCAGGGTCGTATTCTTTCACCATACCTATTCAATCTGTATGCTGAGCGAATAATACGAGAAGCTGGACTACATGAAGAAGAATGGGGCATCAGGATTGGAGGAAGACTCATTAACAACCTGCATTATGCAGATGACACAACCTTGCTTGCCGAAAGTAAAGAGGACTTGAAGCACTTACTAAAGAAGATCAAAGACCACAGCCTTCAGTATGGATTGCACCTCAACATAAAGAAAACAAAAATCCTCACAACTGGACCAATGAGCAACATCATGATAAACAGAGAAAAGATTGAAGTTGTCAAGGATTTCATTTTACTTGGATCCACAATCAACAGCCATGGAAGCAGCAGTCCAGAAATCAAAAGATGCATTGCATTGGGTAAATCTGCTGCAAAGGACCTCTTTAAAGTGCTGAAGAGCAAAAATGTCACCTTGAAGACTAACGTATACCTGACCCAAGCCATGGTATTTTCAATCACATCATATGCATGTGAAAGCTGGACAGTGAATAAGGAAGTCCAAAGAAGAATTGATGCCTTTGAATTGTGGTGTTGGTGAAGAATATTGACTATACCAGGGACTGCCAAAAGAATGAACAAATCTGTCTTAGAAGAAGTACAACCAGAATGCTCCTTAGAAGCAAGGGTGGTGAGACTGCATCTTACATGCTTTGGACAAGTTGTTAGGAGGGATCAGTCCCTGGAGAAGGACATCATGGCTGGCAGAGTACAGGGTCAGCTGAAAAGAGAAAGACCCTGAACGAAGTGGATTGACACAGTGGCTGCAACAATGAACTCAAGCATAACAGCGATTGTAAGGATGGCTCAGGACTGGGCAGTGTTTCGTTCTGTTGTGCATAGGATCGCTATGAGCTGGAACCGACTGGACAGCACCTAACAACAACAACATATATATTTATATGCATTACTGGTTTTGCTTCTCTAGAGAACCCAGCCTAAGGCACTGAGTATGCAGAAAATACCAGGGACTGTGAGTATAACACATCCTTAAATGTTTCCAGCCTCCCTCTCTTGATTTGCATTAAACCTTACCATATCTATGCATTACTGTTATGTCATGTTAAAACGCTCTCTTTTCTGTGTTTATGGCTGACACGTGTTAAGGACCCACCTTCTCTCTGTCCAAGGAGCCCTGGTGGTGCAGTGTTAACTGAAAGGTTGGTGGTTGGAACCCACCAGCTGCTCCACAGGAGAAAGATGTGGCAGTCTGCTTCCATAAAGACTGCAGCCTTGGAAACTCTATGGGGCAGTTCTACTCTGTACTATAGGGTCACTGTGAGTCGGTATCGACTTGACAGCAATGGTCTGTGGATAGAAAGTTAGTTTAATTTGTGGAGAGCTACCTTTAAGAAACAGAATATAAAATTATGATTTTGTTAAGTTGAGTTTATTACTGAGTCTATTTCCTGACAAGAACAAACTTCCTTTTTGACTAGGCATCAATGAAAACGAAATGCTTCACTTACAGTTTCACACTTCTAATGACTGGAAGAATTTTCCATGGGCCAGCATCTGGCTCCATACTTTGAAAACTTTTTTCCTCCACTCTCCATGTAGCTCTGCTTTTTGGTGCTGTAGGATATGTTCATGTCATATTACAACTCCTGGATTTGCAACTTTGTGTCATGACTCTGGATGAGCTGGCACAGCGGATGCTAGAAAGATTTTTGGAACCCATTTCTATACTTGAATGGCTAGCAAAAACAACTATTCACAGAAGTGGCTGGGAACCATGTGAATATACCCACTAACTGAAATATAGATGTATTCTCAAATCCACTTTCCCTTTCCTGTATCTCAAATATGCCCATGACTACTCCAACACCATGTGACACAGAGAAAAGTGTAACAGAAAGGAAGATGGAATGGAAAGACAGATCTCAACCAATTGTTGTTAATTTTGCAAAACCATGAGACCATGTGAAGACATTGCCAGGGTCCCTCCTGGGGCCTTAGAAGGGGGCCATGCAAAGGAGGGTCCCAAAGCTTAAACTGTGATAAATCCTCCTCTTTGTGCGTGGGAAAATTCCAATGGTTTTCCTGCCTCATGGATGCCATGGAAGACTCAGGGTATTGTCTTAAATCCTCTCTGTAAACATGGCCCACTGCCTTCTCCACTTGGTGGTTGCAAAGCTATGTTGGAACAAGGGTTTTCTCCATAAGACTTGCTGATTACATGAGCTTCAGCCTCTGCTTTGAGAATCCCTAAACCAATTTGGAGTTCCTAGAACTTTTCCCCATCCCTAGGTGTCTTAGTTATCTAGGGCTGCTGTAACAGAAATACCACAAGTGGATGGCTTTAATAAAGAAAAATTTATTCTCTCATTGTCTAGTAGGTTACAAGTCCAGATTCAGGGCATCGGCTCCAGGGGAAGGCTTTGTGTCTCTGTCGGCTCTGGAGGAAGGTCCTTGTCCTCAATCTTCCCCTGGTCGAGGAGTTTCTCAGGCCCAGGGACCCCAGGTCCAAAGGACATGCTCTGCTCCTGTGCTGCTTTCTTGGTGGTATGAGGTCCACAACTCTCTGCTTGCTTCCCTTTCCTTTTTATCTCTTGAGTAAAAGGTGATGCAGGCCACACCCCAGGGAAACTCCCTTCACATTGGATCAGGGAGATGACCTGGGTAAGGGTGGCGTTACAACCCCACTCTGATCCTTTTAACATAAAATTACAATCACAAAATTACAATCACAAAATGGAGGACAACCACACAATACTGGGAATCATGGCCTAACCAAGTTGATACACATGTTTTTGGGGAGACATAATTCAATCCATGACACACTAGGGTTTTTTCAAAATAATATTCATGCCATCTAAACATACCAGCATCTAAACCCCTGAGCATCTAAACTCTTCTTGTGTTTTCTTTTGCTTTCCTTTTTGTTGCATCATCAGGCATTCTCCCCTTCTCTCTGGTTTAGGTGTACATTCTATGTCCTGAGATCTTCAGACTGTTCTCTTTGAGAAGGTCAAGACCACTTTTTTTTGTTCCAAAAAGCTGATTCTTGCAAAGGAAAGTCTCAATTTTCAAGACTCATGTCTCCTTGGTGAATTCAAAACATCTCTTTCTATACCTAGTTGAATTTGTTTTTAGCTGATTTATTGAATGCCGCTGATTCAATGAGTGGAAGACTTCGGGGCAATAAGAGAATGATGGGAAAAAGAAAACTCAGTTATCATCTTTATGTTTTATCCTGTGACATTCATTTTGGTGCTTTAGAATGTCCAATTCTTGATTAATAATTTTCTTAAGAAAACATGGTAGATGGGATTATCAAAATCTTATCAGGTATGGCATTAGTGACTAAATTTTGAAATGATATATAGGGTGTTTTCTGTTTGTTAATTTATTCAAAAATAATTTACCAATTACATACTACATTGGAGGTACATATATTACTGTTTGGGGATACAGGTGTGAAAAGACAGCATGGTTTCTATCCTCGTTTGGCTTACCATTGAGTTGATAATTTCCAGAATATATATGTGTAATATATGCTGCAAAGGGAAGTACAAGTTGCCATGAAGGAGATTACAGAGAGATTTAACTGACATAATCTCAAAAAAGTAGTTCGATACTTAGTATTTGTGCAATAATTATTTGTTGAATGCCCAGTTAGATGAATGGATAATAGAAGGGAATGGGGTCTCTAAGTCTTTCCTTCATGCTTTCCAGAGCTTTTTCTGTGTATTTCTTGCTTAAGAGACAGATTATTTTTGCTTTCTTAACCTAAATACCCACTTGATAGGAACATGGGTTTGAGGATATGCTGTTAAAATGTGTTTTGAGAGATACAATGTCAAGATTTATGCCAAGGAGAGACTATGGCTTCCAGAACAGCTTTGTAAGTGATACTATAATTCCTAGTAAGCCCAACTCAACCAAAACGTTTTCATTTCCCCAAACAGAAACTCTACCCATTAAGTGTTAACTCCTCATTCCCTTCTCCCAGCCCATGGTAACCACAAACCTATTTTCTGTCTCTATGCATTTGCCTATTCTATATATTTTATACAAGTTTGATCATATAATATTTGTCCTTTTATATGTCCTTGGCATAATGTTCTCAGGATTCATTCATGTGGTAGCATGTACGAGAACGTTATTCCTTTTTATGGTCGAATAATATTTCATTGTATGGATAGATCATATTTTGTTTGTCCATTCATCTGTTGATGGACATTTGGGTTGTTTCCAATTTTGGCTATTGTAAATAATGCTGTGATGAACACTGGCTTACATGTATCTGTTTGAGTCCTTGCTTTCAAGTTTTGGGGTATATGCCCAGGAGTGGAATTGCTGGGTCACATGGGAATTCTATGTTTAACTTTTCAAGGAATTGCCAAACTGTCTTCCATAGTGGCTGTGCCATTTTACATTCCCATCCCCAATGGTAGTAGTTGCCGAGAGAGATGGTAAGGTCCTGGAATAGGACATGGTTTTGGCGAAAGGAAAAATGTCCTAATTGCAAGGTTGGACCCAGGCCTAGAAAGGCTCCCACTATACGTAATTCAAAATAATGACAATGTAAAACCATAAAACACAAAGATATGCACACTGAAATTAAAGTGTGTCTTTTCAGATATTTTGGTTATAACATTCTGGATAAGTTCTTTGAAGTTGATGTTTTCTCCTTTTCTGGTTGCTCCTCTTCTCTGGTGCTCTTGGCATGAGTTACTGTGCCCTTTGGGTAATCCAGTGTAAAAATGACTTGAGGGCAGTGTCTGACCTTCTCCAACCCCACAAGGGGGAAGGGAGAACCAAGATCACATGAGGCAGAGGTCAGACATGCCTCCACTCTTGGCCATCTTTACCAATTCTGATACCAACTGTCTCTCCCACAGCATTCTCTACTTCTCTGCTGAGTTTGATAATTCATTGCAATGGCCATACGGAACTCACAGACCATACTCACAATTATGGGGTTTATTATGGAAGTACCAGGTTACAATTCAGGCTCCGGAACACTCAAGGATACAGTTCTTTTATCAGGACAGCCTCCCCCCAGCCATGCCTCTCCCTGGCCTTAGGCCTCTGCCCAAAGCACTCAGCTTTCTCTGTTCATGGGCCAGGAAGCCCACCTCCCCATCTCCTGCTGCTGGGTCTCTCCTGCTACTCCTTACCATCTTCAGGGTTACAGGTTTCTCTCTCTCTGTCTCCTGGTCCCAGGAGCCTCCCAGTGCAGGGATCCCAGGTCTAAAGGATGTGCGGGCTCCTGGCTGGTCTTCCTTGGTGGTGGTGAGATCTTCCTCTTTGCTCTGGAACTGGCTCACTTTGAAGGCAAAACTGACCAGTTCCCTTGGTGGGCCACAATTACCTTATCATGTAGTCCTGCCCAATTGCTTGGGTGGGAGTTACAAGACCCTGGCTAGAAAGGCCACACGCAAAAGTAGTTAATCCACTGCATCCAGCTTTGCATGTCAGCAGGGACTGCTGGTGGCAGTTCCAGTACTCCAACTAAAGGCCTCATCATTGAGGAGCTGACCTCATTGTCATCTATAACATTGATTACAGTATTCTGACACCAGCCTCCCAAATTACAAGGACACATCTCTACAAACTAGGCCCCAGAAGCAGAGTGTGTGTTGTAGCGATCAAGGAATTTGAAGCCAGACTGCCTCAGTTTGTGTTCCAGCTGTACCACTTACTATCTTCGTGAACTTGGACAAGATATATAACCTCTCTGTGCCTCAGTTTCTCTGTCTGTAAAACGAGTTCAATGACAGTATCTGCCTCCTGTTTGGTTGTAAGGATTAAGGGATTAATGCGTGTACAGTAATGCATGGTGCCTGGCACATAGTAAGGATTCAATAAATAGTAGCTCCACCCTCTTTTCTTCTCCATCCTAGAACTCAACCAATCCCCAGGCTTTAATGTTGATGATTCCCAAATATTTATCTCCAACCCTCATGCTCCTCTGAGTTCCAGACTCAAATGTCTAGGATGTCTAATTGTTTACTTAACACCTGCCAATTTCATGACGACCTTGAAAGACGGATAAAATGAGATAACGGCGTAGGGAAGAACTATGGGTCATGACCTCAGTTCTCATCTGGCTTTGCCACTCATTGGAAGTGTGACTCAGGCCATCTTAGTTTTGTCACTTTGACTGGATTGTCTATGAACTACCTCCCAATTCTGCACTTCTAAAGGTAAAAATTGTTTGCAAAGAATTGTAAGAATGATACAAAGACATTTGGTATTTTTACTCTGCCCAATCATCCCTTCACTGGTGCTCCGAGTCCTAACCAGTTTTGCCCAGTTGGTGAGCACTGTCATGATGGCTTACTGGTACAGCAATAAAAGCTGAAGTTTTACAGTCAGATGGGGTTTGAGTTCTACTTCTACCACCTATCTGACTCACATAGGTATTTAAGCTTTCTAACCCTCCATTTCCTCATATTAAATAATCCTGTGTTGTTTGGCTACAAGTAACTGACTGAAGTGGCTTAAAGAGTAAGGACATTTCTTATCTCAACACAACACTTGATGAGAAGCTTGGGCTTAGTTGGTTCCAGCGCTGGTCAGAGAAACCAGCTTGGCTTCTCTGTAATTCTCTTGGCTTTTTCCTTTTGTTTACAAGACAACTGCTGTGAAATGATGTCAGAAGACAGGAAGAAAGGAAGGGAGTTTCTCCTTGTCCAACTGCTTCCTCATTCCAAAAGCAAGAAAATCTTCCCAAAAGACCCCAACAAAAATGTTCTCAGATTCTGTTGGCCGGAATTGGATCACATGTTCATGCCTCAGCTGCAAGGAATGCTGGGAATGCCAGCATATGGCATTTGCAGCCTCTATGGAGTGGAGGTGGGAAGACCCACAAGGACGTGGGAGAAGGAGTGGCTTTTGAGGAGGCAACCAATGAGGTCAAAGGATTATGAGGATCAAATGGAATTGTTTATTTATTTATATTGTTTATTTTTTTAGACTTACCAAAGGCTTAAATAAAGGCTTACATCAGGCTTATTATATGCCAGGGCCTACTTAATATCAACTCATGTCCTCCTCTCAGCTCCATGAGGGAGGTGCTATATTGATTCCCATTTCACAGATGAGGAAACTGAGGCACTGAGTGATTAAAATAATTTGCTAAGGGCTCAGAGTAAGTGGTTGAGGCAGCATCAAACCAGGGTCAAGAGCCTGTGCTCTTAACCCCTGCACTCCATCACACTGCCTTTCCAAAATGTATGTTAGAGTGTTGCACACAGCACACTGTGTGGGGATGCTGGTTCTCCATCCCTTCTCTGATTCTGCCACAAAAAAAGATATCGATGGAAAGGGCAACAGTAAAGGCAGAATACACCACTCAGATGCCCTCCTTCCCTCACCTACCCTTGTTTCCTGGTTTTGGTTTTTCTTCTTTGGTGGGTTTCCATCTGTTTCAAAAGATCTTATAAAATCTGGGCCAAAATTCTGTATCCTACTTATTTTATTAGTTTCAAGATATATATTTAAAGGGTGATTTTGTTTTCCACACTTGATTTTTGAAAGTAAAGACCAGTGGAGAACAAATACTAGTTGCTTCTAAGAAAGAGTAGAAATGGGTTGATTGAGAGCCATTTGGACATGTGGGGAGTGGCCTTTGAGCATTCTGTTCTCCTGGGAAGAGGCAGCTCAGAGTCAAGGAAGACAATGACATTGTCTTATGGCGAGACCGACAGTTAACAATGTAGTTAACAATTGTTAACTATCCTGATTTGGATGGAATTCTTGTGAAGGCTTCCGCCTTCACACAATTAGGGAGGCAGAGTGGAGACTTATTTTGGAAGCTCTCCCGTCCTAAGGGCAAGAAGGATGTGAGCCAAACACTTGTGACACAAGGCAGTGACTCAAGAAGGAACAGGAAAGGACCATCACAAGTTTCCTAGCTTGTGACACTGAAAACACAAAGACAAGATCACGTGTCTGCACAACGAAGAAAGGGGCCTCTGGAAAGGGAGGAAAAAACAACCAAATATAACTCCACATAGAGAGGATCAGAAAAACATCCTCACTAGTTTGACAATCAACCAAGAATAACATATGAGTTCATCAAGCCCCAAAAGGAGGAAGAAAGATAGAAGCATTAGCCAGCTAATTTAAAAATTAAGAAGTGTATTTCTCATCTTCATGCGGAAGAATGTTCCCGGAGCAGATTCTCAGCGTAGAGCTAGTCCCCCTAAAGCGGGGTTTCCTGTAGAGACGAAGCAGCTGCACCTTTGATGACTCCTTGGATATTAGCAAAACACTTGCTAAATATAGATGAATGTCAACAAGTCATAAATAAGGGAACAGGAGTGGGGAACTCCATACAAAAGGTGAGTGGGCAAGAACAAAGACATTCTTTTCTGCCAAGGCAATTATCACGTGCAGTATCTGAAGCATTAATCACTGAGTCATTTAAAAATACAAATGCCAAATAAGAATAAAAGTCCCATGCAGGAAATTGTCCTGTAACAGGGCACTGGAAGCAAACTACTCTGGAGTATCTGTTTCCAGTACTTTATTCCATGGAGTAGAAAGAAAGCATGACATTGGCAGGAACTCCAAGGGTGTTACGATGGCCAGGTGGCAAAGTGCTGCTCAGGCTGCCAGGCTGGTGTTTTATCTACGTTCTTTCCTTCTCTGTCAAATTTTCCTTCACTGTAAGGGAGGCTGTAAAAATCATTATCTTGATTTCCCTTATGGGTGTGGGTGACCAGCTGTCTAGGCCTTGAGTGTAAGCAAGTTGGACCACATCAGTCTGGACCAGGCTGGGTCAGATAAACCTTGTTTTCTCAAAATAAAGCCAAACCTGGGCTGATCGATTTCTGCTCTTTCCCTCTACTCAGATTAAATCCATTTAAACTCTGAACAGTCTGTACTTATTAGGTGCCGTGTGTACATGATATTGGGCTTGGCTCTACATACAATATGTCAAACTAAATAAGCATGACCTGCCTTCCAGCGGGAGGCCCTGGCTGGTGCAAACGACTAACATGCGCAGCTGCTAACCAAGAGGTTGGAGGTTGGAGTCCACCCAGAGACACCTCGGAACAAAGGCCTGGTGATCTACTTCTGAAAAATCAGCCACTGAAAACCCTATGGAGCAGTTTTACTCTGACACACATGGGGTTGCTGTGAGTTCGAATTGACTTGATGGCGGCTGGCTGCTGGTTGCCTTCTAGTGAGTCTTTGTCTAAGGAGACTTTGACAAGGGCAGATGAAAAACTGTTGATGTACTCCCACAAGTTTAGGTAATCCCTGCTGAAGACAGAAAGAATCTCATCTTGTTATTCCAAAGAAAATGTGCTCAGCACCGCAGATACAGCACATAACACCTAAACTGCAACCCATCACAGAGCTCTTTAAAGCTCAAAGGCCCTGTAGAAACAAATAACTTTTTAAGAAAGCTTACATATAAACAAATATATTCATATCTTTTGATGAATCCTCTATCTAGTGACTAAGTTACTGAAATGAAACAATTAAGCCAAGGTAGTATTAGCTAAACCCGTTGCCACTGAGTTGATTCCAACTCATAGAGACCCTATAAGACAGAGAAGAACTGCCCTATAGGGTTTCCAAGGCTGTAACCTTTATGGGGAAACTCTGGTGACATTGCGGTTAAGAGCTACGGCTGCTAACGAAAAGGTCAACAGTTTGAATCCACCAGATTTCTTGGAAATCCTGTGGGTCGCTATGAGTCAGAATCGACTTGACGGCAATGGGTTATGGGTTAATCTTTACGGAAGCAGACCGCCACATCTTTCTCCTGTGGAGCAGCTGGTGGGTTTGAGCCGATGACCTTTCTGTTAGCAGCCGAGTGCTTTAGCCACTGTGCCACCAGGGTTTCTTTCTATATATACAGACTTTCCTAAACAATATATTATTTAGTTTTGTCTGTTTAGAACTTTAGGTAAAAAAAATCATGCTGCATGTATTTTTCTAAAACTTGCTTTTTTATTGTTCAATGTTACATTTTTTAGATTCAACCATGTTCATGCATGCAGCCATATTGGATTTCACTGTATGACTGTCATAATTAATTCATACATTCTCCTATTTATGGATAGCTGGGTTGTTTTGCTCTGAAGAACAATGCTGCCATGAATATTCCTATACACGTTGCCTGGTAAACACGCATACTAGTTTCTCTGGGCCCTGTATCTGGGAGTGAAATTGCTGGGTTGTGGGGTGTGCACATTTTCTGTTTTACCAGGTGATGCTAAACTGTAACCAGCAGTATATGGGAATACTGGTTATTCCAAATCCTTACTCCACATCTTACCATCACTTGATACTGTCAGACTTTGAACATTTTTGTGTACCTGGGTGGGGTGAATGGTACCTCATTGTGGCTTTATTTTGCATTTTCCTGATTATTAATGAACATTTCCCCATATGTTTACTGGGTATTCATGTTGCCTCTGTAAAATAAATTCCTTTTCATGTCTTTTGCTCAAGGATTGTATGTCCCCTTTTGGGTTGTTTGTCTTTTTCTTATTGAATCATAGGAATTCTTTATCTCCTAGTTATTAATCCTTTGTTAGTCGTGGGTATGCAGATATCTCTCCCCTGTTTGTCTATTGTCTCTTTATTCCCCTTTTGGTGTTTTCTGATGAATAGATGTTCATGCGGTTGAATCTAGCACTGTATTTTCTTTATAGTTCTTTTTATGACTTGTGTAAGCATACTTCCCTATCTGGATGTCACAAAAAAGTTTTCCTATTTTTCCCCCTAATAATTGTAAAGTTTTCCCTTCCATATGTCACTGATCTATCTGGAATTGATTTTAGTGAATAGTGTGTGTGGGGGAACCCATTTTTATTTTTTGCACATTGATAGCTCATTGTCCCAAACCATTACTGAACAGTCCCTTTTTACCCACTTACTGCTGTGTCAGATCCTCCGTATAGGTGTGGTCTTTTCAGGTCTCTCCATTCTGGCCCATTAGCCTACTTGTCTGTCCCTGTACCAATACCACTCACTTTCTTATTTATTATAACTTTCTAATTAGTCTTTGTATCTGGTAGGGCACCTCACGGTTTTAAAGTCTGACTGGAATTCGAATTTAGTTAGGACAAGGCTATAGATAACCTGTTTATAGGAGCCCTGGTGGTACAGTGGTTAAGAGCTCAACTGCTAACCAAAAGACTGGCAGTTTGAATCCATCAGCTGCTCCTTGGAAATCCTATGCGGGCAGTTCTACTCTGTCCTATACGGTCACTATGAGTTGGAATCGACTTGGTGGCAACGGGTTTGCTTCTTCTTCTTTTTTTTTTTTGGTTTAGGCTCTAGATATGGAGTCCCTGGGTGGCAAAAATGGTTAAGTGCTTGGCTACATAACTGAAAGGGTGGTGGTTGGAACCCACCCACAGGTGCCTTGGAAGAAAGGCCTGGCAATCTACTTCTGGAAGATTACAGTCAGTGAAAACCCTATGGAGCACAATTCTACTTTGAAACACATGAAGTTGCTATGAATCAGAATCATTTTGATGGCAATAGGTTTTGTTTGGCTTTTTTAGGCTATAGGTAAATGAATGATTTTACTTAAACCCAAAAACCTCAGGAATTTTAGTTCTAAAATGTGCTGCTATTTGTGCAGTGCTATAGGAATTTTTTTTTTTATAGGAAAGTGAAAGGCTAAGAAAGCCTTCCTCCAGTGGCCCCTTCTGAGCCAAATGTGCATTCTTTCTTTGCATATATCTGTAAGAGAGCTAAGATATACTTTGCCGACAGCTGGTGATGATTACCTATTTTTATCCTTACATAGGTGTGAAGATAGGTTTGGGTTCTCTTAGAGGAACCGGAAGTCAAGTGGTTGAAAGGTGAAGTGTTGCTGACACATAGACTTGTACTTTTTTTGATGTTCACACACAAGGACCTTCCTTTTTCTCTCCCCTTGTATTCACTCAAGTTTTCAAAGGCCCACCTGGGTGAGGAAATCCTGCCTTTAGAGAGAGCTCTAGCTCACCCAACTTGATCTCATTTTATTTGAATGAAAGAAAAAAATATATATATGAGGAAATTGATAACAGACTTCTCCTTTGGCTCTTCCAAACATGCTGTCTTTAGAGTTATCTAAAGTTTATCAGCAAAATAACTTTGACTAAGTTAAATGGCGGTGTGTCACACACCCAAAACGTGTGAAGCAATTTGAAAAAATATTTTAAATATGCCATGGATTTGTAAATTAATGCAGGGCTCACTGTGCTTGAATTTCCATTTCTAAACTGCTTCATTTGCATGCAAAGAGTGGGCAATTTTTGTGTGTGTGAAAATTTAGCCTTAAGAAATGAAAATCAAAAACTCAGCAACTTGAAAAGAGCTGTTAGGCATAGAAATTGTTTAATCGGTTTCCAGCAGGGCCAATGGTGTTGGCATTTTGAAATACCAGATTGGATTGGCATCCCAGAAAAAAAAAAAAAAAAATCCTCAGCTCAGAAAAAGTCGCCTAAAAAAGCCACCATCTACAAAGTGGTGAAAGAAGATAGCCGAGATATGACAAATGCCAATGAAACAAATTCTGCGATCAAGAGAGAGTCTGAGGTGTGAAATGAACAAATGTTAAATGTGATAAAATTTCTGTCAGTGCTACCACAATCGTCTATGCTGACAAATACAATGCTTGATCGAGAAATCAGGTGCTTCTGGCCAACGGTTTGTTCCTCATGGATGTTGTAAGAGGTCCCAGCACTGTGGATGCATCTATAACTCGATGTGGCTCTCAAAAAAAAAAAAAAAAAAAAAATTAAAAAGGCACCTAATAAATTCCCTTTTTAACAAGGTTGAGATTCCTAGCTTAGATTTCATTCCAGAGTTTTAAAATGCAAGTTTAAAATAAGATTTCATTTAAGCACAGCTCTACATTTTGGTGGTGTTTTTGTAGCTCAGATCTTATAAATGAGCCTGGAATACCATATTTTATTAAACACTGTAAAGAGGCCTGGTGGCGCAATGGTTAAGCACTAGACTGCAGAGCAAGAGATTGGCCTTTTAAACCCATCTTCTGGGTCTGCAGGAGAAAGACCTGGCTATCTGCTCCCATAAAGAATACAGCCTAGAAAACCCTATGACACAGTTCTACTTTGTCACATGAGGTCGCTATGAGTTGAAATCAACTGGACAGCACCTAACAACAATTAGAGACCACATTTCCTTAGCTAACTCGTTGCCTTCAAGTTGATTCTGACTCATAGCGACCCTTTAGGACAGAGTAGTTCTGCCCCATAGGGTTTCTAAGGCTGTAACCTTTATGGAAGCAGACTGCAGCAGACTGCCACATCTTTCTCTCGTGGAACAGCTGGTGGGTTTAAGCCACCAACTTTTAACCACTTGACCACAGCACCTCCAGGGCTCCTTTTCTTTACCCACAGTGTCCCAGATGAAAGGTAAAAAGTTCCATCTACCTGTATATAATAATAATGATATGCTGGCTGAATTTGACAGGCCAGGAGACTTGGACTCTGTTCACAATCCAATCCACTTCCTGGTAAATGCTGAATAAGCTTGTGATTTACCGATCCGTGGTGAATATATGACTTTTTATATGACTACACATATGTAGAGTATGTATCCCTATAACTAAATCTTATCATCAAAAACCAGGAATTATTTTCCCTAAGGCTAAGTTAAAAGTCCATTCTCCGAATGATAGCAGATTAGTGTGCGGCAAATGCCTCAAGATCTATGTTAAATGCTCCTGAGCATAAAACTTTAGTATGACTCTAGCTAGTACTACAAAGATGGAGGCATGCGGCATGGTGTTGGTCAGCCACCCTCAAACTATACATCTCTGAACTAATAGCTCATATAGGTTAGGAATTCTTTGGACTTCCAGAAATAGAAAACCTGATTAATGGTGGCCTAGGCAATATTTTTTTCTTTTTTTTTTTTAGGCAATAGACATTTAACTTTGAAAAACAGAATGAAATATGAAGGTTGGAGCAATGAATTAGCATTATCTTCAAATATCTTGGAGCCAGGCTTTTTCTAACAGCCTTGTTCTTTCATCCTTATCATCCTCATTATATTGTTTTTTTTTTTGTCCTCATGGTTGTTACCTCATGTTTGCAATGCAGCTGCCTCAGCTCCAGGCATCACGTGCTCATACTAACATCCTAAGCAGAAACTGAAGGCCAGAGTCTAAAGGTCTTATCCTCTGAAGCTTTGTCTTTTCAGACAGTAAAGCAAGTCTTGAGAAGTCTTCTTTTTTATATCACGTTGGCCTACACCAGTTATTGGGGCAGGGGAATGGGATTATTATGACTTGTTAGATCTGTCACTCTATACTTCCTGGGGTTAGGGAGAGGACCACCTTCCCTGAGATCTAGGGATACCTGCTTGCTACCCGAACACATGGTCAGAGTTCTGTGGTCAGGGAACAAGGTCATGGGCAGCATCTGTCCAAGTCTGTGGTATGTGCCGGGGTCAGGCATTGGAGACTTGGGAGAAGCATTATAAGAGACAGGCTAAGGGAGTGGGCTACGGAGACAGAAGACCTGAGACTGAATTCTGGCTCTGCTGCTTACCAGCTTTATGACCTTGGGCAAGTTACTTAACTCTCTGTTTCACACTTTAGTTATTTGTAGTAATACCCTTCTCAGAGGCTTGATGTAAAAATTAGATGAGATAATGTGGGCAAGGCACTTAATGCAGATCTGGGTGCATGGTGAAGGCTCAGTCAGTGGGAGCTTCTTTTATTATAACAGATTCTATAGGTGCAGAATGGGGGCTCCTCTGCCACTACATTCAGATGAAGTTTTGAGGCTCATTTTCAGAAAAAGCACTGTCCTGAAAGTCAGGAGGCCAGGGCTGTAATCCTGCTTGGCTGTTAACTTGTCAAGAGCATATGACTAAGTAATTTCCCATTCCTGGGCCTCAGTTGCCTCAAGTATAACATGAGGATCAGGGTTGGGTGGTCTCCAAGTTCCATTCAGCAATGACATTCTGATTTAATGGTGTGCTTTTTGTCATGGACAGCTGGTGGCATGGGTCCTGGAGGGTCTTTAGGGGCCACTGTCGCCATTCTCAGGGCAATGGCTGGAGGCTTCCAGTGCTTCCACTAATGGCATGTTTGCTGGTGTTCATATGACGATGGAGATAATTGAGGGGCTCATACATTCCCCATGGTCCATATTGGACTGGGGTTCCATCTTGTTTTTAAAATCAGCCCCTGGAGTAATGTAGATGCAGCCTGACTGCTAAAATGACCCGAGACCTCACCCCCAGGTGACCCCCTGGATCTGAAATCCCACTGGGGGTTCATACTGTCTATCAAGATTTAAGTTTACATTCGGAGCTCAATAGAATATTCAGAAATATTCTGAGTTAACTTTGTACTTAGTTTCAATCAAAACAAAGCAAGAGCATAATTAGCATTTTAACAATAAATAAATCAGAACTTGAGATCGCTATAACAATATACACTGTTAGAAGAAGAATTGAATAGCACAGTCTAAAAATAAAGGCAAAACCATGAACACAGTCTCCTTTCTCTCTGGAAATCAAAAACACACCAATGGTTTCATGACAAAGGAAGAATAATGAAAAGAACTGAAAACTCCTTTTCCCACCTAATAGTGGGAAGGTAGTTCCGTAGAGTTAGATGGGGAACAGTTGTATCCAAAACAATAAACTTGCACTAAAAAGCTTGATCATTAGTTCCACTTAAAAAACAACAACAAGGATAAATGTAAAACTGCTGTTAAGGGATTTAAAAAAGCTGCAACCTATGAAAACTAAATAAGCATTTGCAAACTAGTGTCCCAATCAACAGAATTGTTCCCTTCAGAGATGCTGTCGGGTGCTTGCCGTATTAGACCCTGGCATCTCCTGGAAATCGGTCTTCCTACCCCTGGGACGGGGAGCTGTTCAAATGCTTCATAAAGCCTATCATGCCTTGAAAAAGTCTGAGTGTCATCCTGGAGTAATCAGCCTCAGATTTAATGTTATAAGTTTTCCAAGGCCTGTTGCAATGAAGGGAAATTTGGGGCTAGTGAGGAAAGGCTATGAGCCTGGGTGGAGTCCAAGCGTCCTCAGAGCAATGGAGGTCCATGGAAGAATGCAGCCCACAGCTTCCACCTACCCTTTGCCCTGGGTCAGACATTTTGAACTCAGGATACTTATTACAGATTGAATTGTGCCTTCTCAAAATATATGTTGGAATCCTAACCCCTGTACCCGTGGATGTAATTAGTCCTTTGTGGGAACAGGGTTTCCTTTGTTATGTGGATGAGGCCATACCAGGGTAGGGAGTGTCCTAAACGTAATCACTTCTGAGTTATGAAGAGCAGCACGGAAGAGATTAGAAAAGAAAGCTCAAGTGAGGGAAGATAGATGCCAGGTGAAGATTGTCAAGAAAACGAGAAACGCTGGGGGTACAGAAGTTTAAAGAGACAAGCACCTTCCCTTGGAGAGCCAGAGTCACCAGAGAGAGAGCCTTCCCTTAGAGCCAGTGGCCTGAATTCAGACTTTGAGCCTTCTAAACTGTGAGGAAATAAAATTCTCTTCTCTAAAGCCACCCACTTGTGGTGTTTCTTTTACAGCAGCACTACCTAACTAAGAAAAAAAAAAAAAAAACCCAACCAAAAACCCACTACTGTCAAGTCGATTCCCTAGGCGACAAGTCAAACTGCCCCATGGTGTTTCCAAGGCTGTAAATCTTTACGGAAGCAGACTGCCACATCTTTCTCCCATGGCGCGGCTGGTGGGTTCCAACTGCCAACCTTTTTGATTAGCAGCCGAGCGCTTTAACTACTGCACCACCAGGGCTTCTTGCTAACTGGTACAGCACTCCACAAATTTAAATTTAGGTATAGAATAAGATGAGGGCAAATACTAACCCATGCTTTGGGCTTCTCTAGATTGCTTCATGGTGAGGCCTATACACTGGTGAAACCAACAAACCCACAAACTCAAATAAGTAAAAGAATTCCATGAAGTGAAATGACCCATATTCTGAAAATTATTCTGCTATGTTAAAATTTTTGTAGGAGTGTAGTGGTTAACACAGATGGGTAGGAGGGGGGAAGGGGGAGCTATTATTGCTTAGGGGGTACTGAGTTTCTGTCAAGGATGGTGAACAAAACTGGCAACTGGAAGTGTAATGGTTGCTCAACATGGTGTGCATTATTAATGTCATGGAATTGTACCTGTAGAAATAGCTGAAATTGCAAATGTTTGGTTATATATATTTCACCACAATAAAAATTCATAGAAATAAGTTTATAGGAGAAAATGAATCCAGAGCAGAGACATTGAAAGTATTTTGATATTTGGAAGCACAAGTGTGTATGTGTGTGTGTGTGTGTGTGTGTGTGTCTGCATTTGCCCAGATGCATTTTGGAGTGAATATGATAATGGTATTTGTCCTAAAACAAACTTGCTTCTTTTCTATGCTCTGTTGTCTTCCCACTTCTACTGGCTGGGCCCTGGTCCCTACTTTGGGAGTTTAAGAATACGATTTTGCTCAGTTAAGTTCCCTGGCAGGCACACTCGTTGACTTGGGTGGATTAAAGGAGTTTTGATAGCCTGCAGTTAACTGGAGTTGGGTAAAAAAGTAGAAGCAAAATAGTAATGAAGAAAAAAAAAAAGTGTTCCCATGGTGAAAAACAAGCTGGGGACTTAGAAGGAGGCCAAGAACATAGGGGAGGGGGCATGGAAGGCAGGGCACACTCAGCTCATTAAATAGAAAAGGAGCTGATGGGAAGAAGGAAGCAAATGAGTTGGAAATGTGGAGGGGCTGTTCGTCCACAGGGCTTTGCAGCCAGCTCTCAGCCTTTGGAGCCTGATCACAGGGATTGAGAGTTGGAAGGGAGTTTAGTGGTCCCTGAATCCAACGTCTCCACGCCACAGATGTGGAAACCACGGGCGAGGGCATTGTCTAAGGTCTCTGCTCAATCAGAGCACAAGCAGGGCTGGGCCCCAAAATTCCCCATTCTCCAACCTGGGAGCTCCCCGTCACTGGGCAGTGACCTGCTTCCTCATAGATTTAGTCTGTCCTGCTCATTGAAATTTCACTAGGAAATGATAAAGGAAATGTAGGAGACCAGATTTGAAAAAATATCTGTAGAAGTGACAAGGGAATAACAGCAAACAAACGTTATGAATTACCCAACATTAAGGGTTTCTCAATGTTAGCTGCACAGTAGAAACAGAAAACAATAAATGTTGATGACATAATGGAGGAATTATAATCCTCATCCATTGCTTGTGGGAATGCAAAATGGTACAGCCCCTGTGGTAAACAGTTTGGCAGTTCTCCAAAGAGTTAAATATAGAACTACCATATGACCCAGCTCCTAGGTATACATACCCATTGCTAGGTATATACCCTGGAAACCCTGGTGGCATAGTGGTTAAGAGCTATGGCTGTTAAACAAAAGGTCAGCAGTTTGAATCCACCAAGTGCTCCTTGAAAACCCTATTGGGCAGTCCTACTCTGTCCTTTGGAAACCCTGGTGGCTTAGTGGTTAAGTGCTACGACTGCTAACCAAACTGTATGGGGCAGTTCTACTCTGTCCTATAGGGTCGCTATGATTTGGAATCGACTTGACGGCACTAGGCTAGGTACTCTGTCCTTTAGGGTCACTATAAGTTGGAATTGACTTGACGGCAATGGGTTTGGTTTGGGTTTTAGGTATATACCCAAGAGACTTGAAAGTAGCAATGTAAACAGATACATCCATACCAGTGTTCACTGCCTCACTATCCACTTCGGCCAAAAGGTGGAAACAACTGGATTGTGTACCAACAGATGAATGGATAAACAGAGCGGTACATACATACAATGAATACCGCTCAGTCATAAAGAGAAATGAAGTCTTGATTCATGCTACACCATGGATGTAACTTGAGAACATGTTAGGTGAAGTAATTCAATCATGAAAGGACAAATATTGTTTGATCTCACTTATATGGTCGCTATGAGTTGGAACTGACCTGATGGCAACAGGCTTGGTTTTTTTGGTTTACATGAAATATCTAGAATAGGCAAATATGTAGAGACTGAAGTTTATTACTGGTTACTAGGGACAGGAAGGGGGGGAAGAAGGAAGAATTGTTTAAGAAGCATTGAGTTTCTGTTTACAGTGATGGGAAGTTTCGCAACGGATGTTAGTGAAGGTTGCACAACATAATTAATGTAATTAGTGTCACGAAACTGTACACATGGAAAATCCTTGAATTGGCAAATGTTGTGTTACATATTTTAGAACAATAATAATAATAAAAAAAAAAGTACCATGACACAGCTCCCAGATCAGTCTAATTAAATTAGAATCCATGTAAGTGAGGCTCTGACACTGGTCGTTATAAAAAATCACCAGGTGATTCTAATGAGCAGCCAGGGCTGGCATAAAAGATCTGGATTTAAATCCACTTACTATTTGTGTGACTTGAGGTAAGTAAATTAACCTCTCTGGACCTCAGTTTCCTCGTGTGTGAAATGGAGCCAATAATGCCTGCCTTCTACGCTTGCTGTGAAATTAGATGGTATAAAGCTTATGTCTTTCCTGGTACATAGTAGGTATTTGTCCTTAAATGTTTGTTTCCTTTTAAGAATCTAAAAATCAGTGATTATAGTGATGGATTTGGTTTTTATTTTGTAAAGATATTATTGAGTATGGTGCTAACCCCCTGAGTACATTCTCAATAATTCTCACCTAAAATTTACATATGGTTCTCGAGTTTAAAAAGAAGGTGATAAGAAAGTACATGTAGCCACCAAGAAGCTGATACTTAATTCACTGACAAGGGCTACTCCCTCTGCAATCGCCTGGAGGAGGCAACTCTTGGCTGGTGTCAGGGAGTAGGACAAGGCTTTCCAGGGTATGACTGGATGACAGTTGATACACAAATACAACCTTAAATGGCATTGAGTCACATGCTGAGAAAGCCATTCCCTTTTCAATTCTCTCTCAGTGCTTCTTAAGGTGTCAAGGACTTTTCACTTGTTGGATTTGACTTATAGTGTTGGCGAAGAGTGTTGGATATACCACGGACTGCTAGAAGCATGAACAAATTTGTCTTGGAGGAAGTACAGCCAGAATGTTCCTTAGAAGTGAAAATGGCAAGGCTTCGTCTCACTTACTTTGGATATGTTATCAGGAGGGAGCAAGCCCTGGAGAAGGCATCACGCCTGATAGAGAGTCAGCAAAAAAGAGGAAGAACCTCAGTGAGATGAATCGACACAGTGGTTGCAACAATGGGCTCAAACATACCTACTACTGTGAGGATCGCCCAGAACAAGGCAATGTTTCCTTCTGTTATACATAGGGTTGCTATGAGGCGAAGTTGGCTAGACAGCAGCTAACAGCAACACTAACAATATCACTATTTAAATAGAAGTGGTCTCAAAGCCACTTAGAATTTAGCATTGTTTCACTTTAATTCTGTTCGTGCTTATCATTACCTTTTATTTTGTGATAAAATCAAGTGATACTGGTTTTCCATTTATAGAAGTGAACTGTAAGGAAAACATGGACTGACTTAAAGAGAACTTATAAGTAAACAATGTACAGGTGGTAAGCAGATAGGACAAAAATCATGAAGGTGGGAGATTCCTGGGCTCCTGTTTTGACCCATCTGTGAGACTTTGGGCAAGACCAGTGTCTTAACTACCTAGTGCTGTTATAACAGAAATACCACAAGTAGATGGCTATAATGAAGAAAAATGTATTCTCTCACAGCTTAGGAGGCTAGAAGTCCAAATTTAGTGTGCCAGTTCCAGGGGAATACTTTATGTCTCTGTTGGCTCTGGAGGAAAGTGCTCGTCATCGATCTTTCCCAGGTCTAGGAGCTTCTTAGTGTAGGAACCCTAGGTCCAAAGGACACTCTCTGCTTTTGGCTCTTCTTTCATGGTGGTAGGAGGTCTCTCTCCTCTCTGCTTGATTCTCTCTTTTATATCTCAAAAGAGATTGAGTCAAGATACAACCTAAGCCTGCAGATGGAGTCTTGCCTCATTAACATAACTGCCTGTAATCGTGTCCCATTAACATCATAGAGGCTAGAATTTACAACATATAGGATAATACCATTAGATCACAAAATGGTGGACCCCACACAATACTGGAAATCATGGCCTAGCCGAGCTGACCCACATTTTGGGGGGACACAATTCAATCCTTAACAGCTGGTGACACACCCTTTCTGGGCCTCAGTTTCCTAATATAACAACTCTAATATAAAGTTGTTAGACTTGACAATGCCCAAGATGGGTTCCAATTTAAGCATATCTGATATAGAAATTCATCACAATTTGACATTTTAAAGGTAGTCTCACTAATCAAAGTTCTGTAGAATTAACCAATGATGCAAAGGGTATGGGAGGGAAATGAAATTTCTCTATTTTCATATCCCCATGGAGAAGCTTGTGTGTTACTGGTTCTTAATAAAACCATTCTTTATTGGGAGCTACGCTCTTCTAGGAGAGTTTTCTTCTCTTGCTGATCGCTCCTATTCATTATTTTTAAAGACTGTTGTGATCTGGGTGATTACATACATTCAGGTGTACCACCCAAGCCAGGTGCGTCTTTTCATGAATTTCCCAGGTAATTAGTTCTGTGGCTTATTGCTGGCTTAGCGCATTTCCCCCTTTTTTAGCACTCCGGCGAAATCTGAAATACCGAATGATACTCTCACTGCAGAGTTGTAGTAAAACGTTAATAGTGTCCAGAATAGGGGATCCCAGACTAAGAGCCCTATGTGAGGGGGCGTGAAGCCAGGAGAGGGAGTTGTCAAAATCTCTGTATGCCCTTGACACCTCACACCCTGACACCTCACAACTTTTCCTCTTCAGCCCTTTCTCAAGAGACTTTAACCTCTTTTACACCTTGACAGGGCCACGATACACACAGCAATAAGGAAACATGGGTACGACAGTGCGTGAGCTTGCGCTAATGCCGCGCTCCTGTGACGTTCTTCCGGGAGGCCAGTCTTGTCGACTGTGGTGTGCTTTAAACTGAAGCATTTGAAGTTATGATTTTATTTGAGGTCAAAACAAATAAGGGCGCCATATCTAAGTGCGCTCAGCTGTGAGCAGAGCAGCAGCTTTGCAGACGACGCGTGTGCCAGGACCAACCACGGCCTTGCTGAACCCTCGTGGGAGAAGAAATGACGATTCCCTTTGGTGCAATCATGACAATACCAAGAGACTAACGTTCTTTCTCCTGAGAATAATTACAATAACATTTGTACAATCCTTGAGAGTTTACAAAGTGCGTCCATGGGTGTTACCTTACTGGTTTTACTTTAGGGTGGAGTGGTGGACCACTCAGGGGAGAAGCCCTCAAATTCTTGAGCAGCAGCTTGCTAAGTCTCTCTGTCTCCTTCCCAAAGTGGAGCCCTGGAAACTGTGGTAGCCCCTTGAGACGTGGCATCCTACTTTAACTGTCTTGCTTCCAAGTAATCTCACAAATGAAAAATCCTGACTCTGAACCATGAGATTATGAGAGATTTTCTCTTTTTTCCTTTTTTGTTTTTGGAGTTTCCCAAATATTCTGTCCTAAGTATGGACTACTTTTTAATTAGGAAAAAAAAAAGTTATTGAAAAAATCAGAGGACTCTCTGGACTTGGAACTAGTTTGCAGCGACAGGACTCGATGCACCAAGAGGTGGGAATAGTTGGTAAATACAGCACCGGTTATGGCACCTCCCTCAGGAAAATGGTGAAGAAAGTTGAAATCAGCCAGGATGACCAAGTACACATGCTCCTTCTGTTGTGAAACCAAAATGAAGAGACAAGCTGACACTGTGGTTACTGCCTGAAAGCAGTAGCTAGTGATGCCTGAACCTATACCACCATCCCTGCAGTCATGGTGAGATCAGCCATCAGAAAACTGAAGGAATTGAAAGATCAGTAGAAGCTCCACCACTTGAAATATTTCTAACCAGTTGCTGTGGGGTTGACTCCAACTCATGGTGACCCCCTGTGTGTCAGAGTAAAATCTGGTGCACTCTAGAGTTTTCAATGGCTGATTTTTTAGAAGTAGATCCCCAGGCCTTCCTTCTGAGGCACCTCGGATAGATTTGAACCTCTAACCTTTCAATTAGCAGCTGAGTGTGTTAGCCATTTGTACCTCCCAGGGACTCCAAAACATCTAGGGACTTCAAAACATCTCTAGTCTATAATAAATGGGTTAAAACTTATATAATAACAACAGCGACGACAAATTAGAGGAAGCAAGCTTCTGAAATACACCACAGTCAAGGAGATGTGCCTTCCAGAGCAAGCTTGACCAGAGGGATTGGCCCTGTTTGGCCAAGTTTCCCAAATCAGAGTTGTCACTGCATTTTTGAATAAGGGCCCAGGAGATCATCTAGTCACCCCTCTTCACACACCGTTCAGTCTGCAGAGAACACAGCCAGCCAGAGCAGTGTCCTACTTCTTTAAAATAGATACTTGGAAAGCTTTAACACCAGCAGAATGAAGCCAAAGATATTGATCCTTCTAGATGAAGTGGGATGAATTCTAAAAGTGCTATTTTCTGTTTTAAGTAGTTTATTTTTTTAAGTATATTAAATATGAGCTTATTAAAGGAAATGTGGTAAATAAAAAAAATAAAAATAAAAAACTCCATCCAAGGCAACCACAAAATTATTTTCCCTGAGTCTTTTTTTTGGGGGGGTTGATAGGTTGTTTTTTTTTTTTTTTCCATAATAGTACTTACATTTATTTGAATTTCTGATTTCCTCTTCCAGAATGATTTCATAATATGAATAATTAAGCTAACAATTCATATAAAATTGTGTTTTAAGGTTTATCCAGAGTGAGAGAAAGGCTGCCTGCGTCAGCCTCCAACAATTCTTGTAGGTTCATTAGTTCATTTGGCTGTGGTTCTCTGAGGTAGCATCCCATAAGACAGTCCTTTTGTAGTGTGACTTCCCCTGAGTTGAGTTCTTCACTTTAATTCTGATTTAAAAGAAATGCAGTCGGTGATACATTACCAGACCCTTTGCCTCTCTAAGATCTCTCCATTCCATTACTCCATTGCCTGGGTAGAATATTCTTGGTTTACAACTTTGTTCTCCTAAAGTGTGTTAGTTGTTGCTTCATTGTCTTGTAGCATTTTTGACAAAGTATGAGGCTAGCTTGGCTTCTTCCTTCATTGTTGTAGTTAGGTGCCCTTGGGTCAATTCTGACTCATAACGACGCCATGGGACAGAACAGAACTCCTCCATAGGGCTTTCTAGGCTGTAATCTTTACCGGAGCAAATCGCCAGGTCTCTCTCCCGAAAAGCTGCTAAGTGGGTTACAAACCATCAACTTTTTGGTTAGCAGCTGAGCACTTAACCATTGCACCACCAGAATTCCTTTCTTTCTGTCTATAAATGTGTAATATTTTAAACTTTATCTTGTTTATACATTTTTGGGATGAGTTCACGTGGTTTTTTTCTTCTCCGTTGATTTTCTTGGAACAAGGTGAGCTGTTTGGTCTACATACTCTGGCTTTTTTTCTCTGAAGGAAAGTTTTCTTAACTATCACTTTGGGTATTGTGCTTATGCCAATTGTTCTGTTTTCTTAAGTTTGATCTCTATTACGTTTTTATATTTTCTCCTATCATTTTTATCTTTGCCTAAATTCTAGGATAACTACTAAAATTTGTCTTCCATATTACTAACTTGATTTGTGTCAATTATACTCTTTAATACCTCTGATGTAGTCTTATATTCTGTTATTAGTTTTCTGACTTTCCTGAAACCTTCTCTGTCTGACCTATATCACTTTTAATCTCATTCTGCTGACATTTTACCTTGACTAGTTACCTCCTTAGTGATGTTCATTTTTTGCATCATGGAGGCCAGGTTGTCCTCTATTTAAATGAGAATTCCATACCATTTTTCCAGATTCTAGTTTTTATAACACATATTTTTCAGAACTCTGTTCATCCTCTGAGTTTTTGTAATGATCACCCCCCCCACCCCAAATTTCACCTTGTACTCAACCAAAAGCTTAGAAGTTTCCTGAATACAACCAAACACTTTGAGGGACAGAGTAGCAGGGGTGAGGGTCTTGGGGCCATGGTTTCAGGGAACTTCTAGGTCATTTGGCATAACAAAGTGTATTAACAAAAACTTCTGCATCCCACTTTGGTGAGTGGTGTTTGGGGTCTTAAAATCTAGCAAACGGCTTTTTAAGATGCATCAATTGGTCCCAAACTACCTGGAGCAAAGGCGAATGAAGAGCACCAAAAACACAAGGAAAATGTGAGTGCAGGAGAAAGAAAGGGCCACATAAACCAGAGGCTCCATCAGCCTGAGACTGGAAGACCTAGATGTGCCCAGCTACCACCAATGACCGCCCTGACAGGGAACACAACAGACAGCCTCTGATGGAGCCAGGGAGAAATGGGGTACAGACCTCAAATTCTAGTAAAAAGACCAGACTTAATGGTCTGACTGAGACTGGAGGGACCCCGGGAGACATGGCCTCTGGACTCTCTGTTAGCCCAGAACTGAAACCACTCCTGAAGCTAACTCTTCAGACAAAGATTAGACTGGACCATAAGACATAAAATGACACTCGTGAAGAGAGTGCTTCTTAGATCAAGTAGACACATGAGACTAAATGGGCACCTCCTGTCCAGAGGTGGAATGAGAAGCAAAAAGGGACAGGAGCTGGTTGAATGGACACGAGAAATCCGGGGTGGAAAGGAGGAGTGTGCTGTCACATTATAGGGAGAGCAGCTAGGGTCACATAACAATGTGTGTTTAAATTTTTGTATGAGAAACTAACTTGAACTGTAAACGTTCATTTAAAGCACAATAAAAAAATTGCCCCTCGTTTTTCATGTTTGTTTTCTGATTTGTCCTCAAATAGAAAAGTTGCATTATTTACTCTTGGCTTTGCTCTCTGCTGCTGGTTACATCTCTTAGAGATATAGCCAGATTTCATTTACGGGGTGACTCTTCTGGGTTGAGATGGAAACGTTTTTCCATATTTCCTAGTTCTGACATTCTGAGCAGATGGAGTGTACAGAGGTGAAAACAGAAATTCCCAGCATGCACTGCTAAATGGAAACTCCCAGTATGCAACGCTACTAGAGCACTCAATTTCTCTGTCCACGCCTCCTCATATAGCATATCATTTAGAGGGGTGATATTTCCCATGATGCTAAGTGCTACTCCCAGCTTCTCTGAAGTTCTTGACAATTATCTTACAAGGGCTATGGTATAATCTAGAGCCTTGGAATCTGAGTTCACACCCTAGTTCTACATCTAACCAGGTTTATGAACTTTGGCAAGCTATTTTATATCTTTAAAACTCATTTTCCTAAAACTAAAATAATAATAGCACTGTTTTCTTGGAGTGTTGTGAGCTTCGAATGAGGTAATATTTCTATAGCACTGAGCGCAGTGCATAGTAAAGTTTAAATATTAGCTGCTGTTATCATTAATATTACCATTGCTGTTTCAAACGGAGGTG
Source organism: Elephas maximus indicus (assembly GCF_024166365.1). NCBI lineage: Eukaryota > Metazoa > Chordata > Mammalia > Proboscidea > Elephantidae > Elephas > Elephas maximus. The sequence goes on along the minus strand of NC_064829.1, from coordinate 65,154,963 downwards.
TAAAGAGAGGTATTGATTGGCATGGAGGGCAGGTGCTTCAAAAAGAAGCACCCTTATGGTGGACAGGCAGCTGTCCAGTTTTGTGATTGGCACAGACGTCGAATTGCTGAATCTTGGTGGACAATGAGGGCGTATTTTTCAAGGAGGTACAGAACTGGTGGGTCGTGAAATGTGTTTTCCAATCTGGTTTGACCTGCTTCTTATTTAGTAGCACTTCCTCCAGGGTTCTGGTAAGAGTTTGACTGCAAATCCCAGGTTTCTTACAGCTGTGATGCTTCCTCTTCTGGGTCTTCACTGGTGCTTCTGTGGGAAGGCTGATAGTGTTGTTATCTCCTCCTGAGGCTGACAGAGTTGTTCTTCAGGTTTGTTTCTCAATTACTGTTTTCAAACACAATTTTCTAAATTTAACCAGTTCGATACATGAAAACAAAATATGTTGCATGAGTGATTTTTTTAATTCTCTAGAGCTGCTATAAACAGTTATATTTTTATCCAGATTTCATTTGTTACATGTGTTCTCTAGACCCGGGATGATGGAACCTCCTCTGTTGTTTCATTATCGTGTTGATATCCTATCACTCTCATTTCATAGCTTAATGAAATGATATGTTTTGCATTCTTATGGACCTTTTTAACCACTTCTTTGCCTTTCCCCCAAGCCTTCTTTAGGATCAAACACTGAGATTAATTCAGTGTCCTTGGCATTGAGATTCAAATATATTTGAAAAGGATGCTTGAACTCTACCTTATGATCCAGCACTCCTACTGAAATCACTGTTTTTCTTAAAAAAAAAAAAAAAACTTGGGATATGGGTTGTCCATGTCGTGGAAAGATATTTTCTGTCGCGATATTTTTGAGATAACTTCGATCTGGCTCATCGGAGTTCAGATTTGACACTGCTTACTTTCCTGCTGACAGAGAATGCTGGGAGAAGCCTATATGGTAGTGAGGAAAAGAATAATATCCCCCTGGGTTGGGGCAGTATTGTCCAGCATAAGCTCTGTGAAAGCTGGATCCAATTACCCACTAATAAATTTAGAAGTGACATGGCAGTAAATTGTAAAATGTTTTCAGTTCTCTGAAAAACTCCTCTCAGATGTAGGTTATTACCATCATCACCCATTGTCCACAGAATCTAGTGTAATTCCATATGTCCCATGGGTTTTTGGTTTCTTTAGTTAATTCATTTCCATTAGTATTTACTGAGGTGACATTTGGTTGCTTGCCTCATGGCAAATGGTGAGGTTAGAATGCCTTGTTCTGTGGTCAAGATGTTGGGACATCGAGACATGAACATGATGTCTTTCTTTTGAGCATAAGAAATACAAGCAAACAAGCCAATTAGCCCTTCAAGTGAGTGCAGAAGATGCCAAGGGTGTGTGGTTAAGTTACATAATGATGAGAAAGTCAAAAAGAGGTACCTTCCTAAGCCCAGAGAAACGGGGTCACTGCCTTGGAGATTTGACCTTATCTTCAACGTTGCTGCTGTTCATGGGGGCTGTATAAGCTCTAGTTTCTCATGCATCTGTCTCCAATGATCAATCAGTCAGTGGAAAGTTAGGCACTAACCTGAACTAAGGAGCCCTAGTGACACAATGGTTAAGCGCCTGGCTGCTAACTAAAGCTCTGCAATTGGAACACACCAACCACTCTGTGGGAGAAAGGACTTGGTAATCTGCTTCTGTAGAGGTTTCAGCCTAGAAAACCCTATGGGGCAGTTTTACTCTGCCCTATTAGGTCATACTGAGTTGGAATCAACCCGATGGCACCCAACAACAACAACCTGAATTAGAAAAACTCAATATGGCCAAGGAACCCTAGTGGCACAGTGGTTAAGAACTATGGTGAGCTACAGCTACTAACGAAAAGGTCGGCAGTTCAAGTCTACCAGTCACTCCTTGGAAACCTCGTGGGGCAGTTCTAAAGTGTCCTGTAGGGTTGCTATGAGTAGGAACCGACTCAACGGCAATGGGTTTGGTTTGGTAATATGGCCAAGGATTTTTCCAGCAAAACTATCCTGAAAACTGCCAGTACATTCTGCTACTTTGTCTCTCCCAGTTGGATCTGAGGGTTCAGACAGCTACCTGAGAGTGGTCTGGTTACAGGAGTCCCTTCTGGTAAAGTCCATAGGACAAAGCAAAATCCATCCTCAGTTTAAGTTAGAGCCATGTCTCAGGAGTCAAAGGCTTCACTGAATTGGAAGCTGTGAGTCTGAGGAGTGAGAGAGGAAGTAAAAGGGATCAATATTTACTGCAAAGCTGCAGTGTGAGAGATCATGCCCTGGGTGCTTTACAAACATTGTTTTGTTTAATCCTCACAACAAACCTTTGGTGAGGGCTTATTATTATATCCTCCTTTTCAAGGATAAGGAAACCGAGGGCAGGAGATATGTCTAACTGGCCCAACGTCACGTGATTTGTGTGAGCGTGGAGTCAGTCGCAGCATACCAGTGGGTCTTAAAGTTTATCAGAATCACCTGGAGGGCTTGGTGAAACACAGATTGCTTGGTTTCAAAGGAGCAAGAAATGACTTGAAGAAGAGGCATCAAAAGGTTTTTTGAGGAGAAGAAACAACATGAGTGAAAATTCAGAGTACGAGCAAATAGCTGTTTCAGGGAGAAGGAGCAGTTTGCTTCACCAGAGCAAACATGGGGACTGGTATGGGCAGAAAAATGGAGACCAATGAGTGCAGAGGTATGTTAGTCCGGGCTATATAGAGAAACAGAATCAGTAAGAAAGACAGCTTGAGGAATTGGCTTATGAGATTATAGGGGCTGGTCAGTCCAACAGCCTGGGAGTTTCAGCTGTCTTGATTATTTAGTCTTGAAACAGAACCCTTCTTCCTCAGGAAACCTCACTTTTTGCTCTTAAGGTTTTCAACTGATTGGGAGAAGCCCACCCACGTTATGGAGGGTCATCTGCTTAGCTTAAGATCAACTGATTTAAATGCTAATTACATGTGATACTTCATAGCAACATCTTGACTAGGATTTGCCCAAACAACTGGGCACCATAGCCTAGCCAAGTGCCATAAAATTAACTATCACAAGATGGAAAGCAGCTAAACAATATCTCTAAGTTCCTGATGAGGGATTTTAATCAGGAGACAGTTGGACATCATGGTAGGGCTATATAGAGGGCCATAGTATGACCAGAGTGGAAGTTGAGGGTGGGAGGATTTTTACTGCTATGTGTAGGGCAGACTAAGTTGGGAGCTTGGACACCAACAGCCCTAAATTCAAGGCTAAGACTTTAGGGAGTTTTAGAGTTCTCACTAAGACTGGAAGAGAAGAGCATTAAAACAGAGAAATATCATGGAGAGCCTAGTGAAGTGGGTGATGAAGAGTGCCTTGTACAGAATACTTAAAGACCATGATTTTCTTCCTATGGCAGACATGAGGATATTACAGATAGTAACATCTATTTGGCATTCCCTATTTGATTAACCAATCAAGCCTTCTTCTTGAGGATGACTCCCCGATCTTACACAGCACAGTGCTTAACGATGGAAACAGTTGATAAATGCCTTTGTTTGGGTTCCCCCAGGAGACTGTGACATGGATTTGAGAACAAGTCATCTATTTAGGAGGTGATCCTAGGCAACATGATAGATGAGTTGGGAAGTGACAGGGAAGGGAAGAAAATCAACAAAGCTCGGTCTTGCCGGGGAACTCTGGGAGACAGTGTAGAACACACCTCAGAATTATTCCAACTGAGGGGCAAAGAAAGTGGGGTATTTATCCACCAAACTCCACCTTCCTCCCCAACTCTCCATTGGTTGAGGGCTCTTTCAGGGGCTTCAACTTTCCTGTGGCCAGAATAAAGCCCTCAGGCAGAATCGGAGGGCAGCTTCAAGGTTTGTAGAAGCAAAAACTACCGAGTAGTGTTGCCAGGCATCAACAGTGTCCGCTTCAATAAACATGGAGAGGATGAAAATGCAAATGAACAAAGGAGCAAGTGAACAAAAACACACGTACACAGGGCTCTTACAACTTCTTGCCCACCATTTCCTTCTAGAATACACACATATGCTTGTGGCTTTTTCTCTTCAGGCCCATCCTTCCAGCCTCTCAAGGTGCCTTCATGCTACTTCTCTGTCCTTGAGCATGTTTACAACATCTTCCAATTTAGTCTCATTTGCAAATTTAATTAACAGGCTATTTACCCCTCTTCCGGATCATTAATGAAGATATTAAATAAGACCAGATCAAACATCAATCCCCGAAGCACCCTTCTTCTTCTTCCCTGTGCCGTCCCTTCCCCCTCGCATTCTCTCACAATCAGTGACCATTTACTGTCACTTTGGGCCGCCAGGGGCCTTCAAGCCATTTCTTGGTCCTTGTCACTAGTCATAACCAAGATAATCTGAGTGAATTTATCAAAGAACATTGAATGAGACGCTGTGTTAAACGTGCCACTCTAATCACACAGTATTAGCTGCATTTCCTTTGCCCAACTAATTTTTCAGTTCTCTCAGCAAGTAGTTTCCTGAGGCAAGCATTCAAACAAATTTTAGTAAATCCCAACAGTCGTAGAGCTTTATTATGTAAACAAACTAAAAAAAATCAAAACAAAACCCTAAACATTTCTATGAATATCGCTTTATTTTGTAACCATGACATTTCGATGAAGGGCATGAAAACATATAGGTTGTTGTTGTTGTTAGGTGCTGTTGAGTCAGGTCCAACTCATAGAGACCCCATGTACAACTGAAGGAAACACTACCGGGTCCTGCACCATCCTCACCATCATCATTATGCTTCAGCCCATCGTTGTAGCCACTGTGCCAATGCAGCTCACTGGGGGTTTCCCTCTTTTTTGATGACCCTCTGCTTTACCACGCATGATGTCTTCTCCAGGGACTGATCCCTCCTGATAAAATGTCCAAAGATGGTGAGACAGAGCCTCACCATTCTTGCTTCTAAGGAGCATTCTGATATCCTTCTCCAGGGACTGATCCCTGTATAAAATATAACAAACATAGTTAAATTTTATATTGTTGTTAGGTGTCATCAAGTCGATTTCAACTCATAGTGACCCATGTGACAGAGTAGAACTGCCCCGTGGATTTTCCTAGGCTGCAATCTTTATGGGAGCAGATTGCCAGCCAGGTCTTTCTCCCATGGATCCGCTGGGTGGGTTCAAACCACCAACCTTTTGTTTAGCAGCTGAACACTTAACTGTTACACCAATCGGGCTCCTTGATATATTTTATAGGTGGGGTTAAGTGAATCACCTGATGTAATTGAACAGGACATTTGGGTCCTTTTCAAGTCCTGGCTCTATCACTGACTTATTCTCAGCCTGGTGGAAAAACTACACCATGAGAACTTTCTCAGCCTACTTGACTGCAGAGATAACCCTCTATGCTATCCAGCAGGGGCTGGTATCTTGATTTTGCCCCACAGAAGAATGAGCCACACCTGTCTAACTAATTGTAACTCATCAAACATTTCTTCTCACTCTCCCCATAAATGGCACAAAAAATTGTAAAAACTATGTTTTATTAAAGAAACCCTGGTGGCATAATGGTTAAGTGCTATCTATGGCTGCTAACCAAAAGTTTGGCAGTTCAAATCTACCAGGCACTCCTTGGAAACCCTATGGGGCAGTTCTAATCTGTCCCATAGGGTTGTTATGAGTCAGAATCGACTTGACAGCAATGGGTCTTATGCTTGAAATTTATGGAATTACGAGTCTGAGAGTTGGAAAGGACTTTAGAAGTCATCGGTATGGAGCTTCTTAATTTGGGGTCTGGAATCCCTGGGTAGTACAAATGGTTAGTGTACTTGGCTGTTAACAGAAAGGTTGAAAGTTCGAGTATATCCACAGGTGCCTTGGAAGAAAGTCCTGGAGATCTACTTCTGAAAAATCAGTTGTTGAGAACCCTGTGGAGCCCAGTTCTACTCTGCCACACATGAGGGGTTGTCATGAGTCAAAATCGATTCAAAGGCAACTGGAACTGGAGTCTGGACTCCATTTTCATCTTGAAATTGTGGATACATATTTTTGCATAAATGCGCATGTACTTCCATTGCTTCCAGCAGCATCTCCCAGGGTACCATGATCCAACCCCTGCCCTCAAAAGGGATGAGAATCACTCAGAGGTGAAACTCTTCCATGGTTATGCAACCTACTCAGAGTTGACAGCCATGGTCTACCTCTGCACACAGATCTATTCCTCCAGGCAGAGGTGGAGATGAGCAGGTATACTGTGGTGAAATTTGTGAGGTCTCCAAAGTGAACCTTCTGCAAACGGGCTTTTCTATGCCCCTTCTCATGTTGCTATCTCAGTTCCCCTTTTTATATCTCAGTATCTTCCAGCTTCTTTCTGTTGAGCATGTTGATTGCCACTCCCAATATAACGCTTTCCATTGGTGGACGGAGAAAATTTTAGGAAATCTTATAGTTCAATTAAAATGTTGAATTGAAGTGATCTTTTTATAACTTGCACTTTCTGCTCCTTCTCTGGCCTCCCAGGGCTACAAAGGAGTCATCTAATCTCTTTCCCACACAATTCTTCTGATATTTGAAAGCAGCCTGTCTGTCCTCCCAAGAGATTTTTTGCCTGAACAACCTTAGTTCTTGCAACATACTAACAGGATGTGGCTTTAGACCTTCCACTAACTCAGACAACCTCTTCTGGACACGCTTCTATTTTCCAGCATCCTCCTTACTAAGTCAGTTATTGGAACTCTCAAGCCAGGTGTAGTCTAATCCGTAAATGTGCAGTTGATTTTTAAAACTTTTAAAAAATCAGTCAAGCAATCAGCAAGTGTTTATATCCCTTAAATACTTCATATAACTACTTGAACATAAACTGGAAAGTCAATACGAGCTCTGGAGAGACTTGATGTATCAGTGTGTGTGAGTGCAAGGCGAGAGAAGCAATGTTATTAAAGCTCGGTTCTTTAAGCTCTCAAGAAGGGAAGGTGTGTTAATAAAAAGTGTGCAGACACAAAGTAAAGGATATTACCTGTATGATCAGTGCTCTGCTTAAAAAACATCAGTAAGAGACCAAAAGGTTAACAATTACTTGAAAGTAAAGATGAAAACATAACAGGGCAGGATAACTAGAGAACAGAATTAAAGAGAGTGTTGACACATTGTGATAAATGTAATATCACTGGACAATTTGTGCAGAAAATGTCAAATGGGAACCGAACTTGCTGTGCAAACTTTCACCAAAAACTCAATTAAAAAAAAAAAAGAGTGTACAGAGACATATAAAACAGTAGTTTTCAGGTTTGGGAAATACTGCCGGCACTGTAGCATAAATCAAGTCAGTGGCCCCAAACTCAATGGTCATTATTGTGTTCTTCCCTGTCACACACTGGTAATAAACAAAAAACAAATGAAAAAAATTTAAAGAAATGCCAATTTCACTTAAGAATATGATTGCTGAAGCAATTGAGGTTATTAATTTCATTTAATCTCAGCCCATGAGGACATGTCATTTTTTATATTTATGCATTTTTAAATTGTTGTAAAAATATAAGATTCCATCAGATTAAATGGGACGTATGTATAAAACTCTTCAGCTGCTTCCTGAATTAAGGTGGTCAATCTCCAGGAAAAGTACTTGTGAGACTGAGTGGTGAACTGATCTGGCTGCTTTTTACATGGAACACCGTTTTTACTTAAAGAAGGACTGGCAGAAAAACTAGAGTTATTTGGGTTTGCGTATTTGGCAGACATTTTTCTCAAAAATGAAAAATTGAACCTGTCATTTCAAGGAAAACAACTGACAGTGTGTGCTGCCTATGATAAAAACTTGAGCTTTCAAGTGAAAATCAGAATTTTGGAAAACTTGTATCTACCACCGTGAACTTGACAGTTTCACAATGCTTAAAGACTTTAGCGATGAGGTTGGTGGTGATATTAACAAACTTGATTTTTTGATATTGTATAATTAAATGTGTCAAAACTTGGAAGGCCTACATAACTCAAGGAACCAGTGTTTTTCAAATGACTACTGCATGATGTTACAAAACCATGCGTGGGGCAATAGAGCTATCTAATATGCAAGAAACACCAGTTGGTTTTGATGTAACAATTACGAACATTTCACTGATGTTGTATCCCATCCCATATTGCAATCAACCTTTAAGAAACAACCCCTGTCCAGTGGTGGGTAGTGCTAGAAAATTTACCATTGTTTGAAAAGGCTATGAAAATACTTCTCCATCTTCCAACTATATATCTGTGAGGCTGAATTTCTTAATTTACCCCAACCAATATAAAATATTGGAGCAAATTGAATGTAGAAGCAGATATGATAATCCAACTATCTTCCACTAAACCAGATACTAAAGAGATTTGCAAAAATGTAAAAACTATGTTACTCTTCCCACTGCTTTTGTAAAATACAATAAATTTTTATAAAGATATATTATGTTGGTTAACATGTAAGGAATTTATTATTGTTATTTTAAAATGAAATAATAAATAAATATGTTAAAATTTTTCAGTTTTAATTTCTAATGCAATAAATACCAAGCGATATAACCCACATAAACAAAAGCTTGTTGACATCCTTAATGATTTTGTAAAAGAAGCAAGGGGTCCACTGAAGTAAGACAACTGTGAAAGATGAATGAAAAGCAGGAGACGAGTAGGAGAAGGGGATGCACAAACTGGAAATTTGTGTTGAATGTTGTTAAAAGTGCAGGCCATGGAGAGCGTATAAAGAGAAAAAGAGTGCAACAGGTGGGCTTAGAGTGAGACTGATCTGCAAAGAGTTTAGGAAGGACAGAAAGAATTTAAACAGAGTCCAGAAAAGAGACCAAAAGGATTGAAAAAAGAATCTATGGTAAGAGTTGAAAGAACTTGTGTTATGAGTTTTGCAGATAGGAAAATATTAATTTAACTGTTAGACTACTTATGCCCCTTTGTGCTGATGATTGAATGAGCTTAACCAGCAGCTCTCAGCCCTGTTTTCCTAGACCTGTCTGAAGAAGCCTTAGTGAGAGCTTCTCTGCCTAAGAGGTGTCTTTCCTTGACAAAAAGTTAGATGACTTTTTCTGACTCTTCCAGATTTGGTACTTGGCCTCCTGTCCCTATAAAAAAAAAAATAGTGGCATATTTCCTTTACTTCTTTTCCTTGAGTAAAGCATAAGAAAGTTTTTTAAATCTTACTGTTCTTTTTCATTGTTATTGACAGATCCATAAACTCTGATTCTTTAGGATCATGTACTCAGTACTTCACAAAAGCTACTTTACAATGGCCTTATATCATTTTTTTTTTTTTTTCCAGCTAAAGAAATTGAGCCGCAAAGAGGTCAAACAACTTTTCCAAAAATTCAAAGAGAACCAACAGCAGAGCTGGGATTTGAACCTAGAAATGTCTGACACCAGACCCTGCATTCTCTACTTTCTCTGTGGATATTTTAAATATAGAATAAAATCTCAACTTCTGCATGTTTAGGCAATGCTAGTCTAGTTTTAGCCTTATGAATTTTCATGCTATGAGCTTGAGATTACATATATGAAAATAAGAAATTGCCAATTAAAAATGATGGATAAAAATAAATTCAACATAATTATCCTGCAAGTTCTTCTCTTACCGCATCTCAATTGCTTTTAAACTTTCTGTTGAGTGCCAGAAAAGTGGCTTGGAGTCATGGATACAGCACTGGAGGCCTTATTTCAGTTGCCTCATCCTTAGAAGGAGGAAGTTGCCATAGAACTACTTAAATTTCTTCTCTGGTTTCAGTCTTCTATAAAAGAATTCATCTTTATTTTCTTGGCTCAAGATACAAAGTTAAGTCCATCACCTACTAACCAACATTTCTGCTCAGTGACTCTTATGGACTCCAATTGAAATTATGTTCACATGTTTCAATGGGAGACCCAACTTCTTGATTTGTATTTGATGTTAATAAAGGTTGTATAATCCATTTACTTTAAATGGTATCTGGGATTATACGTGATTATCAAGTAGAAAATCCACATTTTCAAAAGCATACACAGTAAAGAATTTATACCAGGTTAAAAGAAAGAAAAGAAGAAAAAAAGAGAAAATAAACCCCAAACCTCACATACCCAAATCTTCTCTAAGACACACATGGAATCTCTTAAATTACATTTGTATCAAATTAACTTGGGTGGTCTGAACGTCATCAAGCATGCAGAAAGGGTTCCCATAAAAAGCTAATTTAAGAAAGTCGTTAGGGCATTGACAATAGAAGCAACCTGTTCCGTTGTTGTCAATGTGTTTTCCTTTAGGGAAACTTGCTCTTTCCTGCCCATGCTGAAAATATCTGTAGCTCTCTAAGAATCAGCCTTAACATCTTCATGGGTGGCTCCAAATGGCTGCCATTTTTACCATGTGCAGAGTGATATCTTCTCTTTATCCTTTTTCAAATAGTATAATGATTAAAATACTGTTGGGTAGACTCAAATATGTGCCCTAAAATTGAGAAGTTCTCAAAACTTACCAACTTTGTTTTGTAGTCAAATTGGATTTTAGTGATTCAATTACTCATTAGAAAACGAAGAATAACTCTGGAAAATTTTGTTCCTTGCATTGCTCTCTAAAATATCCAAGGGATGGTGCTGTACTAGGAAGACATAAACAGCCCAGGTTGCTGGTGAAAGGCGGCCTGCTGTTAGCGGAGGGGAGAGGGAAGAAGGAAAACATAGGGCAGGGTGGCGGTAGAAGGGTGAAATGTATATTTACAAAGGACAATCACATCTCAGAAGGGCGACCCACATATTTTGCCTTCCAAAAGGCTAATGGTGCTGATCTCAGCTAGAATTTGCAAGAAGTCTTATTAAAACAAAACAAAAGTCACAAAATATAGTTTACTTCATCCCAGAACAGACTTCAAAGACCTTGAGAATTGAGTTAGTCTCTAGGACCAAAGCCTACATTCTTGATTCCATCTGGTTTCATTTCTAAATTGCCCATCCAAGTAAAATGTTGGACTTGCCACCATTTTGACATTCAATGAATATGTATTGAATACTTACTATACTAAATATTTAATTCTGTGTATTTCCCCAGGTGTTTGCAATCTCATCAGCCTGGGTTTCTGTATCAGCTATTAGCAGTACGTGTCATTTCAAAGATCTGTATTAAGAAAAGGAAGCCTTTTGTTTATTAATATCCAGCACTGTTTCAAAGGAGAAATGGTTAACACAGTGGTTAAGTGTTTGGCTGCTAACCCAAGGATTGGCAGTTTGAACCACTCCATGGAGAAAGATGTGGCAGTCTGCTTTTGTAAAGTTTACAGCTTTGAAAACCCTATGGGAAAGTTCTACCCTGTTCTGTAGGGTTGCTGTAAGTCAGCATTGGCAAACAACACCACCAACACTCAACAATTACCATATACTAGACTATTCTAAGTGCTTTACTTTCACTGGTCTCGTTGAATCTCACTCAAAACTCTCTGAGCTATAATAATAAGCCTGTTATTATCCCCATTTTACAAATGAGAAAACTGAGACACGGGGAAGTTAAGTGACTTGCCTGTGGTCACTTTATAAGTGGTGGGACTGGGGTTTGAACTCAGGCAGTTTGTCTCCAGTGTTTCTAAACTTCTGAGGTATTTTGTCCACAGGGGAAGCTCCCTATTACTTGGCTTGGAAGGTTGATGAATAGGAGGACCTCGATGCTGCCCTGATTGATGGGCTGCCTCTCAGAATGACAGGTGCTTCCTGAGGCCCCCAGCTCTCCCATTCAATGGCGTGCATTTATGGGGTCCAGCTCTGACCTCGTTTCTCTGTAGTGTTCCTTAAGGTAACTCCTGTTCAGATGGTGACTAGCTCTTCACAGGCTCTGTCTAGGTTGGAGAGTATTAGAGTCACTTGGGGTATTAGTTAAAATGCTAATCCTGATTTGTATGCCGAGGCAAGGCCCGGGAATATGCATTTGTGATGAGTGGCTCCTCATGGCTGTTGCAGGCAATATGCAGGCCACACTGGAGAGACATGGACAGCATTTTAAAGGCAAGTTCCAGAAGCTGAGTATCTTACAAGAGTCTTTCACTGGGGCATTCTGCATGGTGCACAGACCAGGTCCACCATGGGCCAAAAATTGCATTCTCTTCTTTGTTTTGCCTCATTCATTTAACCCTTCTAAACAGAAGTGTTTTACATGCAAAATGGGAAAATAATACCCCTTTTGCCTGCCTCCACAGAGAGCTATGACAGCACGTTGCAAACTCCAACGTGCTATACAAATATAAGACATTAGTATTCATTGTTGTCTTTCCTGTGTATCACAAGTACTGTTAACTTCACATATGCACTGTTAATAGCCCGATTCCAAATTGTGTTGACATTTTAGGTGATTCTTAATGGACTTGGGTGTATGTCATGTCGGGGCTCTGTATGGGGTTCTAAACCATGAAGAGGTCTACCGCATCTGGTCGGACTGTGGGAGTAACAAGGCAAGGGAGAAAGGGAACTGGCAACTGCTGAACTCACTAAGGAGGTCAGGCCCACGTGTGGGGCCAAGGCAGATTTTAGGGTGCCCAGACCAGAACCTTGCCAACAAGTACTCCAGGTCTAGTACTGGGGTTTGCAGTTCAGAGGAAGGAGCCTGTAGTTTCTGGAAGTCTGGGGCCCCTGTACAAGCCCTCTGCTCAGGGTCTGTGCCACCACTGGGGTCAGCAGGCATAACATGGGAGGAACACAAAGCAGTACCTGATGTTCACTTTGGAAAGGGGCTGCTTTTGGCACTCCCATTTCAATTGAGCCTGCCTAGAAGGAAATTGCTGACAGGCTGATAGTGGAGTTTTACTCAGCCAAAAAGAGACATGAAATCCCGATACATGTTACAACATGGATAAACCTTGAAAACGTCACGCTGAGTGAAATAAGTCAGTCACAAAAGGACAACTATTGTATAATATCACATACGTAAAGTATCTAGAATAACCAAGTGCATAGACATCAAAGTTTATTAGTGGTTACCAGGGGTGGGCGGTAGGGAGACTCATTGGTTAGGGGGGCACTGAACTTCTGTTAAGGGCAATAGAAACATTTAGAAACAGACAATGGTGATGGTTGAAAAACATGATGAGTGTAATTAATGTCTTTGAATTGTGCATGTGAAGAATGTTGAAATGGCAAAAGCTTTGTTGTATATATATGTACTACAATAAAAAAAAAATTCCTTTTGATTGCTTTAAAATAGTGGAAACCAGCCTAAAGCCATGTTGTATAAGTAGAAATTATTGAGATCATCCATGCATAGATAAGAACGAGCAAAGTCATCCACATAATAGTAAAACTTGAAGTCATTATATGCTTCTGAACAGCTATAAAGTATCTGGGGAACATTTGTTCTCAAGTATTTTTGAGGACTTTGTCTACTTTCTTTATGTAATAGCAGAATAAAGAAAGAGTTAATATTAGCAGAGATTATAGAGGGAAAGTTCAGGGCAGTCTTTGTCCAATTTTTATATTCAGAAATAGCTGAATTCCCGTTGCTTCTTGAAAGAGACCCTGCTCTGAATAGCAACAGTTGTATTTAGGGTGGATGGAAAAAAAAAAAAAAAACTAAATGATTGTGGACAAGGGAAATGTTAATTTATAAATAAATTATTTTATAAAAGCTACACCGCCCTCAAGAAGCAGAAAGCCAGTCCCAAGTTGGATTGGTATGTGACTGTGTGCTCTGCAGGTGACAGGTCGCAGAATGTTCAGTTTCTTCAACAGGTCCTTAATGGGCGTGTTCAAGGCTGTGGAGAAGGGGCTGCTGCCCTAGAAACATCACACCCCACAGGCCTGGAGGGTTTTTCCTGTGGTCTTTTTTTTTTTTTTTTTTCGTGCCTTAAGTGAAAATTTACAAATCAAGTCAGCCTCTCATGCAAAAATTTATATACACCTTGGTATATACTCCTAGTTGCTCTCCCCCTAATGAGACAGCACACTCCTTCTGTCCACCCTCTATTCCCCATGTCCATTCAGCCAGCTTCTGTCCTACTCTGCCTTCTCATCTCCCCTCCAGACAGGAGCTGCCCACATAGCTTCATGAGTCTACTTGAGCCAAGAAGCTCACTCCTCAAAAGTATCATTTCCTGTCTTATAGTCCAGTCCAATCCCTGTCTGAAGAGTTGGCTTTGGGAATGGTTTCAGTCTTGGGCTAACAGAAGGTCTGGGGACCATGACCTCCAGAGTCGTTCTAGTCTCAGTCAGACCATTAAGTCTGGTCTTTTTACGAGAACTTGAGGTCTGCATCCCACTGCTTTCCTGCTCCCTCAGGGGTTCTCTGTTCTGTTCCCTGTAGGGGCAGTCATTGGTTGTAGTTGGGCACCATCTAGTTCTTCTGGTCTTAGGCTGATGTAGTCTCTAATTTATGTGGCCCTTTCTGTCTCTTGGGCTTATAATTACCTTGTGTCTTTGGTGTTCTTCATTCTCCTTTGCTCCAGGTGGGTTGAGACCAATTGATGCATCTTAGATGGCCACTTGCTAGTGTTTAAGAACCCAGACACCACTCTCCAAGGTGAGATGCAGGATGTTTTCTTAATAGATTTTATTATGCCAATTGACCTAGATATCCCCTGAAACCATGGTCCCCAAACCCCGCCCCTGCTACGCTAGCCTTCGAAAAACTAGTTTAGGAAATGTCTTTGCTTTTGGTTTAGTCCTGTTGTGCTGACCTCTCCCGTATTGTGTGTTGTCCTTCCCTTCACCTAAAGTAGTTCTTATCTACTATCTGATTAGTGAATACACCTCTCCCTCTTTCACTCAGCATAATGCCTTCCAGATTCCTTCATGTTATGAAATGTTTCACAGATTCATCATTGTTCTTTATTGATGCTTAATATCCCACTATGTGAATATACCATAATTTATTTATCCATTCATCAGTTGATATGCACATTGGTTGGTTCCATCTTTTTGCTATCGTAAAGAGTGCTGCAGTGAACATGGGTGTGCATATATCTGTTCGTGTAAAGATTCTTATTTCTCTAGGGTATATTCCAAGGAGTGGGATTGCTGGATTATATGGTAGTTCTAACTTCTTAGAAAAAAAAAAATTTTTTTTTTTAAGGAAGTGCCAAATCGATTTCCAAAGTGGTTGTACTATTTTAGATTCCCACTAGCAGTGTATAAGTGTTCCAGTCTCTCCATAACCTCTTCAACATTTATTATTTTGCTTTTTTTGTGTTAATGCCAGCCTTGTTGGAGTGAGATGGTACCTCACTGCAGTTTTGATTAACGTTTCTCTAATGGTTAATGATCGTAAGCATATCCTTATGTATCTGTTAGCTGCCTGAGAGTCTTCTTTGGTGAAGTGCCTGTTCATATCCTTTGCCCATTTTTTAATTGGATTATTTGTCCTTTTGTTGTTGAATTTTTGCAGTATCATGTAGATTTCAGAGATCAGATGCTGATCAGAAGTGTCATAGCTAAGAATTTTTTCCCAGTCTGTAGGTAATCTTTTCACTCTTTTGGTGAAGTCTTTAGATGAGCACAGGTGTCTGATTTTTAGGAGCTCCCAGTTATCTAGTTTCTCTTCTGGAGTTTATGCATTGTTAGTGATGTTTTGTATACTGTTTATGCCATGTATTAGGGCTCCTAGCGTTGTCCCTACTTCTTCTTCCATGATCTTTATCATTTTAGATTTTATATTTAGGTCTTTGATCCATTTTGAGTTAGTTTTTGTCCATGGTGTGAGGTATGGGTCTTGTTTCATCTTTTTGCAGATGGATATCCACTTATGCCAGTGCCATTTGTTGAAGAGACTGTCTTTTCCCCATTTAACTGCTTTGGGGCCTTTATCAAATATCAGCTGCTCGTATGTGGATGGATTTATGTCTGGATTCTCAATTCTCTTCCATTGGTCTATGTGTCTGTTGTTGTACCAATACCAGGCTGTTTTGACTACTGTGGTGGCATAATAGATTCTAAAATCAGCTAGTGTGAGGCTTCCTACTTTGTTCTTCTTTTTCCGTATTCCTTTACTTATCCAGGGCCTCTTTCCCTTCCATATGAAGTTGGTGATTTGTTTCTCCATCTCATTAAAAAATGGCACTGGTATTTGGATCTGGAATGCATTGTATTTGTAGATCGCTTTGGGTAGAATAGATATTTTTTTACAGTGTCGAGTTTTCCTATCCATGAGCAAGGCATGTTCTTCCACTTATGTAGGTCTCCTTTGGTTTCTTGCAGTAGTGTCTTGTAGTTTTCTTTGTATAGATTTTTACATCTCTGTTTAGGTTTATTCCTAAGTATTTTATCTTCTTAGGGGCTATTGTGAATGGTATTGATTTGGTGATTTCCTCTTTGAAGTTCTCTTTGTTGGTGTCAAGGAATCCAACTTATTTTTATGTGTTTATCTTGTATCCTGATCCTTTGCTGAAATTGTCTATTAGTTCCAGGCATTTTCTTGTAGATTCTTTGGGGTTTGGTCTTTGGGGTTTTCTGTGTATAAGATCATATTATTTGCAAATAGGGATACGTTTACTTCTTCCTTACCAATTTGGATGCCCCTTATTTCTTTTTCTAGCCTAATGCTAAATAAGAGTTGTGATAAAGCACATCCTTGACTGGTTCCCACTCTCAAGGGGAATGCTTTCAGACTGTCTCCATTTGGGAGAATATTGGCTGTTGGCTTTGTATAAATGCTCTTTATTATGGTGAGGAATCTTCCTTCTATTCCTATTTTGCTGAGAGTTTTTATCATTAATGGGTGTTGGACTTTGTCAAATGCCTTTTCTGTATCAATTGATAAGACCATGTTGTTCTTGTCTTTTGTTTTATTTATATGATGGATTACATTGATTGTTTTTCTAATGTTGAACCATCCCTTACATTAAAAAAAAAAAAAAATCACTTACATACCTGGTATAAATCCCACTTGGTCATGGTGGATTATTTTTTTGATATGTTGTTGAATTCTACTGGCTAGAATTTTGTTGAGGATTTTTGCATCTGTGTTCATGAGGGATATAGGCCTGTAATTTTCTTTTTTTTATGGTGTCTTTACCTGGTTTTGGTATCAGGATATGCTGGCTTTGTAGAATGAGTTTGGGAGTATTTCATCCTTTTCTGTGCTCTGAAATACCTTTAGTAGTGGTGGTGCTAACTCTTCTCTGAAAGTTTGGTAGAACTCTCCAGTGAAGCTGTCAGGGCTAGGGCTTTTTTTTTTGTTGGGAGTTTTTTAATTACCTTTTCAGTCTCTTCTTTTGTTATAGGTTTATTTAGTTGTTCTACCTCTGTTTGTGTTAGTTTAGGTAGGTAGTGTGTTTCTAGAAATTCATCCATTTCTTCTAGGTTTTCAAATTTGTTACAGTACAATTTTTTGTAGTAATCTGAATAATCTGATATAATTCTTTTAATTTCAGTTGGGTCTGTTGTGATATCGCCCATCTTATTTCTTATTCGGGTTTTTGCTTCCTTTTCTGTTTTTCTTTTGTCAGTTTGGCCAGTGGTTTATCAATTTTGTTAGTTTTTTCAAAGAACCAGCTTTTGGTCCTGTTAACTCTTTCAATTGTTTTTCTGTTCTCTATTTCATTTAACTCTGCTCTAATTTTTATTATTTGCTTTATTCTTGTGCCTGAACATTTCTTTTGTTGCTCTCTTTCCTGTGGTCTTAAAGGTAGAATGCTGAGGAATGGGAACTTGGACTCAGTGTCCTTTGCTGGGAGCAGCCTGCCTTCAAAGAGGGGATGTAAAAAGCCATATGAGTAAATGGCCACAGGATTGGAGCACAGTCACGAGACAGCTACCCAGCTCTGGTCTTGTCTGCTACTTATGGGAAACAAAGGCCCTCTCCTACAATCTGTGGTCAGTTGGGGTAGCAAAGGGGAAATTTGACACCCCATAATATCCACATCATTATAAATATTTATACAATTTAGGTAAAAACATGTTTGCCATGCAAATCTGCTTCCAGACAGGGCCTGGGAGTTTGTACCCAAAGTTCTAACTGCTTCTGGTGGGACTTCTTCTCTGCAGAGCATCAGGACAAACCAGAGGTGAGATCGATAAGGAAGTGCAGTTCTCTGCTCCCTGTTCTGTGTCCTTCCTGCGGTATCTGCCATCTCTCACCACAACTGCCCATTGCCCTCAAACCAACCATCCAGGCTTGCTTTTCTTCAAGGGGGTTCCCAATTCCTAACACTAGCCTTCTTTTTTCCTAGATGATTGCTTTCTTCCCTCAGCTCTCAGGTCTCAGCTAGATGTCTCTAGAGCAAAGGCCACAAAGAATTCACAGTAAAGCACCAATACCCACTAACAGTGTGATGTGCTGTCTCTGTCCAGAAGTATTCACTGTTAGAAACAAGATACTTGGGCAACCAAAGTGAGTGCATCTCCAGTGGCCCTATTGCAGCTACTAGAAGTGTGTGTGTGTGGGCATGCGTGTGTGCGCATGTGTGTGAGGAAGAAAGAGGGAGAGAGAGAGAGAGATGAGAGAGACGGAGAGAGAGAGAGACACAGAGAGAAACTGAATATGAAAGAAAAAGAGTTAGTTTTAAAGGAGCTTCTCATGGAGCTGATAAGTAAGACTGCCATTAACTCTGCATTATTTACTCAACTATTTAATTCATTTTTACATTTTATGTATCTTAATTCAGTTGTACAGTGAAACCCATAAGAGCTGGAACTCAATAGGACTACCTTGTTTTTCCGGGTCTCACAGGTTTTCCGCCTTTAACAGGGTGCAGTCACCACTTTTCTATTGCTCTCTGTTAGTGGCAAATATTTGTGTTTTCTTTCTCTGACAGGTTTCTGCCTTATACAGCTTCCAGCTTTTCCAGGTTTTATTGTATTTCCTTTAGATGTATTAATTATGTGTGCTATAGATATACCTGAAGCTAGGACTCAATGATGCTGCTGGATCAATGGTTTTGCAGAGAAACCTTGTTATCTCAGTGAAATAATCAGCCATTTCAGTTAGTAATTGCTTTGATCACCCCCAAAACTAGATTATTTTGTGGTATAAACTCTGTAAGCATGTACAGTCTAAGAAGGCAGTTAACTCCCTCTTTAAGTGTTCCTAGCACCACTTAAGGTATAAAGAAGAACATAGCTAGCTAAGCATACGCTTTTTCTGGTGATGAAAATGACTTTTGAGACAACTACCCAAAATACTTTAGGTGAAATTGGTATTATTTTGTGAGCGTGTGTGATGTGTCTTTAATGGCAAATAGCTGAGATTTCCTAATTTATTGGGAAGTCAATCTTACAGCCCCCGAAACATTTTTTTTCAATGTCATTAAACGTGTTTCCTTAGAACATTGAGTAAAATCTGTAGAATTTAGAATTGATTATAGAGCTTTATGGCAACAAACTTTATGATTTTACCCTTTGATGCTTTCATATAAAGTAACCAACCCCAAAACAAAACCAAACCAGTTACCATCAAGTTGATTCTGACCCAAGGGCTCCCAAATGGAATTAAATGCTTAGTTCATCCACTAAGTCTTTCAGGAAAGAATGTGGATTTTGTGGTATGCCCTGCTTTAGGGTTCTCCATGGGAGAGGAAAAGATTCACAAAACCTACCCAGTCCTTCCCACCCAAGTGCTAATCAATGGTATGATGATATTCAGGTCATAATTAAAACAAACAAATGAAAAAACTAAAAAAAAACAAATGAACAATAAAGATTTGTGCAAAATACTAATAGTTTTCAATATCTATAATCTAAGGGGTGGTATATTTTATATAAATATTAGTGTCATTATTTATTTCAGTTTTTTCACAGTCACCCCTTTTTTATTATTTTTATGATCTTTCAAAACCGGAGATGGTCTTAGGAACAGAAAATTTCTTCACATGTTGAAACTCTTTGGTAATTTCCTTCCTTTTAACACTTTCTTTCAGATGAATATTAAAATGCCAAATGAAAGAAAGGGATGGAGAAGCTATAGACTATAGCATTATAGAGCTAAGGAAAGAAAGATGCCATTCCAGAATTCAGTAGTCTAAACTTCAGTCAATTAAATTAATACTAGAGTGGAATGAAGTGAAAACTAAATTGGTTACGCTAGTTTCACCCAGTCAAATTCCTCCCAGAATTCCTCTTCCCATGAATATTTAACTTTCCTAGACTCAGGAATGAATCTGATGTTTTTCTTGAGGAAACACACCCCATATAAGTCCTGAAAAACAAATGCAAATTAAATGAGCCCCCCCTAATATTGAACCTACCTATATTGAATCCCTGTGTATAGCAATCAAATTGGAAACCCAGGTCTATTACATGCACATGTAATATTTCTAGAGTATATCAAATTTCATCCTATATCGAATTTTTACCTCAGGTTCCTAGAAATTTAATATAAGCAAGTTTCACTCTATTTGAAAAGGACATGATGCAATATAATGTGTTTTTCAATGAATAGAATTCTTGGTAATTCAATTTATGTTTTCAGGACTTCTTAAAGGCAACTCGCTTCCTAGTGGCCTCAAATCTGAGTTCAATCCCAACAACCTTGTTCAGAGAACATTCCTTTTGGCTTGAAAGACTGTGGAGGAAAACAGAAATAATTTAGGTGATGTCATACACAGTCAGTGATTTTAAAAATAACCATGCCACAGCACAGTCATATAGAGAGGGGATGTATTTGGGAGACCAGGAAAGCCCTCTATCCAGGTTGATAAGGTATGACTGTACTCCACTGGTGGGTACTTGTGCCTTATTCCTCTTGGTAGCCCCAGCACTGGGCCCACATATAGTATGTGCTTTGGAAGAGATGGCTGAATTAATAAATTAATGGAAATTAGGGCCATGGTCATTGGCACATAGTAAAATTTAAAATTCATCACCTCCTACTGCTTTCATGAGGCCAGTTTTTATTTTTTTTTCATTTATACCTGTAATTTGAAGTTTTCTTCAATAATCCAAAGTTATTTTCTATTGCTTTGCCTTTTCTGCCAATGCTTCCTTAAAAACATTTTTTTTTTTATTATGAAACTCTGATTCTAGTTGGTTCTCATTTTTTTATGCACACATCTATAGAGCACATAATTATGATTATGGTTATTGTTAAATAAAATATGCTGTTATAGCCTGTGTTCAGCATCCCCTGAGTGGTAAACTGGGCCTGTTAAAAATGAGAGCACTCGTTTGAGAAATTCCATTTCAAATCTTGGAAAGCCCACATTAAGAATGCTTTCTCGTATTGCTCTGTCAATCTTTCCTGCACCTGTTAGCATGTTTAGAAAATGACTTTTTATAATTCACTCATCTTACTGCAAGAGGAAAAAAAAAATCACAAAATTCTGATTATTCAAGTTGTTTTGTAAAACATAAAATTAAGAACATATCCTATAATAAGCACTAATAAACTTAGCAACTCGATATAAATAAAATATAGGTTATTAAAGTACTTTAATGGGATGGGAAAGAGTTATAGGCTCATGTAATTACCCTTGCTAAATGTAAACAGTTTCTGAGATAGTTTTAACTATTTTTAGTGCTTGAGATCTTGAAGCTTTCTTGGGTATACCAATAGGATTGGTATGGTCTGCATCATTACAGCTCTTGTTTTTTGACTTCCCAGTGCATAAAAGGAGCTCTGGCCATGCAGTGGTTAAGAGCTCAGCTGCTAACCTGAAGGTTGGCTGTTCACATCCACTAGCTGCTCCTTGGAAACCCTGTGGGGCAGTTCTGCTCTGCCCTATGGGGTCACTGTAAGTCGGAATCAACTCGATGGCAATATATATGCATAATAAACCTATGAACTTCATTAACTGTAATCAGCATGCCTGCAAGGATGTAAACTCCTTTCCTCGGCCCTCTCACTGCCTCAAACAAGAAGCCAAAATGAGTATGACGCCAAATCCCATGCAAGTAATCACATACGTCATTTTCCATTTGGAAAAAAGTCCTCTCCAATAATAGAAATGCTGAGAGAGGTGATTACAATAACAAATGAGTTGGCAGGGTGATTTATGCTAGAAATAAATGTATCTTCTGATGGAACCCTCTTTAATTCCTTATAATTCCTGGACTTGGTGGACAGGGGCAGAGTCTGGGAATCAGTCAATTGAATGCTCTCAGTACTTTGAATTCACTTGGTTCGTTTCTTGTGGACCCAACAGCTGTTTTTGATAGTCTTCCCGGCAGGTATCTGTTGGGGGATTAGTAATGCTTCACATGGTTGTACATCACAAGGAATGGAAGTGTAATTACATTAAATATGCTTCGTCTCTTTGGACTCACTTATTCCAAATCACTGGTATTGGAGCCACTCAACATCTCTCCATAAAATTGTTTACTTTTTAACAGCACCAACATCTTATATTAATGCAGTGGTTTTAACTCTTCAAAATGTTTCTGAAAGTGACCTCCTTAGATCTGGTTGGTTAGTATGTCTTTCAGTGTGCTTAAGTGTCTTTATCTGAACTTGTTGTCCCCGAGAGAGAAGATCCCTCCTGAGTCCACCACAAAAGAGAATTAGGTGTGCACATACCTAGGATACGGATTAAATTCTGAGGAAAACTTAGAACCATGCAGCGTCATGGGCTTTCAAGCTGCTATGGACTCTAAGGGTATAGTCAGAACACATATAGTCACAGAGAAAGTCTTATGAAAATACCTTGCAAGGAATGCTGTCATTCCTGCCTGTCTTAGTAGTCTAGTGCTCCTGTAACAACAGAACTACCACAAACGGATGGCTTTTACAAACAGAAGTTTATTCTCGCACAGTCTAGTAGGCTAGAAGTGCAAATTCAGTGTGTCAGCTCCAGGGGAAGGCTTTCTCTGCTGGCTCTGGAGGAAGGTCCTTGTCATCAATCTTTCCCTGGAGTGGGGGGCCTGTCCGTGCAGGAACCCTGGGTCCAAAGGATGTGCTCTGTTCTTTGTGCTGCTTTCTTGGTTGTATGAGGTCCCCATATGTCTCATTAACAGCATAGTGTTGGGATTTACAACACATTGGAAAATCACATTAGATGACAAAAATATTGGACAATCACACAATAGTGGGAATCATGGCCTAGCCAAGTTGACAAACATTTTGGGGGGACACATTTCAATCCATGACACTGCCTATTCATCTTTGTCATTTCTTTTTGTTTTTAATAATTTATTTTATTGTTGTTGAAAATGTACACAGAAGAACACACACCAATTCAGCAATTTATACATGTACAACTCAGTGACATTGATCACATTCTTCAAGTTGTACAGCTGTTTTCACCCTCCTTTACTGAATTGTTCCTCCCCTGTTAACATAAGCCCATTGTTCCCTAGGTTTCCTGTCTAACTTTTTGAGTTGCTGTTGTCAGTTTGATCCCATAAAGATAGTTCTTTAAAGGAGCACACTGTTCAGCGTATACATTTTTTACTTATTAAGCTAAACTATTATTTGGTTTAAAGAAATCT
Organism: Elephas maximus indicus; assembly: GCF_024166365.1. Lineage (NCBI taxonomy): Eukaryota > Metazoa > Chordata > Mammalia > Proboscidea > Elephantidae > Elephas > Elephas maximus. Next base: position 65,131,671 of record NC_064829.1, on the reverse strand, counting down.
TCAGGAGATATTTTTGGCTTAAGGTTTAAGGTTTAAAATTATCTCAGGGCAATAGTTTCAGGGATTCGTCCAGCCTCAATGGTCCCCGAAAGTCTAGATTCCATGAGAATTTGGAATTTCATCTTTGTCATGTTTTACCTCCACTTGGCCTATCTGGTTGTCAAAATCCAAGTGCATTCTTCTAGAGTTAATTTCAAAAGTCCAAGTTTAGTTCAAAGAGTCTACCCAGACCCTTCCCCTAGAGGAATTTCCCTTAATGTCCTTAGAAATGGTGTCGTGTTTCGTATCCTAATAACAGTACTTTGGTTTATTTATCTGTCGTATCACCTCTCCATAGCCTCAAAAGATTCAAAATTATTAGTTTTATGTCAAACTAATTTTTGTATTCAAGAATATCCCCTCTATTTCTGGATATCTCTTGCCCTATCCATTCCAGGGGGCAGGAATTATAACAGTATTTTACTTTCGCATTATCCAAAGCATCTACAGTAGTGACTTGCACATAGTAGGTGCTTTATAACTTTGTGTTAAATTAAATTACATTTAATTTAATGACATAATTGATGATTGGAAAAATCATTTTGTTGAGTCTAAAACAACTATCTTGGTTAGGACTATGCTTAGAAATTGTTGCATTATAAAATACTATTAGTTAATTGGTAAATTTTATTTGCTCATTCAATGAATATTTATTGGGTGTGTACTGCGTGCTGGCCATTGTTCTAGGCACTGGGGATACAGTGGTGAGCAGACAGATAAAATGCCTGCTCTCATTCTAGTGGGAGAACATAGAATAAACAAGGAAACAGATAAATATAATAATTTTAGACAGTAACAAATGCTATGAAGAAAACCAAGTCAGTTAATTGTGTAGAGAGTGCCTGCACTAGAGAGGGAGAAGGGCCTTCTTGGATTGACATTTAGTCTGATACCTGAATCATAAGAAGTTCTAATATGACAAAAAGCATGACAGGATTTTGGAACACACGGGAAGAACAATGTGACTGTAACAAAGTGAACTAGGGGGAGAAGTGTGGAAGGTAAGAATGAAATGGTAGGAAGGGACCACAGGAAGCAAAGCCTTCTAATAAGATGTTTTGAATTCTATTCTTAGTGTGACGGGAAGCCTTTGGAGGGTTTGGAGCAGGGAAGAGAGATGGACTGACTTATACTTTGAGACTATCATCTTGGCTGATTTGTGGAGAAAAATTTATTGAGGAGCATGTCTTAGTTGCCTAGTGTTGCCATAATAAAAATACCACAAATGGGTGACTTTAAAGAACAGAAAATTATTGTCTCACAGTTTTGGAGGCTAGAAGTTCAAATCAAGGCATCAGCTCTGGGGGGAGGGTCCTTCTTTGTTGGTAACCCTTCGTGTTTGTTGGCGTTCCTTGGCTTAGGAATGGTTCACATGGTCTCTTCCTCCTCTGTGCTTCTTTTGGTGTCTGTTTTCTCTTTTTAAAAGACACCACTCAGAAGGGATTAGATTTAGGACCTCTTGGTGACGCAGTGGTTAAAGAGCTTGGTTGCTATCCAAAAGGTCAGCAGTTTGAATCCACCAGCTGCTTCTTGGAAACCCTATGAGACAGATCTACTCTCTCCTACAGGGTCACTTTTCTTTTTGGTTTCTAGTCCAGTATGACTTCATTAAAATAACAGAAGAAAAACCCTATTTCCAAACAGGGTCACATTCACAGATACATAACTTTTTGGAGGACACAATTCAATCCATAACAGGGCAAGAATTGGGAATATAGTTAAGGGACCAAAGCAGTAGTTTAGGGAGGGATAATTTTCAGGAGGGCAGTCCACGCGAAGGCAGGAACACAAGTACCAGCCCGAGGAATGGGGCAGAGATGTTGTGATAGGAGGGAAGGGAGAGGGTGGGTTCTTATATCTGCTGGTGGGACTGTGAGTCAGATACAGTTGATTCACATTTATTTTCTCAGAGGAGCATGAGGAATGACCTTCAACTGAGAGTGGGAAAGGGGAGCAGGTTTAGGCAGTTTGAGGAGAAAGGAACAAGTATGAAATGATCTTTTGGGACAATTGGGGAGCAAATTTACCAAAAAGGTATAGTAAGATTGTCTGGAATAGTTGACATATGGCACTGGTCATTGTATATGGTTTATTTTGTGGTTCACACATTTGAATGGAGATATTAAGAGAGTCCTGAAAATGGGACTAAGTTGAAAAAGGCCTGAGAAATGTGGCATAAAAGGAAGGCCTGAAGGAACTGGGCTTAAAGAATGTTTGCTTAAAGGACGTGTTTAGAAGTAAAGTGTAGTGGTTAATGACATGGGCTGTGGAGTCTGGCAGACTTGAGTTTGATCCTTGGCTCTTTTATTATTAGCCATGTGACCTTGGACAGATGACCTACCCTCTCTGAGCCTCAGTTCTTTCATCTGTGTGTGTAGTAAATAAACCCACTACACTGGGTTTCTGTGATGTTTTGGTGAGGTAACAGATAATTCCTCTATTGCAATGCCTGGCACGCAGCAGGTATCCAACAATACCTGCTATTTATTGGGTGTGTATATGTGTTTGTGTGTATAGTGGATATTGGTTTTAAATAATCAAAGGGCTGTCATGTGGAATAGAGATCAGGCCTTTCTGTATAGCACTACAGAATAAGACTAGAACCCGAGGAAGTAAAAAGGGTGCAGCAAAAACAACTTTTAGTAGCTGGAATGGGTCTGCTTGTGAGGGGGTGGGCTTCCTGCCACCATAAGTGTTCACACTATGGTTGGAAAGCCACCTGGAAGGGGTTTGTGGGGACCATTTCTGCCTCAATTAGAAGGTTAGATTACGATGCTGTAAGTCATTTGGTATTTTTGTGCATGGGTACGTTCTGTATATTTGCATGTACAACTTCTCATTGCGAATAATTTATATCACAAGTTTGTTTGGGTGTATACAAACATTTTGGTTCTTGCAAAGCCTGAGAAATCAATGGTATTATATTTTTACACATGTAAAATTGGATAATCTCAAGGACCCTATTAACCAGTGAACCAGTTACCATTGAGTCGATTCTAACTCATGGCGACTTCATGTCTGTCAGAGTAGAACTGTGCTCCATCGGGCTTTCAATGGCTGATTTTTCAGAAGTAGATTGCCAGGTTTTTCTTCCAAAGTACCTCTAAGTGGACTCAAACCTCCAACCTTTTGGTTAGCAGCCAAATATGTTAACCGTTTCTACCACCCAGCGATTCCAAGGATCCTATTAGGCAGATATTATTATTCTGTTTTATAGACTAGGGGATGAAAGTGAAGAGAGGTGAAGTTATTTGCCCATGAGCTTATAGGAGATTAGTGTAAGAATCAAGACTCGGTCTTCTGGTTTGTCCAATAATTCCCACCCCAATCCCTTCAAATTGAGCCTCTTAAAGACAGTTTATAAACTATCTGCTAAGCATTGTTTAAAGTCAGCTCTCTTTATTAAATGTGAAAAAAATGGATGCTCTATTGGAAAGATTTTTCCTGGCTTTAATAATTCATTTTTTATTATGGCCAATTATTTAAACTATCTTATCTCATCAGTTCTATGCTGATGAAAGTCTTAGACTAAATTTGTAGGGAACTATTGTAATTTGCTAGTATTGTAGTATTTCTATAAAACAACACTAAGGTACACAGTTTTTTTACATCTAAATTCTGTGAAGAAGAGGGGAAATGGCTGGAGACATTCATGGAAGATATAGGCAAACTTTAAAAAGCATTTCATGTTATTAACTAAACAGAAAGGCTTCAGCTAATAGAGTCACATAAATCCGAATGGATTAGAGTTTTTGTTGAGAGAAAGACTAGTTCTTATAAGACTTCCTCCATAATTGAAGGCTTTTGCCAATTATGCTCAAATATTGTGTGAAAGGAAGAGATTTTCCATCACTATTTCTGGGTAGATGGGGAAAATATTTCGCTCTGGTGAGAATCAGAGTAGCATTCAGCTTTTTTTTTTTTAATTCAATGCAAGCTGGCTAATGGCTCTTTCTAAACTGAAGAGGCAATATGACAAAGCTCACTTTCTTAGAGAGGAAAAATAATACTATTCTTTAGAGGAAAAATGAATAAATTGTTAAGCAGATCAACTTCTGAGTTTTCTGGAAAATTATGTAATCTAAGGAAAAGAGCTGAGACTTCAGCAGCATTTGCTAGAAACTGGAATGTATCAAAGGTGGTTGAAAGGGGGAAATGAGAGGAAATGGAGGAGAAAGCCACGCAGGGGATGGAATTCAGTTGTGGAGGATTAGATGTGATGGTAAACAGATCTTTTACTCAGCAATCAGCCTGATACTAAATATCTTCAGAGTATAATGACTTACAGAAGAACTGTCTGGCTTTTTTTTTTTTTTTTTCCTACCAACAAGAATATAAGGTGAAAATAAGGAAACTTTCTTGCAGTTTGGAACAAGAATGGACTTTTACCTAGTGATGTAAAAACAAGGTTTCTCAGCAGTGCCAACAGTTTGGTCTACTAACCTAAATGTTGGTGGTTGAAACCCACACAGTAGTGCATAGAAGAAAGGGCTGGCGACCTGCTTCCATGAAGATCACAGCCAAGAAAACCCCACAGAGCTCCTGAGTATTCTGGGCATACTTATGACATCTCCTCAACCAGATTTTGAGCTACTCCTGGCCAGGGACCATTTCTTTCCCCACTCCCATAGAGCCTGGCACACAGGGGTAGTCAATTGAAACTGCAAAATGTTACTCACTTCCAAATGGGGATTCTCTTTGCGGTTTAGCTCCTCTAATCCACGTGTTTCTTAAAAAATGATAGTCTTCAAATGATAATCCACGTTTTCAGAGAATCTCATATTACTTTGTTAGTAGTATCGGATGAATCCTTAGAACACCCTGGAGCCCATAAAGCAGGCATGATAACCTCCCTGATTTTATGAATGACAACATTTTGTGTTGTGATTCTATGCCAAACCCAACCAACCCCGTTGCTGTCCAGTCAATTCCAACTCCTAGCGACCCTATAGGACACAGTAGAACTGCCCCATAGGGTTTCCAAGGAGCCACTGGTGGATTTGAACTCCTACCCGATTCTATGCCAAGATCATGTAATTTTTAAGGAAGTACAAAGTTAAAGCTACAGAAGAATTGATGTGATTTGTCCTGTTGTGGAAACCAGTGGAAGAGCTGGGCTTTGTGTTCAGATTGGTTTAGGGCTAAAACAGATTAGGACAAGTGGACAAGTGGCAGCCAAACGTGGATGACACACCCTGTAAGGCTGTTTAGGAGATAAAATGTAGTAACATATTTAAAACTTAAGGAGTAAATGAATAAAAAAAATAAGAACTATTAATTATCGTTAAATATACCACAGATTGCCAGAAGAACAAACAAATCTGTCTTCGAAGAAGTACAGCTAGAATGCTACTTAGAAGCAAGGATGGTGAGACATCGTCTTGGGTGCTTTGGACATGTTATCAGGAAGAACATCATGCTTGGTAAAGGAGAGGGTCATCGAAAGAGTAGAAGACCCTCAATGAGATGGATTGGCACAGTGGCTGCAATGATGGGCTCAAGCATAGCAAAGAGTGTGAGGATGGCACAGGAATGGGCAGTGTTTCATTCTATTATACGTAGGGTCACTATGAGATGGAATTGACTCGATGGTCCCTAATGACAGTAACAAAATCAGCGTGTTTGTCTTCATCAAGTTTCGTTGCTTTGTTCAACAGCACCTAACAACAACCACCAAGGTGCTAAGGAACAAAGGCTTTCCTTTTCTTCTCTCGAGACTTTGCACTTCTTCATATTACCCCAAAGGAGTCCTGGTGGGGCACTGATTAAGTGCTTGGCTGCTAACCAAAAGGTTGGTGGTTTGAGCTCGCCCAGAGGCTCTGCAGAGAAAGACCTGGTGATCTACTTCCATAAAGATTGCATCCTAGGAAACCCTCTGGGGGCAGTTCTACTCTGTCACGTGTGGGCTTGCTATGAGTAAACATAGGCTTGATGGCACCCAGCGACAAAAGCATATCACCCCAAAGCTTGTCTCTGTGATAAATTATTTATTTTTTCTTTCACCGTAGAGGGAAAGTTTCCTCTGCTGCCCATGCCCTGTCACTTCTCTTCCAATGTCCACTTTCTGTTTGTTCTCTTTGCATTGTCAAAACCAGGAGCCTTTAGGTTCACTGTTGCTGGAGAATACTGGGCAAGCGGCCATGTATCAACGTTTGTAGACAACCAGTGTGTCAGTGTCCTTTACCTGAGCGTGAGAGGATGGGTGGATTTTCACATCATCCTTCTCTACTTTGTTCAGTCACTCGGACAAATGATCCCCAAGTTTTAGGATAGTGGTCGCCTACATAGAGGGCTCTCTTGATTTATGGAAGCAAAAACATTGGTATTTTGGAATCAGAATGACTGGTTGGAATGCTGCTTCTGGTGCTAATTTCAGAAGTGAGCTGTGTGAACTTGGTCAGTTTCTTCAAATCTAATCTGTTAAATTGGGATAAGAACATCTACCTTGAAAGGACGACAAGAGACAAAGCATGTGAAATACCTCACACAAAGTTTGGCATAGGACAGGCATTTAATAAATGAAAATTATTATGTAACTGTCATAAAACCAAAACCAAACCCATTGCCGTTGAGTTGATTCCAACTCACAGCGACCCTATAAGACAGAGTAGGGTTTCCAAGGGGAGGCTGGTGGCATAGTGGTTAAGAACTCGGCGGCTAACCAAATGGTTGGCAGTTTGAATCCACCAGCCACTCCTTGGAAACCCTGTGGGGCAGTTCTGCTCTGTCCTATAGGGTCACTATGAGTCGGAATCGATTCAATGGCAATTGGTTTGGTTATTTTTAACTATTGCAGTAGTATAATAATTTGCCCAAACCAACTTTGAAATATCCCAACTGCCCCTGATGAAGACTAGGTCTCCAGCATAGCTGGAATATTCTAGAAGACCCATTTAGATGAGTCTGGCATTACTGAGTAGAGGTAAACCCACTGTTGTTGTGTGTTGTGTAACAGTGTCTCTGGAGCAGAGGTAGAGACGCTACCAGGTGGAGCCAACTTTTAATTTGGAATATCCAGGACTAGGTGTTACTTGGATCCACACATTCCTCTGGGTTAAAACTGTCATTTCCGTATGGAGGAATTAGCATGTGGGGTACTTAGAGGGATATGACCAGACTCATCCCTATATAAAAAAATTGGTGCAGACCACACATTTTGGTGGATTCAGGACTTGGCAGATTCTCAGGGAGGCAGCCGGTGGGCGGTTGGGAGGGGATGCTGCCAGGTGGGGCTAAAAATGACCTGAAGCTTCACTGCTACTGCATAAGGAGCCACTGTAGCCTCATTCTCTCAGGCCACTGAGGCACAGCCAGGTTAATCTTCTCTCTTTTCACATTTGCCCCTCAGGCGGCCCATATGGATTCTTTCTACCTTTAAGGCTGCCCTTGGTGTTCCCCTCTAACACCAAGGAAGAGATAGGCTGGACGGGGAGTGGAGGAAAAGTCCAATTTCCCTAGACCCTGCACTCCTGTCTGAGCACCATAGGAGGCCTGGCTCTATGGTGAAGCCTGCATTATTTCCTGGCCTGTGATCATTTATTCAGTCATTCCTTAGTGGCTATTGTGTGCTGAGTTCTATGTGCTTGGGAATATGGTGGTGTACAAAACGGATAAAGCCTCTGACATCATGGAGTTTGCATTCTGTCTGAGAGGCAGAAAACAAACAAATGTATAAGAGAACACCAGGTTGTGATTAGGTCGCTGAAGAAAACAAAAGCAGGGTAAAGGGGTTCTACTATAAAAGAGTTCCTGGGTGGTGCAAAGGAGCCTGGGTGGTGTAGGCAGTTTGTGATCGACTGCTAACCTAAAGGTTGGTGGTTCAAACCCACTCAGCTGCTCCACAGGAGAAAAACCTGGTGATCTGCTTCCATAAAGATTGCAGCCAAGAAATTTTATGGAGCAGTCCTACTGTGTAAACACATGGGGTCACCATGAGTCAGAATCAACTCGATAGAACAGGTTTGATTTGGCTTGGTTTGGTTTTGAGTGGTACAAATGGTTAGCACTCTTGGCCACTAACCAAAAGGTTGGAGGTTCAAGTCCACCCAAAGACACCTTGTAAAAAAGACCTGGTGATCTACTTCCGAACAATCAGCCATTGCAAACCTTACGAAGCGCAGTTCTCCACTGACACACATGGGTCACCATGCATTGGAATCCACTCAAAGACAACTGGTTACTATAAATATAGCCGTCCCTGGGTATCTGCGGAGGATTGGTTCCGGGTTGGATTCCAAAATTTGCAGGTGCTCAAGTCCCTTATATAAAATGGTGTAGTGTTTGCATATAACCTATGTACATCCTCCTGTATACTTTAAATCATCTCTAGATTACTTGCAATACCTGATATAATGTAAATGCTACGTAAATGTTATTATACTGTATTGTTTATGAAATAGGGACAAGATAAAAAAAAGTGTGTACATGTTCAGTATAGATGCAACCATGTAGGAACTTTTTTCCCCCCCAAATATTTTTGATCTGCAATTGGTTGACTCCATGGATGTGGAACACATGGGTATGGAGGGCCGACTGTAGACAGGATATCCTCTTTGAGGAGATGACAATGAAACAGACATTTGAGTGAAGTGTAGAAATAGCAAAGTGACTACCTGGAATAAGAATGTCCCAGGAAGACCCTCGTGCAGAGGCCTGGAGGAGCGAGCAGACTTGGTGCTCTTGAACAACTCAGGGAGCGATTGAGGCTGGGGTGTGGTGAGCCAGGAGAGAGGGAAGGGGATGTGGCTGCAGTCATGAGGGGCTACTTAGGTGACCCTACTGGGCCACCTAAGACCTAGTAAGGTTTATTGATTCTAAGTGGGTTGTGAAGCCATTTAGATGGGGTTGCGACATTTCATCTTAAAGAGATCAGCTGGTGGTGAGTGAGAGTGTAAACAGAGGGACCAGGTGGAAAGTGATGGCAATAGGCCAGCAAGAAATAGCAATGAGAGCTTGGGCTGCAGTGGTAGAGGAGAGAGGGGAGAAGCAGTAAATTCCTGATCAACGTTGACGGTGACGCTGAGGAGATTGCCTAATGGATTTGATGTGGGATGTGTGAGGAAGAGAGGGACCAAGCATGGCTTCGAGGCTTTTGTTTTAAGCAACTGACAGAATGGACGTGTCATTTATTAACTAGATAGATAGATATTCATATACATACATATGCCATGGAATTAGACACCATTGAAATAGATATTTTAACTTCCTGAAGTGTGTCTTCCCCCGAGACTCATAGAATTGGTCATTTTGGCTGAATGGTCCCCAGGAAACTGAAATAATGGAATCTTCTGGTGGCATGAGTTGACCCTGTGCCTGGAGACTGAACCTAAACGCCAGATTGAGGAATAAATTCTAATCCCTTGATTGTAAAGCCTTTTTCCTGAGCTCAGCACCTCACCATCTGCCTTTTTAATCTCTGCAAGGAAAAACCCCGGTCTGATTCCAAGCTCTCGCTCTCCATAATGGTAAATCTCTCTGTGTTTGATGAACCTAAGTGAAAAATGCAGCCTCATATCCATGTATTTATTAAATCTCTGGTTGCATAAAGGCCTCACTCCAAAGTAATGTTCAAAATAAATTGCTTCCATGATTGTATTGTTAGAATGCACATGTATGATTTCTTCTCTCTGCATTCTAAGATGACAGTGTATCTTGTGGCACGTTAATGATGCAAATTCACACGACCAGGGCAATCAACCACAGACAGATCAGAAAATTGTAGCGATTGGACTAAGGACTCCTTCCAGGTTCTTCTTAGTGCAGGAGGGCTCAGAGGCCTCCTGGAGGACATTTGTATCACTTTTTCTTCCCCCTGCAGAGATTCCTCCAAGTTAAAAAAAAATGACTCTGCTCAGGGCACAACAGTATTCCCTGTGCGTGGGGGTTCACCTGAGTGCTTCTTCCAGGTGGTTTGGTACCTTCCAGATCTGCCATTGCAGCAAATAAAACTTTCACAGTGACACAAAATCACTGACACTCTTCACTCTTCCAGCAATATATGTGGGAGACTGGCTTCTAGGAACAATGGCTCATCATGTCAATTCAGCGTGGTGATTGCTACACCCACTACTCTGATCTACTGAATAGACTTGGACGCCAGCAGTGCTCTTGTCAGGTGCTTGCTGTCTCAGATCGTGAGCATTGGAGGATTCAGAAAAACTCAGGCATGGCCAATATTTATCTGGTGCTTATCAGGCTCTAGGCACCCAGTTAAGAGCTTTGTTTACATATCTCATTCAATTTTCATGTTAATTCTCTAAGGGGGGGACATTTATTGGCTCATTTTAGAGATGAGGAAACTGAGGTTTAGCAAGCGTCTTAGTCTGTGTTCTTTAGAGGAACAAAACCAGTGAACTGTATAGAAATGTATATATAGAGAGAAATTTACTTCAAGGAGAAGGCTCACACAATTCCCAAATCTGTGGATCAAGCGACAGGCTGAAGGCTTCTGGCAGGCTGGAATCTTCTGCTGGTTCACGTGGTCACAAAAGCTGGCAAACCCAAAATCTGCCGGTCAAGTGGCAGGCTGAATGAAGGCTTTTCAGGGCCCCAGAGCCAGAGGTCAAGTGAAGAGCAGAATGCAGAATTGAAAAAAAGCGAGCTTTTCAGAACATCCTTTTATATATTGGGGGTAGGCCCCCCTTTCAACTGATTGGCTGCTTACATCAGATCACAAAATGGAGGATGATTACATAGTGTCGCCAAACCACTGAATATCAGCCTAGGTAAGCTGACTCACAGTGTTAACCATCACAGCAAGGCTGAGAATCATGCAGATGCTTACTGTTGTTAGTTGTCATAAGGCCATCTCTGACACACGGTGGCCCCATGTGTAACAGAATGAAACATTGCCTAATCCTGCACCATCTTCACAATTGTTAATACGTTTGAATCCATTATTGAGTGCCTTCCAATCTAGGGAAACCATCTTCCAGCACTGTATCAGATAATATTCTGTTGTGATGCATAGGGTATTTACTGGCTAGTTCCCAGAAGTAGATTGCCAGGACCTTCTTCCTAGTCTGTCTTGGTTTAGATGCTCTGCTGAAACCTGTTTACCATGGGTGACCTTGTTGGTATTTGAAATATGCAAGCACACACAAGCCACCACATATGACAAGCTGACAGATGAGTGGTGGATGTTTACGTAGTTAAGAAGTAGTAAAGTTGGCTTTTTCTCCGAGAAAACACCAAATGGCGGATGACGCCGGTGCAGCGGAAGGGCCCGGAGGCCCCGGGGGCCTGGAGGCCCCAGGGGCCCGGGGACGAGAACCCGTGGCGGTTTCCGCGGAGGCTTTGGCAGTGGCCTGCGGGGCCGGGGTCGCGGCTGGGGCCGGGGCCGAGCCCGGGGTCGCGGAGATCGCGGAGGCAAAGCCGAAGACAAAGAATGGCTTCCGGTTACCAAGCTGGGCCGCCTGGTCAAGGATATGAAGATCAAGTCCCTGGAGGAGATCTATCTCTTCTCCCTGCCCATCAAGGAGTCTGAGATCATTGACTTCTTCTTGGGGATGGCCCTAAAGGATGATGTTTTGAAAATCATGCCTGTGCAGAAGCAGACGCGTGCTGGCCAGCGGACCAGATTCAAGGCATTTGTTGCCATTGGGGACTACAACGGCCATGTTGGCCTAGGTGTGAAGTGTTCCAAGGAAGTGGCCACCGCCATCCGTGGGGCCATCATTCTGGCCAAGCTCTCCATTGTCCCTGTGCGGCGAGGCTGCTGGGGAAACAAGATCGGCAAGCCCCATACTGTTCCCTGAAAGGTGACTGGGCGCTGTGGTTCTGTGCTGGTGCGCCTCATCCCTGCACCCAGGGGCACTGGCATAGTCTCAGCCCCTGTGCCCAAGAAACTGTTGATGATGGCTGGTATCGACGACTGCTACACCTCGGCCAGGGGCTGCACTGCCACCCTGGGCAACTTTGCTAAGGCCACCTTTGATGCTATCTCCAAGACCTACAGCTGTCTCACCCCTGACCTCTGGAACAAGACTGTGTTCATCAAGTCTCCCTACCAGGAATTTACTGATGACCTGGTAAAGACTCACGCCAGAGTCTCCATGCAGAGGACCCAAGCTCCAGCTGTGACCACCTCATAGTGGTTTTTATACAAGAAAAATAAAGTGAATTAAGCCTGAAAAAAAAAAAAAAAAAAAAGAAGAAGTAGTAAAGTTGGTCTTTGAACTCAGGCAGGCTGACACCGAATCTTGCCACACCTATTGAGACAGCACAGGGGTGGTTAGCAGTCCTGCTGTCTGGAACCGAAGGCCAGCTCAGCTCTGCTGCTCTCTCCTCATGCAATCTCAGGCAGGTTTCTACACCTCCCTGAGCTGTGGCCTCCTCCTTGTGAATTGAAGCTAATAGGGCTCTGTTGCACAGGGCTGTTGAGGGAATTACATGAAATAATGTCACATAACATGCTCAGCACAGTGCCTGGCACTTCATGTGTCCCATAAATGTTTGCTATTCTTACTGTAACTGTATCCTGCAATTACATGGGTATCTGTCTTTAACTCTCTAGTTTAAGGGCTATCCCTGCTGTTTCTTCCCATTGAGAATGGAAGGTCATTAGGTCAATCGTGTGAAGGGAATCTATTGGAGAAATCCTAACTCGTGAAACAGAGTGAGGTGTTGACTCCATGTGCTCACTGGCCTTGAAGGTCGAAAGTAAAGAGAAGTCATGCTCTTGTTTCTGGAGGGCTTCAGCATAGCTTGTTTCCAGGACTGGTATAGCTCCAGTCATCTGACCTCCCAACAGAGGGAATAGTGGGGAGTGGAGCTCAGAGTCCTAGTCTGGGAGCCCTGAGACCTGGATTTTCACACAGTGAGCAGAATTTTCTTATAGCGGGTACTCAGAGTTCTTATTCATAAAATGGGAGAACAAAGCTAGGTATTTTCTGAGGTTCTTTCTGTTCCTGATGGATATAAATTGAGTTCTGCATCTTTCCCAAATGCCTGTTTCTTCTTTACATTTATCATGGGTTACATGCTTGGATTATGGGAAAGGAGTGGTGGGGTGGGAATGCATAAGAAAATGAGGGCAGTAATGATAATGCAGATGGGAGGGTCTTGGCTAAGGCAGATGAGCAGAAAAAAAGAGAGAATGAAAAGCCAAAGAAAAAGGCCAAATATAAGAGATGTAAAGCAAAGACGAAAAGGCTTGGAAAAATTGACTACTTTTTATTTTATCAAAAATAGTGTAATACGATGCTTGTACTTGAACTTGACTGGGGATGCCTCGTATTTGCCTCATGAAAACTAAGATGCTACGGTGCTGGAGTTGTTTTAATCAAAAGAAATGCATATGACACAAACAGAGGTGAGAGAATTCTTCAACTGACTCAGTGTTCTTTGGAAATTCAATCCAATAATTTTAGTATGTTATTTTAAGAAGATGAATTTAAAGTAGAGTCAGGAACAAAGTTCTTAAGATCTATGTTTAATAAAACATAATAACTAATCCAGGAACAGACTAAATTTTAGATAAAAGTTATTATGTAACAGAGGTAGTATTTCAAATCGATGAGAAAATAATGTTTTCAGTAACTGACATTGGAACAATAGGCTAATTATTTGAAAAAAAAATTTACATTTCTAGCTCACATCTTTTACCCAAATTAAATTATGGCTGAATTAAAGAATTTCATTGTAAAAAAAAAAAAATGAAAGCATAAAATAACTGGACTAAAATTTAAGGGAATATTTTGTAATATTTGGATGGGAAAGACCTTTCTACTACACCTGATACCAAGGTCAGAAATCATAAAAAAGAAAGATTAATAGGTTTGACCTTATAAAGTCAAAACAAAACTACAATACCAGAAACGAAATCTTTATATGACAAAAAATATCATTTAAAAGACAAAAAAAGGACATGATGGGAAATATATTTAAAACATACATGTCAAATGGATCTTTACCTTTAAATTATATTGAAGCCTGGCAAGTCAATAAGAAAGGCAAATGCTCCAAAAAGAAAGTGAGAAAAAAGGATACAATGGGAAATTTACACATTTTAGATTAAAAGTTCAAAATTAATCAAGAAATAAAATGTTAATATGTTATTTTGAAAAATGACTAGATCGTTCAAGATGAAAAAAAGATCAATTCTACTCTTGGTGAAGATGTCAGGAATAAAGGATCTCCTACTCTGTTGAGGGGGTAAGCTGCGCAGTCACTCTGAATGATAATTAGGCAGGTACTCTTTCGTACATTCATTTACATTATGATTTTTTCTATGAAAAAAATCAATACAGTGTGTAAAACATTGATAATCATTTTAATTGTAAGGAAAACAACCCAAATGAGTATCAGTAAAGATTTATTTAAATCAGTTACGTTATACCTGTGGAATGGAATACCATGTAGCCATTGCAATGATCAGGTAGATCTCTCTTTAAATTATGTGGGAAGGTGTCCACAATATACACGCTGATGTAAAAAGACAGATTTCACAGCAGTTTGTATAGATGGGAAGAATCAATTTTTATAGTAAAACATGTAAATTTATATATAAAAAGTATCAGATGACATATGCTAAAATATTAAAAATGATATATTTATGTGATAGATTATATTTCAACATTTTATAATTTTCTTAAATTATTCATGGGGCATGGACTACTTCTATAATAAAAATTAAATGTATTTCATTTGAAATATAAATATATGAAGAAAATAATAGGTATTATCAAACATGGTTTAGTATTTTTTGTACATTATAGAATAAAATAGAAGATGAATGATTTGTTGGTAGTATGGTGTTGGAACTTAAAAAGGAATAGGAACTAATATTTTTTGAATACTGACTGTGTACTAGGCATTACTCTGATGCTTTTTATACATACTGAATTTAATCTTCACACCAACACCCTGCACTCACTCATTCATTTGTTCATTCACTCACTCACAATTCCAAGACCGTCTATTAAACATCACCTATGAGCCGTGCTCTGCACTATGAGATGCCTTATTATTCCTATTTAGGGAGAGTTAGGATTTAAACCCAGGTCTGCCCTGATACAAAATCTCTATCAGCACTGTCCAAAAGAAATTGAACACAATTAAAAAATTTTCTACTACTGTAGTAGTCACATTAAAAGAAAGTAAAAAGATAGAGGTCAAATTAATTGTAATAATGTATTTTATTTAACCTAATAAACCCGTTGGCATTGAGTGGCTTCTGACTCATAGCAGCCCTATAGGACAGAGTAAAACTGCCGCACAGGGCTCTCAGGGAGCTGCTCGTGGATTTGAACTGCCAGCCTTTTGGTCAGCAGCTGAACTCTTAACCACTGTACCACCAGGGCTCCATTTAACCCTAGTATATCTCATGTATTATTATTTCAACATTTACTCAATATAAAAAGTTATTAAACATTCTTCTGTTTGTACTAAGACTTTAATATCTGATGTGTACTTTATATTTCCAGTACACTTCAGTTTGAAATAGCCACCTTTCAAGTGTTCAATAGCCACTCACCAGTAGCTCATGACTGCCATATTGCATCCCAGAACCCAGTGCCGTTGAGTCGATTCTGACTCATAGCGACCCTGTAGGGTCTATATTGTTTGCCCTACATTTTTTTCCCTCCCAGAATAAAAGTCAAGAAAACATTGTTCCAATTATTAAATAAATTACAAATTAGTTGAGAATATGAAAACATAAATATATAGAAGGGTTTGAATATCACTTTAGTTCATTTCAACAAGAGTGAAGTGATAGCAAATCAAATCTTTAATCATGGTGAGGATGGAGTAATTCATACTAAGCTCTTTAAGATGAGGAACTTGGAACTGAGCCTGAAAGGATAAAATAGAAGATTTACAGAGAGAAATGAAATTTAACAAGCAATGTATAAGAGTTGGCAAATAAATTAACATGACTGGGACAGAGAGCTAATATAAGAAAATAATAAGAGAAGAGACTAGGCAAGTAAAGGGAAGACAGTATGTTGAGGGTTTTGCATATTGGGCTGAGAAGCCTGGATTTAGATATGGTAGGTCAAGGAAGGAAACCCTGGTGGTGTAGTGGTTAAAAGCTACGGATGCTAACCAACGGGTTGGCAGTTGGAATCCACCAGGCGCTCCTTGGAAACCCCGTGGGGCAGTTCTACTCTGTCCTATAGGGTCACTATGAGTCAGAATCAACTCGATGGCAGTGGGGTTTTTTTTTTTTTTTTTTTGGTTAAGGAAGAAATAGGAAATTCTTTAGGGGAGTGAAGATATTGTGGGGGAAGCAGAGAAGAGAGGTGAAGAGATTCTTGAGAAGAAAGTGAAAGACAGTAATAAAATATATCATCTTCTACTCCTATCTTCTGTAGATATGGGAGCTATTAGAGATGCGCTGTTCCATGCTGAAACAAATACAACATTGCAAAGGACATCACCAACCATCGTGGCTTCTCCAGCAATGTTAGGCAACAGCAAGAGACTGAAGAGTTCAATATACTAGAATTTAGGACTTTCATCTATTCCGAAATAGGGATGTACTAAGATTAGAACTTCTTTTTTTTCTTGTTAGAATTAGGCTCTATGAGGGCAGAGACTATGTCTTTTTTGCTTGTAGCCCTATGCCCAATTCCTTGTATAGCACTTGGCACTTGATAGGTACTCATAAAAATGATTTAAATGAATGAAGGAAAGTAGATACTCAGTAAAAAGTTCATGATTGACTGATGCCATTTCCTGTTAGACTAGGAGGGCTTGTCTAGGTTAAGGTTTTCCCAAGCAGACCCTGAGACAAGAATTTGAGTGAGAGTAGTTTATTTGAAAAATGATACCAGGAAGTCCTATAGAGGAGTGGGGGAGTGGGACAGGGAATGGAAGGAAGTCAATTCAGGATGAGTTGATGAGTAGATTTAGATGGTAGGCAACTGAGGCTCTTTCCCGTCAGTGAACTCTGGGAGACAGTGTAGCAAAACATGCATCAAAGCTCATTCTCCAAGGAGTTGAGGGAGCTGGGTATCTGTCCTCAAAACCCTCATTCATCATTGGGTGAGAGCTGTTCACAGGGTCTGGAATTTCCGACCAGCCCCAAGTGCAGTCTGAGAGAAAACAGAGTTACAGGTGCTACAGCAGAAGAGTGTACCAGGTCTCAGAATGGTGAGTTGCTAAAGGGTGAGTAGGGCACCAGCAATGTTGGCTACAGGGTTTAAATTAGACCAGAGAGAATGAAGACTCAAACTCAGGACTGCTTGCAATTTGATTTACTTCTGAACTAGCAAACAATCAGTACAACGACACATGCAAGACTGAATTCAAGTGAGTGGATGCAGGAATGCAGGACCCTTCCTCCCTTCATCTCCCTAGTTTGTTGTAGGCATTCACTCAGAGGGGAGCGGTCTCTGTAGGCCCCATATAGTGAGTAGCTGGCAATGTGGGAGGAGCCCAGGGCTTCAGGCTATAAACATTTTATGTCATCACATGGAGGGATAAATTATGCCAGTCCCCAAGTCTTCACTCCACACTTATATTCTTAGACATTTATTTTCTTGCTTTCTAATTTTTACTGAGTCGTTGAACCTGTAACATGTCTTGTTCTGGACTATTGTAAGATCAATTTTATAGATTAATTTACAGTCTATCTTAATCCTAAAATTGGTTAACAACGAATAGGAAAAACACAAGTAAGATGGCCTATAAAAGTATTAAAAATAAATAATCGAGAATATCAGAGAAAAGGGAAAATAAGAAAAGGAAAGAAATAAAAGAGGGGAGTTAGTATATAAAATCCATAGTCTGTTTATATTATACCTTGTATATTTGTGAGTTTTGAGTATGTTTTTTTGCTTCGAATGTCCTAGAATTCAAAGCAAAGAAGGGGCGTGAGCAATTAGAAGCAGAAAAATGGCCACTTAAAAGTGGTATAGTGTTTCTAAGGCTAAAAGCAAAACAAAACCCACGAAAGCACAAAACTAAAAGCAATTGATCAGAAGTACAGCATGTGACCTGAAAAAGAACACTCTGTGATATGTAAGATAACACCATCTTCAATAAATACAATCAATACAGAGGGAGCTTTGCTCCCTTGTTCCGTTGTTTTCTGTGACAATTCTATCTGTACTGTCAAAGTAAACTTCAGCATAATGCCAAAGCTAACTTTAATAAATACTGTTTTAGGATGCAAATCAATGCAACCCACGTATGCAATTTTCTGATGGGTTGGTTTGAACTAACGGCAGAATTTAGACTATCTTTTTTTTTAGAGAAATTGATAGAGCATATGCTCTTCAGGCAATCTACAATGAATATAATTTCTCACAACCAAGCTTTTGATACAAATTGGACAATGAAGAATTCAAGGTAATATTTCCTGAAAAAATCTTGGGTGCAGTGAGTTTTTTTTTTTTTTTTAAATCTTGCCAGCTAAGGGCAGATACATGTGCTTTGGTAATCCCCCAAGCCAAAGGACAGGGCAGATGTTCTCATAAGAAAATGAAGAAGTGTTACTAGGATATATGTTTAATAGATAACTCCCATCTCTCTATAAGGAAACCCCGGTGGCGTAGTGGTTAAGTGCTATGGCTACTAAGCAAGAGGTTGGCAGTTCGAATCTGCCAGGTGCTCCTTGGAAATTCTATGGTGCAGTTCTACCCTGTGCTATAGTGTTGCTATGAGTCGGAATCGACTCGACGGCAGTGGGTTTG
Organism: Elephas maximus indicus; assembly: GCF_024166365.1. Lineage (NCBI taxonomy): Eukaryota > Metazoa > Chordata > Mammalia > Proboscidea > Elephantidae > Elephas > Elephas maximus. The sequence goes on along the minus strand of NC_064829.1, from coordinate 65,112,991 downwards.
GTTTTGGTTTTTATGATCTCTCTATAGAGAGATTTCTACCCTATTTGACTGCTAATATTTAAATAATTTCTATATTTATAGTCTATAGCTATAGCTGTATTTCACTCTTCTAACTGCAGCGTTTTTTTGGCTTTTTTTTTTGTTGTTGTTATTGTTTTTTTGATATGCTATTTAGAAGAAAAGTGCCTTGTAACCAGAAATGTTTATGGCATAAGCATTTCAATATCTTTTTAAAACCTGTGCAATGAATTGGCTTCACAGCCTGGCATTTTCAGACAATGTGTAAGCAAGTAGCCTCATTATTGATAAATATTTTAAAATACATGGTATTTACCCAGAGAGTCCCAATGGCTCAATGTGCCTCCTGCAGAAATGGCATGTAATAAAAAACTTTAGAATGAAATTTCAGAGGAAAAAAGGATACTGCACTTAAACAAAAATTCAATAAAAGAAATGTTAGACAATCCCCACAGCACTCCCACCCAGTTATGGATTAATTGCTTGGCACGTTTCCTTTTTTAATTCCAAGCTGCCTTTTTGTTAGCTGAGTAAACAAAGCATCTAGAATAAGTCAACTTCAGCCAATGCTGACAGCCCATTAACATCATGGCTGATAATAATGATAATCCCCATAGGCTCTGACAAGGTCCACACATGAGCAATATTTGACCAGCAGGGACCGATTTGAAAAAGAAGGGGGAAAAAAAAAAAAGGCCTTTTCTCCCTTCCAATAAAAAACTGCAGTAAACGGGCAGAAATCGAAGGGCTTGTCTTCTGGCTAAGTCTAGACCTTGCCGCAGTTGATCCAGAGCCCTTTGTGAAGGGTGTTTTTGGGCACAGCTTGCAATCAGTCCTGTGAGGCCCAGGCAAGAGCAGAGAAGCTCCTAATTCCTCAGTCCAGCAGTCTTTACTGGGCTGCCAGACCAGTGGGTTTTAGGGCTAGAAAGCAATTGATTGCTACCTCACAAAATTGGTAGTACACTTGTTCACACCTCAAGGAAAACGTTTTCATTAGAGATCATTTTATTTACATAATGTTAATCCTTCCTCCTCCTCTCCTCCCTGCATTCTCTCTTAGTTCCTAAAGAGCAGAGGCCCTGCCTTGCATGTTATTTGCAGAAGTTGTATAGTGAATATTAAATCAAACTCAGTTACAAACAAGGGCTCAGGTTAGTTTAAACAAACAAACAAAAATCAGCAACCACACAGCACTAGCCTCACCCCTCAAACTACCTCCACCCTGGTCCCCCCTTCTCCCCCTAAAAATAGAACTGTCAAAATGGATCAGCACTTAAATACCGGTTCTCACGTTTTGGCAGGGCTCTGCTGTGTATATTACTGTTCTCTATACACTCCGGCTTTTCACAAAGACGCCATGATGGAGGGATTCACGTAGGAGAATTCTCCTAAAGCACTGGGTAAACATCTCTCTAGAGGAATAAGGGAAGAAGAACCAACTGACGACCAACTCAGAATCTCTTCAGCCTTCAAACTCTTGACACTCTACTCATGTATTTTAAAATGAAAACTTTGCCTGGATCTATACTACAAAGAAACCAGGTTTATGCCTACATTTCATGACTGAGATGGCTGCCCACGTCTGTGAATGCTGATGACGCCTTAAACCAGTGGTAAATGTGGAGGCTGCTTTTCCTTCATTCTCCCTGGGTATCACATTTTTACTGAAATACTGAATTACATCCACATCTCATGTTTTACCCTCGGCAAAAAAAAGAGTGCTTCAAAATAAATGATTGGATTCTTCAAGCTGGAGGCACAGTAGAGATAAGTCAGCCTCATTCTTTAACACATAAGGAAACTGAGGCCCAAAGAGATTTTGTATCTGATTCAAGGTCATGCAGCTCCTTAAGCAGAACTTAAACAACTGCATTCTTATTATAGAGCCCATTTAAGGCAGTTAAGGATGGAAAAAAACCCCATCTTTTGGGAAACACAGCTTACTGCCTATGGATACCAGGATTGTATGGAGTCTCTGAGTGATGCAAACAGTAATAAGCTCAGCTGCTAACCCAAAGGATGGTGGTTCAAGTCCACCCAGAGGGAATTTGGAAGAAAGGCCTGGTGATCTGATCCCAAAAATCAGCTGTTGAAAGCCCTATGGAGCACAGTGCTACTCTGACACACATGAGGTCACCATGAATCAGAGCTGACTAGACGACAGTTGTTTTTTGTTTTTTTCAACTATCTTGAGCTAAAGTTTAGGTTTAGGATAAACCTCTGGTTACTGCTGAAAAAATCATGTTGAAGATTTTATAATAACATAGTTCTACTTTCTGGACTAAGAGACGCTTTGGTGCACCTCTTTCCTTAGCAAATATTTGTTCAGCAACTGTTGTGGATAAGGTGCTGTGCCAGGTGCTAACAGAATATGTAACAACGCAAGCTACATAGCCTTGTTCCCAAGATAACAAGACAGCAGCTTGGATATAATGAAGTGAACCAGTTATATGACACAAATCAGAATGTGATTGCTGCCCCTATGATGATATAAAGTACTATAAGGTGTTTGAAGGAGGAAGAAGTAGTTTTTAATTGGGGAAAAGTAAGGAAAAATTTCTTAGAAGATGTGGCCTTTGACTGGGCATTGAATGAAGACCAGGATTTGACAGATGGTGTTGGGGAAAATACTTCCAGGAGGAGGAAACGGGAGGCGCAAAGGCATAAGTGTCGGGCACATTTGGGGAATAGAAAACGGTGATCGGATTAACACAGCAGAGGATGTGAGGAACTGTGGAGGGGGTGAGTCTGGAAAGCTAGGTGGGGTACTAGAAAGTGGAGGCTTTCCACTACAAAAAATAAGATACAGGCACAGGCCCTTTCCTTCTAAAGAATCCCAAGGAGTGCAATAATCCATCAAGTTCAATGTGTCTGTCCTCTTGTCCATCTCTAGGGTGAATCAATCATTTCGCTACTGTAGAACTAGGAGTGTTACTTAACAGCAGGTTGCAGGTTAAACAAAGCAGTTCAGGTAACTGGTGGATATTAGATGTCAGGATCCCCAGAACAGATCTAGCATGACACAAGAATCAATTTTTCAACCTCCTAATCAGAGGCTGGGGACAGGAGAGGAGAGTGTCATGGATTGAATTGTGTCACCCCAAAATATCTGTCAACTTGGCTAGGTCATGATTCCTTTGTATGATTGTATGATTGTATGATTGTCTTCTTCTGATGTGATTTCCCTATGTGTTAGAAATCCTACCACTATGATGTAATAAGATGGATTAAAGTCAGTTATATTGACGAGGTCTACAAGATTAGGTAGTGTCTTAAGCCAATCTCTTTTGAGATATAAAAGCGAGAAGCAAGCAGAGAGACACTGGGACCTCATACCACCAAGAAAGTAGTGCCAGGAGCAGAGTGCATCCTTTGGACCTGAGGTTCCTGCGCCGACATACTCCCAGACCAAGGGAAGACTGCTGCCAACAGAGAGAGAAAGCTTTCCCCTGGAGCCTACTGGACTGTGAGAGAATAAACTTCTCCTTGTTAAAGCCATCCACTTGTGGTATTTCTGTTATAGCAGCACTAGATGACTAAGACAGAGAGGTTTACCTTAAGATCTGGGATTGTTTCTTTCTTCACCATCAGTTCATTCATCATTCAGTGAACACAATTTAGTAAGCACTTTAAATGCACTAGGCAGTGTTCTAGGAACTGGGAGACAATGAATAAAAAAATAAAATAACATAGGTATGGCTCTTGGTACTGTGGAGCTTAAAATCTAGAGGGGAAAACAGTTTAAAAAGCCATAAATGTACAAACCTTCAAATGTACAAATGCCACATGTAAGGGGAATACAAAGCCACGTGGCGGATTTCGTGGCACACATGGTCCAAGTGATTCTGGGACAGCTTCAGGCTGAGACCCACAGGATAAGGAGGAACTAGCAATGCAGAGAAGAGTGGACAGAATTACTAAGGCAGAGGAAATAGCAAGTATGAAGACTGAGAGAAGAGAACATGGGGCATTCAGAGAAATAAAAGAATCTGTTTGGTTGGAGTATCAAATACCAGGGAAGATGGGAGGAGGGGGTGAGATGAGGCTGAAGAAAGGTGGAAGCCAGGTCATGAAGCTCCTTATAAACCATGTTAAGAAATTTGGACTGAGTCACCTTCTTTCTACCCTTTTAATTTTCCTTTTTTTCATGTCTTTCAACAATAATTCTAGGGTTTTAAGTTCAGAGCTAGAAATACACATCTAAGTAGTTTCAAGGAAAAGCTGTGGTAAGTACTGCTTGCAATTATTTAGAATTACACTAATACAGTAATACACAATACACGTGGCTTATGAGCAATTGAAACATGGTGAGTCCAAATTCAGATGTACAGGAAGTGAAAAATATATTCTGGATTTCAAAATTTAGAATAGCAAAAAGGGAAACTATCTCATTAAAAGTTTTTCTATCGATTACATATTGAAATGATGATATTTTACATATTTTGGGTGAGAAAAAACACATTATTAAAATAAATTTTACCCTTTTTTTTTTTTTTTTCATTTCAATGTCTCTATTAGAAAACTTAAGAAGTCCAGGTGGTTAAGTGCTTGGCTACTAACTAAAAGGCTGGTGACTGGTTAGAATCCACTGGCCGCTCTGCAGGAGAAAGAGGTGGCAGTCTGCTTCTGTAAAGATTTACAGCCTAGGAAACCCTACAGGGCAGTTCTACTCTGTTCTATAGAGTGGTTATGAGCCGGAATCGACTCCATGGCAATGGGTTAGGTTTTTGTTATTAGAAAACTTAAAATGAAATATGTGGTCTGCATTTTATTTCTGTTGGGCAGTGCTGGTTTCAAATATGGCCGATACATTTTTATAGGGCAAGGCAAATACATGTGATTAAACTCTACCAAAACATGTTTCTGAGACAAACCAAATTTGCTATTACAAGAGGCGCATCACTGGATTTAAATGAACGTCAATAATTTAGACAAGTGAGACTGGTGGTCAACTTTGCCTGATTGATGTAAAAGGAGTTTACTAAGCAAATGAACATTGACAACTGGTGTGACCAGCGGTTCTTGGTTTATTTAAGAGTAATAGTGTAACTATCATGTAGGAACATCCTTAAACTGGAACAACCAATGAGAAAATAATGCATCATACAGAAATACATTTGCTGTCAGAGTACATTGACTTGAGAGTAATTTTTTATCTCTAAGAATAATGAAATGAGCAATTAATAATTTATTCAATATTTTATGATTCAGACTTTTAAAAAGCTAATCCATACCTCTCAAGAAGTATAAAGAAGTTTGAGTTTGTTTCCTAAGGCTTTATCCATAGTCCTTTCCTTATTCATAAAACTGAGCAAGGTTGTTAAAAACGATGAGATCAAATCAAGAGGCAAAATGTCTCCTAATTAAAACCTGCTAGGCAACATAATAGGGGTTCTGGTGGCTCAGTGGTTAAGTGTTTGGCTGCTAACCAAAAGGTCGGCAGTTCGGATCCACCAGCTGCTCCTTAGAAACACTATGGGACAGTTCTACTCTGTCCTATATGGTTGCTATGAGTCAGAATCAACTTGATGGCAACGGGTTTTTTTTTTTTTTTTTGGCAACATGATTTTGAAATTCCCTGACATGATTCAAGTATAAGGAATGGACACTTTGGCTCATTTAAGCTGTGAGGAGTTGGAATCTTAGAATGGATAAGAAACTATTGTTATTATTTTTATTCTGAGCAATTTCTTTTAATGGTGACTACAGTACATTTCATAAAGCAAGCAGGCAGACCTGTCAATGAGAACTCTCACTCCAGGGTCTTGGTAGATAGAAACCCACACTGCCCATTTTCCAGTTAAGGACTCAATGCATTGATCTAAGCAGAGGAGAAGGGCAGAGATGCTCTCCAACGTTACCCACAGTTTGTAGTATAACAGCCCATTAAGCTCTAAATCTCAAGTGCTCTTTTTAAAGAAGCAATACGCACACTTAAAAAGCCAAGTGCGTTTTCCACTTTCCTTGGGGCCTAACAGAAAATTCATGATTGAGCTGTATCAAGACAATCAGTCAGCCTCTCATGGCAATCAAAAGGGGCCATGGCAGGTATGAAAGTTTTAATGTGGGAACCTTATGTCTCTGCAACGATGTATTCCATTGCCTCTTCTGGGCCTCCCTACTCCTGTTGCCCCTCATAATTCTACAGAAGACTGCCCAAACTATTTACACTAGACCCAAACAGGACCTCCCTCAAATTCCAGAGAATTTCCTAAGCTGCCATCATACAGAAGCTGAAGGAAATTGATTGCAGAGTGGGCAGAGGCTGTTATATTAACTTTCTTACAAGAAGGCCTGATGGTTTTAGGATTTCAGTAGGATAAATTGATTCCTTTGGTGAGTACAAATTTAGTGTGTAGAATAAGATCTGTGATGGCCTATTCACTTATAAAATAAGACATTTAGTAATGTAATAGTCTCTAATATTTAAGCTTCAGATGTATTTCCATGCATGAGTGGTTAAGAACTCAAAAACAAGTAATTATCAATAGCATATGTATGCAATAAGAGAAGCATCAGCCGAAAAAAAGTTATATTTATGCCATTGGCAAGAAGCGTACATTAATTGACTGCAGAAAGCAGCCAACATAATATTTACTCTGCATTTTCAAAAAGATTTGAAGAAGATCCTAGACACTCAAATGCACTTAGCCTTATTTTGGGAAGGAAAGCCAAAGAGAACACTAATCAGAAGAGAACTGAGGTCTATCTAGAGCTTTGAGATTTCCTTTCAGTCACTCAGATGGAGCTGGTAAGTGGATATGCTCACAACTAATGCACAAGACAGCTTTTCCGGGTATGTTCAGATAGCTGTGGTTTTCAAAGATAGGGACAGTTAATAAAAGACTTCTGAGTGAGAACTTTCTGTAATGCTGGACCTGACCCTGCTTTTCCTCATACAATTTTTTTTTTTTTAACATTAGTCTTTCTTCGTGGAATGAATTCTTTTCTCAACTCTGCCTACCAAAGTTTCCTCTATATTTTTAGGCTTGGTTCAAATATCTTCTAAGAAATCCAAGATATGACTTCTAACCCCAGCCTTGTCAAAGACTATTTCTCCTTTCCATAGAAGCCACAGGCATCTCTCTCTCCTATTTATTTATTTTCATTTTATTTATGCATTGGTTGTAGCTCCCTTGCTAGAGTGTACATTCCTAAAGGATCTGAAGTATTTAATTGTCTTCTGTCTTCCCCTCACCCATCCATACAAAGTGCCAATCAGAGGTCTTACACATAAGAAGATGCTCAGTAAATATTTGTTAAAATAATCAGTGAAATGCAGTGCTAATCTTGCTGTGGAAAGAATAACATACCAAAGAATGTGCTTTCAATTAATTTAAATCTGTGAGTCAGCTATAACGGCTCCTGGATATTATGATTGCCAGCCTTTGGGGTGATCACCCTCTGAAACTGTCCATTTGACTCTCTCACACTCCTGTTGAAACCCTGGACTCTCTCTACTAAAGTTCTAAAAAGATTGAAGAAAACTACCTAAAATGAAGGGAAATTAATAGAGTTTTGAGAATTCTGAGATACTTCTTGAAGTCATTGACATCTTATTAGAGTGTCACTCGCAAAAAATGAGAGTAACTATTTAAAGCAAGACAAAATTTAAAAATCTGTAATAAGCAAACACTGTTTTAATGTACAAAATTTAGGGAAGGAAGAGAGGAAAAGACCTCATTTCGTTATCTGACTCTTTCCGGTTACTCTTGTCTCATGTGTACACATTATGCCAAATAACATGAAGTAATAAGACAAATACTGAGAAATTTCTATCTAAAACTACTTTTGTTTGTTATATCTAGCTGGTATGCAAAAGTGCTTAAAGAAATCCCTGAATTGTCTTGATGATTTTCTCAGTTTTATACTAATTACTATAATGAGAAACCTAATGACCTAATCTCTCTTCAAGAAGACATTGTTTGACGTAACCATTCCTGGTGGAAAGATGTAGCATATACCATGGTTTTCAGCACATGTGGCTACCAGCCCAGGTTACAAACCTTATGGTGACAGAGAGACATCTTGCTATTCAAAGGTCCTTCTGGTTATTTTTTATATTTAACCTGAGTCTTGAATTAAATACCAGATTTCCTTAGTGATCCCGCCAATAGAGCTATTCTCTGTCCTGTTTTCTTCTTCCACATCCTCTGGGAGTTCTTCAGCTTGGCTTCTCATTCTGTTTTTTATTGTACTTCCTGTAACATTGTGTGCTTCTCTGAGTATACCAAAGAAAAAAACCAAACAAGTTGCTGTTGAGTTGACTCCAACTCATTGTGACCCCATGTGTGGCAGGGTTGAACTGTGCTGCAGAAGGTTTTAATGGCTGATTTTTCAGAAGTAGATCACGAAGCCTTTCTTCTGAGGCACCTCTGGGTGGATTTGAACTGCCATCCGTTTGTACAGCAGCCAAGCATGTTGTCTTAGTCTGAGTTCTCTAGAGCAAAACCAGTGATATATATACATATATATGTATGTATATCTATGTAAATCTCCATATATATGGAGCCCTGGTGGTGCAGTGGTTAAGAGCTTAGCTGAAAACCAAAAGGTTGCCAGTTTGAATCCACCAGCTGCTCCTTGGGGCAGTTCTACTATGTCCTACAGGGTTGCTATGAGCTGAAATCCACTCGATGGCAATGGGTTTGCTTTTATATAGAGAGATATAAATTTACTTCAAGGAAATGTTTCATTTAGTTATGGGAGCTGGCAAGTCCCAAATCCATGGATCAGGCAACAAGCTAAAGACCTCTGATGGCTCACATGGTTGCAGGGGCTGACAAACTCAAAATCTGCAGGTCAGGCTGCAGGCTGGAGTTCTCTGCTGGCTCATGGAGTTGCTAGGGTTGGCGAATCCAAAATCTGTAGGCCAGGCAGCAAGCCAGAGACTTCTGTAGGCTTATGTCCCAAGAACTGAAGGTCAGCTGATGGACGATAAGAAGAGGGCAAGGTCAAGAGAGAGAGCAAACTCTGCAGAACATTCATTTATACAACAAAGGCAGGCCAAACTCCCCTTTCAACTGATTCGCTGCTCATATCAGATCACAAAATGGAAGGTAATTACATAGTGTCTGCCAAACCACTGAGAATCGTACTCAAGCCAAGTTGGCACATAACATTAACCATGACACGGGTAAACGCTTTGTATCACTCAGGGACTCTTAGAGTATAAAACTTGTCTGAATCAGGCTAGCCAAAGCCATCAGATTGTTTTCTCTTAGCTGGAGAATGATACTTATTATCTTAGTGGTGGAGGGAAAATACATCCTTTGGCTGGCTTTCCCAAGGACCAGAACATACCCCATTGTCCAGGCCAGGCCCATATCTGGTTCCCAGCAAAGGACTTGAGTTATTGGGTTGACCTCCCAACAACTGAGTACTAGGGCCTACAGCTTAGGTATTGCCAAGTGCAATTTTACAATATTACCAGACCATGTTTTCTGCTTTCCATCTGACTTGATGGATCAGTGTCATTATTATCATCACCAGAAAATTCCAGTCCACAATTATGGTAGGCAACAGCTTGCTCAGAGAGAATAGATATTTTCCTTCTGCTTCAGTTTGTTGAAAGAAGTGATATATTCTACAAGGGTAGAGGTCTGATGAGCTCAGTTGGCTGAAGCCCAATGTTAGAAGGGCCAACTTTTCAGGGTCTCATCCCAGATGGATGCATTTTTATTTTTTCAAGCATTCCCTTTGCCTCTGCCTTCTCGGCTATTATATTTGAAAATAGAGTTTGATATCTCATGAGGTGGTTGTGAGGATTAAATGAGTGAATGCTTCTATAATTCTTGAAGCAGGCACATGGTAAGCTCTCAAAAAATGGTAGCTATTGTTAAAATACCTGGTGGCGTAGTGCTTAAGAACTCAGACGCTAACAAGAAAGATCAGCAGTTCGAATCCACCAATCAGTCCTTGGAAACTCTGTGGGGCAGTTCTACTCTGTCCTATAGAGTCGCTATGAGTCAGAATCCACTTGACGGCAACGGGTTTTTTTGGTTTTGGTATTGTTATATTTAGAGTTCCCTGGGTGGCCCAAATTGTTTGCATTCACCAACTAACCTAAAGGTTGGTGGTTCAAACCTACCTAGCAGCACCTTGGAAGAAAGGCCTGGTGATCTGCTTTTATAAAGATTATAACCAAGAAAACAATATGGAGCGGTTTTACTCTGTAATACATGGGGTCATCATGAGTTGGAATCAACTTAACAACAATGGGTTTTTTAGTATTGTTATAATTATTTCTTTAGTATTTCACCAAATATTTATTTAGCACTTACTGTGAGCCAGGTTCTGAGCCAGGTGCTGTCATTCCCAATGGATTGATCAATTATTGTTGTTGATGAGTACTATAAAGACCCATAGGGGCCTATCAGCCTAAACCAAGCCTAGTCTAGGAGATTTAGGAAAGACTTTTCTGGGGGCATGGTAGTTAAACAGAGATAGTAAACGAACAGGCGGTAACTAGACGAAAAGTGAGAGAGGAAGAAAAACATTTCAGGAAGAGGGAACAATGAGTGCAAAGGCCTTAGGTAGAAAGGAAGTTGGCACTAGACACCTCAAAGGAAGGCCAGTGTGGAGAAGGGCACAGCGGCATAGAGCAGAGAGGTGGGGAGGGGATGGAGCATGGAGGGCCTTGGGAGCTGTGTTTAGGGAATAAGACAACCAACTGTCCTGGTTTGTCCAGACTGAGGGGTTTCCTCGGATACCAGATTTTCAGTGGTAAAACCTGGACAGTACCAAAAAAACCAAAATGGTTAATCATACTAGTTCAGACTATGTCCCAACCTTGGACAGCTATCACCCAAATGGGAGGCCCGGGGTGCAAAGTAAGAGTGAGAATGGATCTCTGCCAATTGACTCCTTCTCTCAGGAAAAGACAACTCAAAGGACAAGAAATACTGATAATGATCATTAGTATTGACTTTGAGAGCACAGAGGCACTGAATGGCTTCAGAATTAGTTCGCAAATTAGGAACCCTTCCCTTATCAGCACATTCAGGACAAATAAATCTGCCTTACCTCTACGCACATTTAGGATTACCTATGTGAAAGATGCCGAATTCAAGGGATTCTTGTCCAAACTTTCTTTTAAGTGTATTTTTTCTATTCCTAGGTAGGTGGGTTTCAAGAAAATGGAATTTCTAGTTAAATGATGCTAACACTTGGCACTAAGTCTTTAAAAAGAATGAAGTTAATTACTATTCAGTCTTAATTATTCGGGAAGATCTTAGTCTCCTAGGAATTCTGGTACCCTTACAATGAGCAGAATTTAATTCTTATCTGTAGTTAAAAACCACATCACTTTTTATATCTTGACACACACACATACACACACACACACACAACACACACATATATTTGAAATAAATTGAGTATTTTATTAGATAATTAGGAAAAAGATAGATGAAAGGCCTAAATCTGTGCTCTTTCAATTTGTGTTTCTACCACAAATTTAAAGAAAAAGTGGACTATACACATTTGCTTTGGACAAACTTAAGCTCTTTCCCTGCCAGTCACAGGTTGTCTTCAGCATGACAATCCCCTACTAGGATAAGGAACTCTCTTGCCAAAGGCAATCAGGAAAACTGACTAGGGTAACAGAGCTTGTGGATTGTGAAGACCTACAGTCTTTTCTTTGAATATAAGTGGAGGAAATTATTATTATTTTTTTAAATTTTTATTGTGCCTTAAGTGAAAGTTTACAAATCAAGTCAGCCTCTCATACAAAAATTTATATACACCTTGAGATATACTCCTAATTGCTCTCCCCCTAATGAGACATCCCACTCCTTCCCTTCACTCTCTCTTTTTGTGTCCATTCCGCCAGCTTCTGACCTCCTCTGCCCTCTCATCTCCCCTCCAGACAGGTGTCTACGTGATCCAAGAAGCTCATTCTTCACCAGCATCTTTTTCTATCCCATTGTCCAGTTCAATCCCTGTCTGAAGAGTTGGCTTTGGGAATGGCTCCGATTTGGGGCTAACAGAAGGTCTGGGGGCCATGACCACTGAGGTCCTTCTGCTCTTCTGCTCCCTCAGGGTTTCTCTGTTGTGTTCCCTGTCAGGGCAGTCATCGGTTGTAGCCGGGAACCATTTAGTTCTTCTGGTCTCCGGCTGATGTAGTCTCTGGTTTATGTGGGCCTTTCTGTCTCTTGGGCACATAATTACCTTGTGTCCTTGGTGTTCTTCATTCTCCTTTGGTCCAGGTGGGTTGAGACGAATTGATACATCTTAGATGGCCGCTTGCTAGCATTTAAGACCCCAGACGCCATTCTCCAAAGTGGGATGCAGAATGTTTTCTCAACAGATTGTATTATGCCAATTGACTTAGATGTCGTCTGAAACCATGGTCCCCAAACCCCTGCGCCTGCTGTGCTGGCCTTCGAAGCATTCAGTTTATTCAGGAAACTCCTTTGCTTTTGGTTTAGTCCAGTTGTGCTGACCTCTCCTGTGTTGTGTGTTGTTTTTGCCTTCACCTAAACTAGTTCTTATCCACTATTTAATTAGTGGATATCCCTCTCCCTCCCTTCCTCCCTCCCTCCCCCCACCTTTCATAACCATCAAAGAATATTTTCTTTTCTGTTTAAACTATTTCTTGAGTTCTTACAATAGTGGTCTTATACAATATTTGCCCTTTGACAACTGACTAATTTCTCTCAGCACAATGTCTTTCAGATTCCTCCAAGTTATGAAATGTTTCACAGATTGATCACTGTTCTTTATAGATGCGTAGTGTTCCATTGTCTGAATATACCATAGTTTATTTATCCATTCATCCGTTGATGGGCACCTTGGTTGTTTCCATGTTATTGCTATTGTAAACAGTGCTGCAATGATCATGGGTGTGCATATATACGTTCACGTAAAGGTTCTCATTTCTCTACGATATATTCCAAGGAGTGGGATTGCTGGATCATATGGTAGTTCTATTTCTAGTTTTTTAAGGAAGCACCAAAACAATTTCCAAAGTGGTTGTACCATTTTACATTCCCACCAGCAGTGTGTAAGTGTTCCAGTCTCTCTACAACCTCTCCAACATTCATTATCTTCTGTTTTTTGGATTGATTCCAGCCTTGTTGGAGTGAAATGGAACCTCGTTTTAGTTTTGATTTGCAGTTCTCTAATGGCTAATGATCCTGAGCATTTCCTCATGTATCTGTTAGCTACCCAAATGCCTTCTTTAGTGAAGTACCTGTTCATATCCTTTGCCCATTTTTTAATTGGTTTATTTGTCTTTTTGTAGTTGAGTTTTTGCAGTATGGTGTAGATTTTAGAGATCAGGCTTTGATCAGAAATGTCAGAGCTAAACACTTTTTCCCAGTCTCTAGGTAATCTTTTTAATCTTTTGGTGAAGCCTTTGGGTGAGCATAGGTGTTTGATTTTTAGGAGTTCCCAGTTATCTAGCGTCTTTTCTGCATTCTTAGTAACGTTTTGTATATTGTTTATGCCATGTATCAGGGCTCCTAGTGTTGTCCCAGTTTTTTCTTCCATGATCTTTATCATTTTAGATTTTATATTTAGGTCTTTGATCCATTTTGAGTTAGCTTTTGTGCCTGGAGTGAGGTATGGGTCTTGTTTCATTTTTTTGCAGATGGATATCCAGTTATGCCAGCATCATTTGTTAAAAAGACTGTCTTTTCTCCATTTAACTGCTTTGGGGCCTTTGTCGAATATAGACTGCTTGTATGTGGATGGATTTATGTCTGGATTCTCAGTTCTGTTCCATTGGTCTATGTATCTGTTGTTGTACTAGTATCAACTGTTTTGACTACTGTGGCAGTATAATAGGTTCTAAAATTATGTAGAGTGAGGCCTCCCACTTTGTTCTTTTTTTCAGTAATGCTTTACTTATCCAGGGCCTCTTTCCCTTCCATGTGAAGTTGGTGATTTATTTCTCCATCTCATTAAAAAATATAGTTGGAAATTGGATCAGAATTGCATTAAATCTATAGATGGTTTTTGGTAGAATAGACATTTTTACAATGTTAAGTCTCCCTATCCATAAGCAAGGTATGTTTTTCCACTTAGTGTAGGTCTCTTAGTTTCTTGCAGAAGTGTTTTTTAGTTTTCTTTGTGTAAGTCTTTTACATCTCTGCTAAGATTTATTCCTAAGTATTTTATCTTCTTGGGGACCACTGCAAATGGTATTGATTTGGTGATTTCCTCTTTGATGTTCTTTTTGTTGGTGTAGAGGAAGCCAAGTGATTTTTGTGTGCTTATCTTGTATCCTGATACTCTGCTGAACTCTTCTATTAGTTTCAGTTTGTTTCTTGAGGATTCTTAAGGGTTTTCTCTGTATAAGGTCATGTCATCTGCAAATATAAATACTTTTACTTCTTTCTTGCTGATCTGGATGGCCTTTGTTTCTTTATCTATCTAATTGCTCTGGCTAGGACCTCCAGCACGATGTCGAATAGGAGTGGTGATAAAGGGCATTCTTCTCTGGTTCCGGATCTCAAGGGGAATGTTTTCAGGCTCTCTCCATTTAGAATGATGTTGGCTACTGGCTTTGTATAAATGTCCTTTATTATGTTGAGGAATTTTCCTTCAGTTCCTATTTTGCTGAGAGTTTTTATCATGAATGGGTATTGAACTTTGTCAAATGCTTTTATGCATCAATTGATAAAATCATGTGATTCTTGCCTTTTGTTTTATTTATGTGACAGAGTACATTAATTGTTTTTCTAATGTTGATCTATCCATACATACCTGGTATAAATCCCTCTTGGTCATGGTGAATTATTTCTTTGATATGTTGTTGAATTCTATTGGCTAGAATTTTGTTGAGGATTTTTGCATCTGTGTTCAGGAGGGATATAGGTCTGTAATTTTCTTTCTTTCTTTCTTTTTTTTTGTGGTGTCTTTACCTGGTTTTTGTATCAGGGACATGCTGGCTTCATAGAATGAGTCTGGGAGTATTCTGTCCTTTTCTATGCTCTGAAATAACTTTAGTAGTGTTGGTGTTAACTCTTCTCTGAAAGTTTGGTAGAACTCTGCAGTGAAGCCTTCTGGGCCAGGGTTTTTTTTTTTTGTTGTTGGGAGTTTTTTGATTACCTTTTCAGTCTCTTCTTTTGTTATGGGTCTATTTAGTCTGTTTGTGTTAGTTTAGGTAGGTAGTGTGTTTCTAGAAATTCATCCATTTCTTCTAGGTTTTCAAATTTGTCACAGAACAATTTTTTATAGTAATCTGATATGATTCTTTTAATTTCAGTTGGGTCTGTTGTAATATTGCCCATCTCATTTCTTATTTGGGTGATTTGCTTCCTCTCCTGTTTTTCATTAGTCAGTTTGGCCAATGGTTTATCAATTTTGTTGATTTTTTCAAAGAACCAGCTTTTGGTCTTGTTAATTCTTTGCATTGTTTTTCTGTTTTCTATTTGATTTAATTCTGCTCTAATTTTTATTATTTGCTTTCTTCTGGTGCTTGAGGGTTTCTTTTGTTGCTCTCTTTCTATTTGTTCAAGTTGTAGGGATAATTCTTTGACTTTGGCCCTTTCTTCTTTTTGTATATGTGCATTTATTGATATAAATTGACCTCTCAGCATTGCTTCTGCTGTGTCCCAAAGGTTCTGATAGGAAGTGTTTTTATTTTCATTGGTTTCTATGAATTTCTGTATTCCACCATTAGTGTTTTCTATAATCCAGTCCTTTTTGAGCAGGGTATTGTTCAGTTTCCAAGTGTTTGATTTGTTTTGCCTTCTTTTTCTGTCATTGATTTCTACTTTTATGGCCTTATGGTCAGAGAAGATGCTTTGTAATATTTCAGTGTTTTTGATTCTGCTAAGGCTTCCTTTATGACCTAATATATGGTCTATTCTAGAGAATGTTCCACGTGCACTGGAAAAGAAAGTATTCTTGTTTGTTGTTGGGTGGAGTGTTCTGTATATGTCTATGAAGTCAAGTTGGTTGATTGTGGCATTTAGATCTTCTGTGTCTTTATTGAGGTTCTTTCTGGATGCCCTGTCCTTCACTGAAAGTGGTGTATTGAAGTCTCCTACTATTACTGTAGAGCTGTCTATCTGACTTTTCAATGCCGATAGAGTTTGTTTTATGTATCTTGCAGCCCTGTCATTGGGTGCATAAATATTTAATATGGTTTTATCCTCCTGGTATATTGTCCCTTTAATCATTAGGTAGTGTCCTTCCTTATCCTTTCTGATGGATTTAACTTTAAAGTCTATTTTGTCAGAAATTAATATTGCCACTCCTGTTCTTTTTTGATTGTTGTTTGCTTGATGTATTTTTTTTTCCGTCCTTTGAGTTTTAGTTTGTTTTTGTCTCTAAGTCTAAGGTGTGTCTCTTGTAGGCGGCATGTAGAAGAATCTTGTTTTTTAATCCATTCTGCCATTCTCTGTCTCTTTATTGATGCATTTAGTCCATTTACATTCAGGGTAATTATGCATAGGCATGAATTTAGTGCTGTCATTTTGATCTCTTTTTTTGTCTGTTGTTGACAGTTTCTTTTTCCCACTTAATTTTATGTGCTGAGTGTCTTTATATACTGTCTTTTCCTCTTATTCGTTGTTGATTTTCTTTCTGTCGAGTCTCTATTTATTTCTTCTATTTTATTTTGATGTGTAGGATAGTTTGTCTCCTTTGTGGTTACCTTATTATTTATCCCTATTTTTCTAAATTGAAATCTAACTTTTATTTCTTTGTATCGCCAGCCTTCCTCTCCATATGAAAGATCTATGACTACATTTCTTTGTCCCTCTTTATTGTTTTAATGTTGTCTGCTTTTACATAATAACATCGCTGTTTCCCTGTTATGAGTGCTTTTTTTATCTTGATTTATTTTTGTGATTTTCTTGTCTGAGTTGACATCTGATTGCTCTGTCCAGTGTTCTAGTTTTGGGTTGGTACCTGATATTGATTTTCTAACCAAAGAACTCCCTTTAGTAGTTCTTGTAGTTTTGGTTCAATTTTTACGAATTCCCTAAATATCTGTTTCTCTGGAAATGTCCTAATTTTACCTTCACATTTGAGAGACAGTTTTGCTGGATATATGATTCTTGGTTGGCAATTTTTTTCCTTTAATTTTTTATTATAAATCATCCCATTGCCTTCTTGCCTGCATGGTTTCTGCCAGGTAGTCCAAGCTTATTCTTATTCACTCTTCTTTATAGGTGACTTTTCCTTTATCCCTAGCTGCTTTTAAAATTCTCTCTTTATTTTGGTTTTGGCAAGTTTGATTATAATATGTCTTGGTGACTCTCTTTTAAGATCTACCTTATGTGGCGTTCTTTGAGCATCTTGGTTAGATATCTTTTCATCTTTCACGGTATCAGGCAAGTTTTCTGCCAACAAATCTTCAACAATTCTCTCTATATTTTCCGTTATCCCTCCCTGTTCTGGTACTCCAAACACTCGTAGGTCATTTCTTTTGATAGAGCCCCACATGATTCTTATGGTTTCTTTATTTTTTAAAATCCTTTTAACTGATTTTTCTTCAAATGTATTGGTGCCAAGTGCTTTATCTTCAAGTTTACAAATTCTGCCTTCCACTTGCTCAATTCTGCTCCTCTGACTTTCTCTTGAGTTGTCTACTTCCGTAATTTTATTGTTAATCTTCTGAATTTTTGATTGTTGTCTGTCTATGAATTTTTCCAGCTTATTAAATTTTTCGTTGTGTTCCTGAATAGCCTTTTTAATTTCCCCAACTGCTTTATCTGTGTCTTCCTTGGCTTGTTCTGCGTATTGCCTGATTTCCTTCCTGATGTCTTGAAGGGTTCTGCATATTAATCTCTTGTATTCTGCATCTGGTGATTTCAGGAAGGCACTTTCATCTAGAAGATTCACTGATTCTTTGTTTTGAGAGTTTGTTGAGGCAATCATGGTCTGCTTCTTTATGTGACTTGATATTTACTGCTGTCTCTGAGCCATCCATACGTTATTGTATTAGTTTATTTTATGTTTGCTTACTGTGTCATAGCTTCTTGCTTTGTTTTGTGAGTGAGCTAGCTTGATTATTTTTGCCTTTGGAGCTTTGATGTCCTGTCCCCAGATGGCTAGAGCTGGTATCAGGTATATCAGTCTAAGAGTCCATTCACTATTCTTGTATGAATTCAGCTCAGGTGTCCAGGTAGTTGGTCATCAATTGTGTGGTACAGGCTCTGTCCTACAGTCTTAGAGGGGCAGTGGTGATTGGTGTAGGTACAGGTATCTGGGTGCAGCAGGGGGTCATGCTCTAAACAAGGCAGGGTGCTGAGAATCCTCCCCCAAGTGTCTCTGAGGAAAGCATGTCCCTGTTCCCTAGAGCATACAGATGAGTGCGTTCTGCAGAGGGACCATGGGCACCCGATGTTTTTGATTGTAGGGACTGGGAGGTACCACTTATCCTTGGACCCCTGTCATAGGTGGTTGGGTGACCTGAGTGGAGCCACCAGTCCTTAGGCCCCTGATGTGGGTAGGTGAGGACCCTGTTTAATAGGCAAAGCAGTTTCAAACATCAAACACACACCTCTCCACCACACAGCTGAAAGAGTTGTAGTCCGCCAAAAGGGCCTATTCTCCTGAAATACACCCACACAGGTCCATGCAGGGCTGAAAGGTCCTCAAAGTCCATGGACAGTTTATGCCTGGACAGGAGCTGCTTCTGTCCTGAGCTCCCCCAGTTAGCAGAGCTGGCAAATTGTCTTTTCCCACATTTGCAAATTTATTCCTTCTCCAAGTCTGGGAGGATGGCTCTAGACACTCAACAGGGTGTATCTCAGGCCCAGGGAAATCAACAGCTGTTGAAGCTGGCTTGGGGGCAGGGAGTGTGGTAAAATATACGCAAGTAATTAGCTTTTGCCAAGAGTGCCATTCTTCTCTGGTTCTGAGGTGTGAGTAGGCTCTGTGGCTGGCTGCTTCTCCCTGAGGAAACTGTGGCTGAACACTAGTACCAGCCTGCACAGCAGCTCCCGGAAATGGGGGCTGAGCGCTCCTTGTAATCCAGGTCGGGTAAATCCTCTCCTCTTCTGAACTGTCTCTTCCTCCCCCTGCCACTCAGTTTGTTTTCTAACTTTGTCTTTGATGTTCAGGGCTCCTGGCTTGTCATAGATATACTCATTTCACTTGTCTTTTTTGGTCTTTGTTGTAAAAGGGCTCACCGGAAGTGTCTGTCTATTCCGTCAGGCCCCACCCTCAGAAATTATTTCTTCCTCCTTTAACTTTCCTTCTTAGTCTCATTTTTCAGTACTGCCTTATTACCTGATGGATTAGGTTTCAAGGGAGCCATATACTCAGCTGCTGACTGGAAGGGGGCCTAGGAGATTGGCTGGGCACCCTACTCTCCAATACCCCAATGAGAAAACAGAGGCCCTGAGAGGGACATGGATTGCTGAGGACCCATGTTATGGTCTGAATTATGTCCACCAAAAAGATATGTTTAAGTCCTAACACTGGTACCCATGACCGTGACCTTATTTGGAAATAGGGTCACTGCAGATGTAGTTAGTTAACATGAGGTCATAGGAGTAGGGTGGGCCTTAATTCAATGTGACTAGTGTCCTTACACAAAGAGGAGATGAGAGACAGAGGCAGGGAGAGACACAGAGGAAATGCAGCAGAGGCAGAGGCTGGAGTTCTGCTGCTATAAGCCAAGGAATGCTTGGGGCTACCCGAAGCTGGAAAAGACAAGGACGGATCTTCCCCTAGAGCCTTTAGAGAGAACATAGCCCTGTCGACAACCTGAATTTGGACTTGTAGCCTTTACAAGTGTGAGAGAATAAATTTCTGTTTAATTCACCCAGTTTGTGGTACTTTGTTACAGTAATTCTAAGAAACTAATACAACCTCATACCTAGTTAATGGCTGGGAGCAAGCTAAAACCATTAGAACCCAGCTCTCTTGCCTCCTCCTTCCTTTTACACTCAACTGGTGTGGGCCACATGTTTCCCCATCAAATGTTTTCAATTTCTTTTTAGAAACATTCCAGTAACTAAAAATGGGTATAAAGTGATACATTTTCTAAGACTAAAAAACGAGTTTATGATCAGTTGCTATGTAAGGGAAAAAGAGTGTAAGATAATGTAAATAATAGCACAGTAAGATAACAAATAAATCACACATTTTCTCTTAAAAATTATAACCCTAGTATTAGACTTTGTCCCATTTCCCTAATGGTAGCCCTTACTATACTTTTTATTAACATTTTGAGATATTATTTAAATAGAAGAATTCACCAATTTTAAGTGTACAATTCAAATGAGTTTTGACAAATATACACACCTATGTGATCATCACCTCAATTATAATACAGAACATTTCTAACACTCTAAAAGTTCACTGTACCCTTTGCAGTCAATTCCCCTACCCTACCCTATTGCTTCTGGGAACCACTGATCTGCTTTTTGTCACTAGAGTTTTACATTTTCTAAAATTTCATGCAAACAAGATTATATAATATAAAGTCTTTTGTGTCTAGCATCTTTCTCTTAGCATAATGCTTTTGAGATTCCTGCCTCCCTGAAGGTAGGCTTTATAAATACACTTTCTTTGGCCTTTCATATCTTTTCCATGTTTTACATTCCTACATATGTATTTATAGAAACAAATGTTTGGATGTGTGTTTATATGTGTATGTTTTGAATATAAACGGTATCATACCCTTCTTTTTTTCTTTTTACAATCATTTTTACTCAACAGTTTGTCTCTGAGATCATTTCATTTGGTTGTAATAAAGCTAACTCTTTCCTGTTCAGTGCTGTGTTGTATTCTGCAGTACAATTATACCACTATTCATTCAGCCATTGCCACAACAAACAAGGTTGTAATGGACATCCTTGTACCTTTCTCCTTTCTTTAGGTAGGTACTGTGAATTGGGAGTCTGGGTCAAAGAAGAAGTGCATTTTTAGTGTTGATTGATATTCTCAAACTGAATGGCTGCCTTGTAAGCTTTGTAAATATGTCAGCAACTTGCTGTCAGCTAAATGAATAAAACTTATGAAAGGTGGTTCTGTGAAATTTTAAGATTTTGCAGTAATTCCACAAACATTTATGGAACATGAGTTTGGGCCAGGAATTATGCTAAGACCTGGGGTGTATTGATCTATTTCTGGATTCTACTTTATTTTGCAGTGGTGCTTTCTGAAAACAGTTTGGATAGGGCCTGCCACAGAGCACTTGCTCAAAGTTGGCTGCTTTTTGTTTTTCTCCATCTTCTTACCACTTTAATGAGAGTGGTCATTTTCTCTTCTAACTCAATATCTGTATGTGTGTGTGTGTATATATATATATTTAACTGTGATTAGGTGAAAGTTTACAAAGCAAAGTAGTTTTTCATTCAAAAATTTATACACGAATTGTTTCGAGGCATTGGCTGCAATCCCGCATTATATCAGTAGCCTCCCCCTTTCCCTTTCCCTTTCCACCCTGGGTATACCGTGTCCATTCGTCCAGTTTTCCTGTCCTCTCTCACCTTCACATCTTTGTTCCTGATCACGTATACTTGATTAATCTAAGAATTATGTTCCTCACGTATCTTATTGTTTGTCTTATAGGTCTGCCTAGTCTTTGGCTGAAAGGTGAACTTTGGGAGTGGCTTCAAGTCTGAGTCAGAAGGGTGCCCAAGGGTCATAGTCTCAGGGGTTCCTTCAGTCTCTGCAGGCCAGTAAGTCTGATCTTTTTTGTGAAATTGATCTTTTGTTCTACATATTTCTCCCTCTCTGTCCAGGATCCTCTATTGTAATCCTAGTCAGAGTGGTCAGTAGTGGTGGCTAGGTACCATCTATTTCTTCTGGTCTCAGGGTCATGTAGGCTGTTGTTCCTGTGGTCCATTAGTCCTTTGGACTAATTGCTCCCTTGAGTCTTTAGTATTTTTCCCTCTTCTTTGCTCTGGACTAGAAAAGACCAATAATTTTATCTTAGATGGCCACTTGCAAGCTTTTAAGACCCCAGGCACTACTCACCAGAGTAGGATGTAAAACATTGTCTTTAAGAACTATGTTGTGCCAATTGACGTAGATGTCCCCCACTAACTCAAACTATTTTTTGTTGTTACTACTCATTTAGCATTTAACACATCATTTTGCCCTTGTACCGTTAGTTATCTTTTTATACTTATAACCCAGGATTACTATTAGTGAACTTCCTTGGACAGTCCTTATAGGAATATAAGGACTCCTATAAGTTTGGGACTGTAGGGGGAGCTGGTAGTTGTTTTGATAGTCTTGTTTTCTTGAGTGGGGGCAGTGATCAGGACAGATCCTTGCGACCCCATAGAATATACCCTTCTTCTGGCTAGTCCTGCTGGGGAGCCTGAGTGGAGGGCTAGCTGTATTAAGAGCCTGTTTCTACGAGAGTTGGTTTCTACACATTACCTCATTTGAGCCTCTTAAAATCCTAGGAAGTAGGTTTAATGATCAGTGTTTGACTGATAAGGACATAAAATCCAGAAAGACTGTGCCACCTGATTGCTGGTCACACAGCCAGAAGGAGGTGATGCAGAGGTTGTGACTCAGGTCTCTCACACTCAAAAGTCCGTTTTTAAATAATGTCCTCATGCTGCTTCTCTGTGGAGGTCTAAGTTCTCCAGTTTATAGCTATGAGATCAAGGGCTGGCAAGATTTCTAAATTTGTGTGCCTTTGCTTCCAAATCAGCTCTTTATCCTGTATTCTATGGGATCATCTATCATCCTTGTTACCCACCCCAGAGACTTGAGAGTCACATTTGACTTCTCTCTATTCTCACATACACACACATCTAGCCTATATAAATTAGTTTCCAAAGACTACTGTAACAAAGTACCACAAAATAGGTGGCTTTAAGGAGCAGAATTTTATTTTCTCACAGTTTGGAGGCTAGGAGTCCAGATTTAGGGCATCGGGAGCACTGTGCTCTCTCTGTCCCTTCTAAGGGAAGATTTTTACTAGTCTCTTCCAGCTTCTGGTAACCCCAGGCATTTCTTGGAATTCCTTGGCTTGTAGATACATCTTCACATGACCATCTTCCTCCTATGTGTTTTTCTATGTTTCTTCTCCTCTTTTATAAGTACCCCACCACTCATATTGGATAGGACTGACCTTACTCTGGTATGACATCTTGTTAACTGAACTAATAACATCCTCAAAGACCCTATTTCCGAACAAGTTCACGTTCACAGGTACCAGGAATTAGGACTTCAGTGTATCTTTTTTGGGGACACAACTCAATCCATAACAACATATCAAATCCCAGCAAGGGTCATTACATACTTTTGCCAAACTGTGCTGATATTGATTATTGGTTTCACATGTTTCCTAAAGTTAAATTTCAGCTTTGTAAGTGAGAACACACTGCAGTTAAGACAGAACGGGAGAAAGCAAACTCTACACAGAACCTCTACCCCATCCCACTCCTGCTGCCCCTCCAGCCTCTCCTCCCCCAATTCCTGCTCTTTCCTTCCTATCAAGCCCACAGGCCTTCAGTAGAACGGATGAGCCTTCTAGTTACTGCCCTTGCAACAAGTGAGGGGAAATTTCTTGGCCTCTTGCACATGAGCAATAGCAAACATGAAGGTTCATTAATGATTCCTTTTTATTTCTTCAAGATTTCTTCCATGAAGTATTCTATTATTCCATCAGCATTCAAAGTATACTCCAGCAGCCCTCATGTCACCAAATATACTATGGGTCCATTCATTTAGCATATTGTCGTTTTCAGACTTTATGTCTTGTCAAAGAAAGACACTCAAAGAAATAAAACAAAAGAACAGAAGTCTCCAAATGAATGGGCTTGTTTCATGGAGGAGAAAGTTGAAGTATTAAAATCGCTCATCAGATGTTCTGAAAATCATTTCAGCTGCTCGGGAGGAAAAAAGAAAGAAAGAAACGAAATTTTATTTTGAAGGATGTGTTCCAAGAACTTCCCCTTTGATTTTTTTTAAAAACCATCTGTCATGTTTGTTTCATTCCAGCCTTGAAGTAAATAGATTTAGAGAGTGTGCGGCGGCCATTTAAACCTTCCGCACAAGAACGGCAACAGCCTGCTCTGTCAGTGCCCTTCTGGTAGACTTTAATCAAAAGGCTTTGAAATTAAAAAAGAAAAAAAAAATCCTTAGACATTTTGCTGGAGTTGGAATATGGTGTGTGGAACACAGAATGCTGTTTTGACCTATTGTTGAATGTCTCAAAACTTTTCACTTTTACTTTGGGGTGGCCAGGAGAGACTGGCTTGTAGTGGCTTTTTAATTAGCACCCTGAATTTTATTTCTCCTTTTCTTGCCTTGGCTTAACTACCTAAATGCACAACTTCACTTTTCTAATAGACACGAACCTTGAGAGTGTCATTCTTCACTTAGAATGAAGAAGCTTGTCTTTTCAATTCATCTTGTCTACTTGACCTGCTGATGTAAGTTTCACTCAGTTACTTTTTCCCTATGATATCTTTTGAACCTGATGTTTTTGTTCTTTGAAAGTTATGTGGGGAAGACCCATGAACTCGGCATGACCCCCTCTCCATAAGAGAGACTAAATTGTCCGCTGGAGTGAGGAGGCTTTCACAGATCAATAACTGCCTCCCAGCAGGAAAGAAAACAAGAAAGTGAGAAACTAATTATAATATAAAAATATTCTAAATAAATAAATGGCAAGTACTAACATGCTCAAAATAATAGTGTGGAAGTGACTGACAAAGTGTGAGCTTGTAAACTCAGATTCATAGCTGTGCACAAACTCTTCGGTGATTAAAAACGATGACACTTATAGGCTATTTCAATGATCATTTGTTTAAAATAGACGAGCCAACTCTACCACTTATAAGTGTCAATAGGATGAAAACTAGCATATGTTATTGGATGTGAAGTAGCCTGGCTAACACTTAAAAATATCAGGGATTCATGAAAATGTAAAGGAAATTCAAAAATCAATGTGACAACTCTGAAATATTTACGGGTGAAATGATGTGATGTTTGGAATTAGCTACAAAATCATCCAGCCTGTGTGTAGTGTGGGGAGGGGTCGCTGGGGCTTCAGATGAAACAAGATTGATTTGAAACTGGGGGAAGGATACATTGGGGTGCATTAGATATTCTTTCTACTCTTCTGAATATTTGAAATTTTTCTAGAAGCAAATAAAGTTGTAAAGATTAGGGGGAAAATCAATGTGACACATTGAGGGGGACTTTGTGTATTAGAATTTTTTATCAGAGAGTTTGAGGTAGAGGAGTACAGTTTGTAGGTAGTTATAACTGAAAGGTTGGCAGTTCCAACCTACCCAGTGGCTCCATGGGAGACAGATATGGTGATCTGCTTCCGTAAAGATTACAGCCAAGAAAACCCTATGGGGTGGTTCTACTCTGTCACATGGGGTTGTTAGGAGACAGAATGGACTTGATGGTACCCAACAACAACAATGTAGTTTAGTTTACGAGTTTTCCTTAAATATCGATACATGACAAGGTAGAGACATGTGGGATGGTCCATGTACCGCTTGTGACTCTGATGCTTGACTCAAATCGACAGAACTCAGAGAGAAAAAAGATGTGCCAAGCAAGCATGATCTCTTGTAGTTCAGATATTTGCCTAATTAGTTTTCTCCCCTAAAAAACTTGTTAAATTTCTAGCTCCATTTATTGAATACCTTTATCCCTTTCACAGAACATAGAATACAGTCTTGCCTGTAGTAGGCCCGGTGTACATATTTGTACAAAGTACTTAGAATTTATTTGGATATTGAGGAAATTATAACTTAAAAAAATGCATATTTGACCTCACATTTCAGATTCACAAGTGTGCCACAATACCTTCTTCGCAGATAAATGTGTCCCGAGCAATGTTAAAAGTTATGAGATATTATTTTTTATTGATAAATAATAAGAGCATAATGAAAAAAAAAGTTTTTTTGCTCCCTTCAATCCCCACCTTTTTTTTTTTTCTAATTGGATCTTGCCACGGCCTGTGCTTGGTGTAAGTCTGCAAAGATATATAATTTAGAGCTGCTTGATTGCTTGATACGGCAAGTTGACGTTTTCAAGCTAAACTGAAAGGGACGGCTTATATCACTGACAGATCCACTAGGGTTGGATTTTCCAAAACAGTGTGGTGTGAAGTCCTCAGATTTTTAAAAATGCTTTCAATTTGATGATATTGTTGGAAAAATATTTGCTTCCAAATCAGTGCGCAGTGTAAAACAGAAGGGCCCTGGCCTCGCTGCTTTGCATTAGCAGGAATGAGGGGTATCATTGCAGCCGTTGATTCAGACAGTGTTTCTGACTGCTGCGGAGGCAAGCTGAGCAGTTGTGTAAAAAACAGGAGGCTATTGATAGAGTTAATTTTCTTATGTCATTTGAAAATATCAAGCTTTGTGCTGTAGCAGTGGAAAGACTGATAGTGGAAACTGTGATTTGTAATATGCTGGTGGGCATGCTGATATGTTTAAGTCATGTCTGAGGTAAAATTAAAAAAAAAGAAAAATGTGTGTTTGGTTATAATTCTATTGTGGTCTCAGCACACAGTACCTTCATTCCCACAAATGGCTAGCGTATTACTGTTTCTCTAGGACCTTAAGTACCAGCCAATACCCTTGGAAGCCTTTGGTGCTTGGCACCA
Source organism: Elephas maximus indicus (assembly GCF_024166365.1). NCBI lineage: Eukaryota > Metazoa > Chordata > Mammalia > Proboscidea > Elephantidae > Elephas > Elephas maximus. Next base: position 65,086,461 of record NC_064829.1, on the reverse strand, counting down.
AACTGAAGCCAACAACAATCTGTTTATTTATTTTCTTTGTTGAGAAGGAATATTCTGGAAGAAGCAGATGGGAAAAACTTCTATGGGCAGTTAACTTCTTAATAATTTTTCGAAAACTGCTTAAAACCAGGTTCAGGCCATCCCCGGATTGTTCCTAAGCCTGTCCTTAAGTCCAATTTGTATTGTAAATCGCAACAGTTAGGCATGGTTCATTTCTAATGTCAGTTAGTCAAATATTTGTCTTAGTATATAGTATATGATATGTTTTTGTGCATAAAAATCATTAAAGAAACACTTCCAGATACACTAAAACATCTTTGACATAATAATACAGTAATAATAATGTTTGTTATTATAACCTATAGTATGTCTCCCAAATTTTTAATGTAATAGGCTTTACAGGGGTTGGTTCGTAACTACAGGTTGTGCATAAGTCTGACTTTTGTCACACAGAGACTGCCTGTATTTTCACTTCAAACCTTATCATCTTTCCATCCTGACCTTCCCTGAAAAGATAAATCCTGAATTCTCAGCCCCAGAGCAGAACCCTCAGAGAAGAATCCAGAGGGAAGGAACCATAGGGCATGACCACCCTCCTGTGTGCCTGTAGCCCTTGGGCAGGTTCTTAGCCTGGGCTTCTTTATGGCAACTGTGTTCAAAAAAAAAAAAGTAACATTTATATCACCTGAAAAATAAAATGCTAACATAACATCATTGATGGAATTGGTGTCACTGAATTGTACACTTGAATAATGTTAACTTGGCAAATGTATTATGTATATTTTTACAAGAATAAAATGCTAATGTAAGATAGAGAAATAACTCAGGAGCTTCACTTAAATTATATTTCAAATGACCCAACAGGATTTTGACTTTTCTGTCTGGAGATCACTGAGAACCTGACACACTTCCAGCAATTTTCAGCAATTCTGGGAAATTTCACTGTGTGAATCTAATTCATCAGACTTGATTCAAGATCTTTTCATCTGGAAAATTCTCCAAAATAAATGTCTGGGAATAGGGGGTAAAAGAGGCTGTCCTTACTCTCCTCTAAGAAGTAGATGGGGCTTTTCTCTTGTGCTGTCTTAATTTCCTCTTTCTAGACAACTAGCTCTCACGTGTCTTTCATTTTGTCTTACTGTGAGGCCTTGCATTTTGCTGTGATGCTGGAAGCTATGTCACTGGTGTTCAAATACTATCAGGGTCACCCATGATGGACAAGTTTCAGCTGAGCTTCCACACTAAGGCAGACTAAGAAGAAGGACCTGGCAGTCTACTTCTGAAAAAAATTTAACCAGTGAAAACCTTATGAATAGCAGCAGAACACTGTTTGATATAGTGCAGGAAGACGAGCCCCTCAAGTTGAAGGCACTCAGAAATGACTGGGGAAGAGCTACCTCCTCAGAGTAGAGTCGACCTTAATGACATGAATGGAATCAAACCTTTCAGACCTTCATTCGCTGATGTGGCATGACTCAAAATGAGAAGAAACAGCTGCAAACATCCATTAATAATCAGAAAGTGGAATGTACAAAGTACGAATCTAGGAAAATTGGAAGACATCAAAAATGAAATGGAACACATAAACATAGATATCTCAGGCATTAGTGAGCTGAAATGGACTGGTATTTGCCATTTTGAATCAGACAATCATATAGTCTATTACACTGGGAAATGCAAGTTGAAGAGATCTCTCCTGAAGTACAATGCTGTCAGTAATAGAATAGTATCTCTATGCCTACAAGGAAGACCAGTTAATATGACTACTATTTAAATTTACCTACCAACCACTAAGGCCAAAGATGAAGAAACTGAACGTTTTTACCAAATTCTGCAGTCTGAAATTGATTGAACATGCAATCAGGATGCATTGATAATTATTGGAGATTGGAATGCAAAAGGGAAACAAAGAAGAAGGATCAGTAGTTGGAAAATATGGCCTTGGTGATAGAAACAATGCTGGAGATCAAATGATAGAATTTTGCAAGACCAACAACTTCTTCATTGCAAATACTTTCTTTCACCAACGTAAAGGGCGACTATACACATGGACCTCGCCAGACGGAATACACAGAAATCAAATCGACTACATCTATGGAAAGAGACAATGGAAAAGCTCAATATCATCAGTCAGAACAAGGCCAGGGGCCGACTGTGGGACAGGCCACCAATTGCTCATATGCAAGCTCAAGTTGAAACCGAAGAAAATTAAAACAAGTCAACAAGAACCAAAGTACTACCTTGAGTATATCCCACCTGAATTTAGATAGAGACAATCTCAAGAATGGATTTGATGCATTGAACACAAATATCCAAAGACCAGACGTGTTGTGGAATGACATCAAGGAGATCATATATGAAGAAAGGAAGAGGTCACTGAAAAGACAGGAAAGAAACAAAAGACCAAAATGGGTATCAGAAGAGACTCTGAAACTTGCTCTTGAACGCCGAGTAGCTAAAGTGAAAGGAAGAAATGATGAAGTAAAACAGTTGAACGGAAGATTTCAAAGCGTGGCTCAAAAAAGACAAAGTAAAGTATTATAATGACATGTGCAAAGATCTGGAGATGGAAAACCAAAAAGCAAGTACATGCTTTGCATTTCTCAAGCTTAAAGAACTGAAAAAAAAAATTCAAGCCTTGAGTTGCAAATTGAAGGATTCTATGGGGAAAATTTTAAACAACTCAGGAAGAATCAAAAGAAGATGGAAGAAATACAGAGTCACTATACCAAAAAGAATTGGTGGACGTTCAACCATGTCAGGAGGTACCATATGAGCAGGAACCAATGGCACTGAAGGAAGAAGTCCAAGCTGCTCTGAAGGCATTGGTGAAAAACAAGGCTCCAGGAATTGACGGAATACCAACTGAGATGTTTCAACAAACAGATGCATCACTGCAAATAGTCATCTATGCTAAGAAATTTGGAAGACAGCTACCTGGCCAACTGACTGGAAGAGATCCATATTTACGCCTATTCCCAAGAAAGGTGATCCCACTGAATGCGGAAATTTTTGAAACATCATTAATATCACACGGAAGCAAAATTTTGCTGGAGATCATTCAAAAGCAACTGTAGCAGTATACCGACAGGGAACTGCCAGAAATTCAAGCTGGATTCAGAAGAGGTCTTGGAACCAGGCATATCACTGCTGATGTCAGATGGATCCTGGCTGAAAGCAGAGAATACAAGAAAGATGTTTATCTGTGTTTTACTGACTATGCAAAGGCATTTGACTATGTGGATCATAACAAATTATGGATAACTTTGCAAAGAATGGGAATTCTAAAACACTTAATTTTGCTCATTAGGAACTTGTACATAGATCAAGAGGCAGTTTTTCAAACGGAACAAGGGAAACTGCATGGTTTAAAGTCAGGAAAGCTGTGCGTCAGGATTGTATCCTTTTACCATACCTGTTCAATCCATATGCTGAGCAAATAATCTGAGAAGCTGGACTGTATGAAGAACAGGGCATAAGGTTTGAAGGAAGACTCATTAACAACCGTTGCTACACAGATGACACAACCTTGCTTGCTGAAAATGAAGGGAACTTAAAGCACTTACTGATGAAGTTTAAAGACCACGGCCTCCAGTATGGATCACACCTCAAGATAAAGAAAGCCAAAATCCTTACAACTCGACCAACAAACAACATAGTGATAAAGTGGGAAAAGATTGAATAAATCTGCCTTGGAAGAAATACAGCCAGAATGCTTCTTAGAAGCAAGGATGGTGAGACTATGTCTCACATACTTTGGACATGTTGTCAGGAGGGATCAGTCCCTAGAGAAGGACATCATGCTTGCTAAAGTAGAGGGTCAACAAAAAGAGGAAGACTCTCAATGAGATGGATTGACACAGTGGCTGCAACAATGGGCTTTAAGGATAACAATGATTGTGAGGATAGTGCAGGACCAGGCAGTGTTTAGTTCTGTTATAGATAGGGCCACTATGAGTTGGAGCTGACTTGATGGCACCTAACAACAACAACAACAGACAACTGGACCAATAAGCAACATCATGATAAATGGGAAAAAGATTGAAGTAGTCAAGGATTTCATTTTACTTAGATCCACAATCAACAGCCATGGAAGCAGCAGTCAAGAAATCAAAGGACACATTGCACTGGGGAAATCTGCTGCAAAGGACTTCTTTAAAGTGTTAAAAGGCAGAGGTGTCACTTTAAGGACTAAGGTGCAACTGACTCAAGCCATGGTGTTTTCAATCACCTCATATGGATGCTAAAGCTGGGCAATGAATAAGGAAGATCGAAGAATTGACACCTTTGAATTGTGGTATTGATAAAGAATATTGAATATACCATGGACTGCCAAAAGAATGAACAAATATGTCTTGGAAGAAATACAGCCAGAATGCTCCTTAGAAGCAAGGATAGTGAGACAATATCTCACATACTTTGGGCATGTTGTCAGAAGGGATCAGTCCCTGGATAAAGACATCATGCTTGATAAAGGAGAGGGTCAGTGAAAAAGAGGAAGACCCTCAATGAGATGGATTGACACAGTGGCTGCATCAGTGGGCTCAAGCATAACAGTGATTGTGAGGCTGGCTCAGGACCGGGCAGTGTTTCCTTCTGTAGTACATGGGCCACTATGAGTTGGAACCGACTCCTCTGCACCTAACAACAAAACAGGTTTCAGGGCATCTTTCCCCCTCCTCTTAACACTGCATTATCTCTTCTCTCTCTCTGTCTTTTTTAGCTCCCTCTCTTTCTCCTTTCCTGATTCCCTTCCTCCTTGCCTCCCTCCATGCTTTCCTCCCACATAGGCACATTCTCTTTCTTCTTAGCCAAACCTACCTCCTGAAAATGTCTGAAAAAATTTTATGCATATAACTAAAATGCTACTCCTCCTTGAAACACGAATATTCCTGAGTTATTTGAAAAGAAATCATAAGTTAAAAAAAAAATGAAAGAAAGAAAAAAATTAAGTTTTAGAATTTTAGGCATCAGAAATAGCTGGTGGGGAAGGTATATTTTGGGGCTAAAGGATCTTCCAAGTGTCATTGAAATTGTATATGAGGTAGCTGCCTATCTATAAGAGTGACTACCTTTGCATGTTAGACTGCTGCTACCCACGTCTCTAACCTAGGAGATACTTGTGAACATCTCAGGAGAACCAAAAAGAGCTCCTGAGAAAATGGCCCTAAATGCCTGGAAAGTCCTAACACTTGATGTTTTTTTTTAAACGAAGCAATTTACGACCAGACAGCAAACAGCCGGTGAAGTTTGATTCCTAGCAGCTGAATATCCCTTCAAAGTCTCCTCTGTGTTTGGCCGTGCCCTTGGGGCTCTTCTGCAGATATGCCTGGTGCCCAGAGTTTTGGGCCTGTTGACAGATGCACCTTTGGGCCTGGTTAACATGTCTGCTGGGCCTATAATTTGGAAGGCAAAATTAGTATTATTTACAAAGAGCCAAGAGCACAGTTGGCTTTCTGCAAAACACAGATGAAAGACCCTACATTGCCTCCCTGGCAGGTTGGGGTATGACAATCCCTAATCCTTTGGCTGGCAGCACCACACCTTTGATCTGGTCTAGGAACCTGAAAGTTCCTTAACCAACCTGAAGCAGGTAGCACTGTTCATTAAGAGCCACACCCATGCTCACACATGGGGCAGGCTTTGGGATCCACCCATTTCAGAGAAAACTTCCCAGAATTTGGAAACTGAAGAAGTGGGGGGCAGGTGGTTTCCATGGCAACTTCTATCAAGAGCATCTTGGGGTGGACTTTCTCCAGCTTTAGCAAGCAGAAACCTAGGTGTTCTTAGTGAGAATATCTGGGCGTCAGATTTTATTTAGACAAGGCCAGAAATTCAGGACTACATAGATAAGGTGAAGAGGAAAAAGAGAAGGGTGGGCAAACAGGAGACGGGCCTGTGAGCCACCAAGAATGGAACAGCAGAAAAGTTTTAGATTTAGAAGTCACCAGCTTGAAGAAGGAAATGAGATCTACAAACATCCAAATTTAAATTTGTCTTCCTTTAAAAAACACAGAGAAATAGGCTTTCAATACCTGATTCAGTATGCCCTAAGGCAGAAAGAGAGTATGCTAGGAGTATTGGACTATTATCCTGAGCGTCCTGTGAATACTTCTGACTCTGAGGGTTTCAGAAATAGGAGAAATGATGCTTAGAGCAAAGAAGCAGAAGAAGGAGGGTGAGGATGAGAAGGAGGAGGAGAAAAAAAGAAGGAGGAGGTGAAGGTAGAGGATAAGGAGAAAAGAGGAGGCGGAAGAGAAGTATGTGAGCCGCTGAAGTTTGCTTGTTGGCAGCAAGCCCCCTCCTAAGAAAAAGACTCTTCACAAATCAAAGCACTGTGGTGTGAGCAGGTCTTCCAGAAATTTCATCAAATTTGTTCTTAGGTAAAGGGCAATCCTTATAAAGTTCTGGGTTTTTTCTTCTCTGAATGCATTGCCTCCCTTTTCAGAAAACAAATTTAGCCGAAGGGCCTGTGATGTGCATAATTTTCAATTAAAAAGCATTTCTGCTTTTTACTCTTCTGCCATTTAACTTGTGTTGCGACACCTACATTCTGCCTCTGGTGAATTCTATTATATTAACTTTTGCAGATCCAACCTACTTTTCTTAAAGGGACAGCACAGGCTCATTCATGTATTTTCAGGGAATAGGATGAAAAGTAAGCCAAAACATAGGGATACACTGATAAAAACTTTAGAGTCTCTTTTATGCTAGCTGGTAAAAGGGGAGCTTTAGAGTCTCATTCCAAGAAGGATAGAGCCCAAACTCGGCTTGCTATATTACAAAAGAGTTTATTGTTGAAAGTTACATGTCTTGATATTTTTGTTTTCCTTTCATCTTGATGAACTGTAATCATGTTTTGTTGTGGGTTATTAGTAGTTTCTAATCTGACATCCCAGACCTGGGATGGAGCAATTTCCCCCTTTTATCAGATGGTCCCTTTCCCCTACCTTATAATACATATTCCCATGTCGTAGGTGATAGTCCACAAGAGCAAACCATAGAAACAGTATTAAAAAAAAAAAAAAAATAGAAACAGTATTAGGCAGGTGAAAACACAAACCAGGATGGTGCATGCAATCACCCACTTACATTGTGGAGTGGAGCTATTGCAAACATCATCAATGTTTGTTCACAGCAGAATACTATGTAAGGGAGAAAAGAGAGGGAGAGAGAGAAAGAGAGAGAAGTCATCAATAGCATTATAAGGCTAGGTTAAGCACATTCCTGCCTGAATGTTTTTTTCATATGAGCTTCTGCTGGTAATCCTGGGAACCCTCCAAAAGGAGTACAGACATCTGTGAGTTCTTGTTAATAGGTCAAAAAGCCTAATGCATAAATTGTATGTTTACCAGAAATAAGATTGCATCTTGTTGTTGTTAGGTGCCGTCAAGTCGGCTCCGGCTCATAGCGACCCTAAGCACTACAGAACGAAACACTGCCCAGTCCTGCGCCATCCTCACAAGCGTTATGCTTGAGCACGTTGCAGCCACTGTGTCAATCCACCTTGTTGAGGGTCTTCCTCTTTTTCCACTGACCCTGCACTCTGCCAAGCATGATGTCCTTCTCCAGGGACTGATCCCTCTGACAACATGTCCGAAGTATGTAAGACGCAGTCTCACCATCCTTGCCTCTAAGGAGCATTCTGGCCGCACTTCTTCTAAGACAGATTTGTTTGTTCTTTTGGCAGTCCATGTTATATTCAATATTCTTCGCCAACACCACAATTCAAAGGCGTCAACTCTTCTGCGGTCTTCCTTATTCATTGTCCAGCTTTCACATGCATATGATGTGATTGAAAATGCCATGGCTTGGGTCAGGCACACCTTAGTCTTCAGGGTGACGTCTTTGCTCTTCAACACTTTGAAGAGGTCCTTTGCAGCAGATTTGCCCAATGCAATGCGTCTTTTGATTTCTTGACTGCTGCTTCCATGGCTGTTGATTGTGGATCCAAGTAAAATGAAATCCTTGACAACTTTAATCTTTTCTCATTGGTCCAGATGTGAGGATTTTTGTTTTCTTTATGTTGAGGTGTGATCCATACTGAAGGCTATGGTCTTTGATCTTCATTAGTAGGTGCTTCAAGTCCTCTTCACTTTCAGCAAGCAAGGTTGTGTCATCTGCATAATGCAGGTTGTTAATGAGTCTTCCTCCAATCCTGATGCCCCATTCTTCTTTATATAGTCCAGCTTCTCGGATTATTTGCTCAGCATACAGATTGAATAGGTATGGTGAAAGAATACAGCCCTGGCGCACACCTTTCCTGACTTTAAACCATGCAGCATCCCCTTGTTCTGTCCGAACAACTGCCTCTTGATCTATGTAAAGGTTCCTCATGAGCACAATTAAGTGTTCGAGAATTCCCATTCTTCACAATGTTATCCATGATTTTTTATGATCCACACAGTCGAATGCCTTTGCATAATCAATAAAACACAGGTCAACATCCTTCTGGTATTCTCTGCTTTCAGCCAGGATCCATCTGACATCAGCCATGATATCCCTGGTTCCATGTCCTCTTCTGAAACCGGCTTGAATTTCTGGCAGTTCCCTCTTGATATACTGCTGCAGCCATTTTTGAATGATCTTCAGCAAAATTTTGCTTGTGTGTGATATCAATGATATTGTTCTATAATTTCCATATTCGGTTGGATCACCTTTCTTGGGAATAGGCATAAATATGGATCTCTTCCAGTCAGTTGGCCAGGAAGCTGTCTTCCATATTTCTTGGCATAGATGAGTGACCACCTCCAGTGCTGCATCTGTTTGTTGAAACATCTCAATTGACGTTTCATCAATTCTTGGAGCCTTGTTTTTCACCAATGCCTTCAGAGCAGCTTGGACTTCTTCCTTCAGTACCATCGATTCCTGATCATATGCTACCTCTTGAAATGGTTGAATAGCGACTAATTCTTTTTGGTATAATGACTCTGTGTATTCCTTCCATCTTCTTTTGATGCTTCCTGCGTCATTTAATATTTTCCCCATGGAATCCTTCACTATTGCAACTCGAGGCTTGAATTTGTTCTTCAGTTCTTTCAGCTTGAGAAACGCCGAGCGTGTTCTTCCCTTTTGGTTTTCCATCTCCAGCTCTTTGCACATGTCATTATACTACTTTACTTTGTCTTCTTGAGCTGCCCTTTGAAATCTTCTGTTCAGTTCTTTTACTTCATCAATCCTTCCTTTTGCTTTAGCTGCTCAACGCTCAAGAGCAAGTTTCAGAGTCTCCTCTGACACCCATCTTGGACTTTTCTTTCTTTCCTATCTTTTCAGTGACCTCTTGCTTTCTTCATGGATGATATCCTTGATGTCATTCCACACTGGTCTTTGGTCACTAGTGTTCAATGCGTCAAATCTATTCTTGAGATGGTCTCTAAATTCAGGTGGGATATATTCAAGGCCATATTTTGGCTCTTGTGGACTTGCTCTGATTTTCTTCAGTTTCAGCTTGAAGTTGCATATGAGCAATTGATGGTCTGTTCCACAGTCGGCCTCTGGCCTTGTTCTGACTGATGACACTGAGTTTTTCCGTCGTCTCTTTCCACAGATGTAGTCAATTTGATTTCTGTTTGTTCCATCTGGTGAGGTCCATGTGTATAGTCGCCATTTATGTTGGTGAAAGAAGGTATTTGCAATGAAGAAGTTGTTGGTTTTGCAAAATTCTATCATTCGATCTCCAGCATTTTTTCTATCGCCAAGACCATATTTTCCAAGTACTGATCCTTCTTCTTTGTTTCCAACTTTCACATTCCAATCACCAGTAATTTTCAATGCATCTTGATTGCATATTCTGATCAATTTCAGACTGCAGCAGCTGATAATCTATTTCTTCATTTTTGGCCCTATTGTTTGGTGCATAAATTTGAATAAATTCATATTAACTGGTCTTCTTTGTAGGCATATGGATATTATCCTATCACTGACAGCGTTGTACTTCAGGATAGATCTTGAAACATTTTTTTTGACGATGAATGCAACACCATTCCTCTTCAAGTTGTCATTCCCAGCATAGTAGACTATATGATTGTCCGATTCAAAATGGCCAATACCAGCACATTTCAGCTCACTAATGCCTAGGATATCTGCCTTAGTCTGGAAGCTCAGCTGAAACCTGTCCTCCATGCATGACCCTGCTGGTATCTGAATACTGGTGGCATAGCTTCCAGCATCACAGCAACACACAAGCCCCCACAGTAGGACAAACTGACAGACACATGGGGGAAAGATCGCATCTAGGTTATGCATATTCGATGTGGTTACCTGGTTATTGCAATATGATCTAAAGCTTCTTTTTACGGCCACCTGGGTCTGTAATAATTAAAATGTTGAAAAACAAGTTAGTTTTTTGCTTAATAATTCTTTTGGGAGACCAAAACTTTTTAACCAAAGGGTCGAAAGAAGAAAACATTATTGAAAAGGAAAATATAAGTTTCTGTATTCTAATAGGTCATTTATCCTTAAGATTTTTGCCTGTATAGTGCTCCAACATTTACAGCTCTTTGATTCTTAAATAAAAATGTAAACACTAATATAAAATTAGATTTTGTAATTAGAGAATTAAGATTGTTATCTAGTGACATTTGGAAAAAAAGTCAACTAGCTAGTAGACCTGGCAGCCCAACAAGATTGTTTTTAATGCAAATTTGAAACAGCGTTCTATAGAAATATTAATAATCTATGTACAGAAATGGAAACAATATGAATTCCCCCCCCAAAAAAAAAAGCGTTAATATGTGATTGCATAATTTCAAAGCTGGAGGTTGAGTGAATTACAAACTATGTGATACCATTGTTACCTGGTAGCACCACTGTCTACAGAACTAGACACTCTTCTTTATTGATAGCTTCCATTTTGCCTGTTGGGAGCCTCTTTGAGCAATTAGGGTAACTACTGTACTTTTTTTTTTATAAAGAAAACAAAAGTCTTCACAGCTGGACCAATAAGCAGCATCGTGATAAACAGAGAAAAGATTGAAGTTGTCAAAGATTTCAGTTTACTTGGATCCACAATCAACATCCATGGAAGCAGCAATCGAGAAATCAAAAGACGTGTTGCATTGGGCAAATCTGCTGCAAAAGACTTCTTTAAAGTGTTAAAAGGCAGAGATGTCACTTTAAGAACTAAGGTGCAACTGACTCAAGCCGTGGTGTTTTCAATCACCTCATATGGATGCTAAAGCTGGGCAATGAATAAGGAAGATCGAAGAAGAATTGACGCCTTTGAATTGTGGTATTGATAAAGAATGTTGAATATACCATGGACTGCCAAAAGAACGAACAAATCTGTCTTGGAAGAAGTACAACCAGAGTGCTCCTTAGTAGCAAGGATGGCGAGACTATGTCTCACATACTTTGGACAATTTATCAGGAGATATCAGTCCCTGGAGAAGGACATTATGCTTGGTAAAGCAGAGGGCCAGAGAAAAAGAGGAAGACCCTCAACAAGATGGATTGACACAATGGACTGCAACAATGGGCTCAAGTGTAACGATTGTGAGGATGGTACAGGACCAGGCAGTGTTTTGTTCCTTTGTACATAGGGTCACTATGAGTTGGAACTGACTTAATGGCCCGTAACAACAACAACAACACTGTACTGTTATTTTAACACTCACCTTTATTATAATCTACAATCTCTTGCCTAGAACAGTGCCTGGTTCATAGCTGGTGCTCAAAAAATACTTGTGAGTTAATACATTAATTTTTTTCTTCATATCCTGTAAGAATATCATTTTAACATTCACTAAATAATGGTGTTAGTGCTAGTCTCAACACATACCAGAAAAATCAATAATATTGGAATTGAAGTTAGATATAATAAACTCTATTATTACGTATCTATTATTTTAAGTGTGGATGAATGGTATGTGACTGTGCTTTTAAAAATGAGTCTCAAAGCATAAAGAAGGTACAAGGGTTGTGTTGCGGATTTTTGTACATTCCCCATTTCACATTTATTCTCATGAAAAAGTCTTGACAAATGGTCTTGACTCTGTGAGGTCTTCAGCCACATATTCTTTTCATCAAATGTATTTGTCTGGCATATAAAGTTGTTTAGAAGAGACTGACTCTACCAGGAGAGGATGTTTGGAACAGATGTTCCCCCGTCTCTTGAACTTAAGGCAGTCCCCCCTCCCTTTGGGTACCTTTGAACCGATGTGGAGTTTTGAGCAGATTGATAACTTGTACCCCAATTTCACATTTAGGGTATTTGGTGATTATCTGTCATTTACTTCCTTCTTGATATTATTACCTAAGGAACAGCCATGTTAGCAAACTAGAGCTGGAAACTTTGCGACTTCTAAAGTTCAGCATTATAATTTTTAAGTGTTTGGAATAAATAGGAGAAGAAGGTGAGGCTTAATATGAAAAGCTTTTTCTTACATCATCATTGAATTCACTAAGGATGCTAAAACAATATCTGATACTATTTAAAACTAAACCCTGAAACTTGAGTAGGAGCTATTTGGAAGACAAACATCATTATTAAAAATAACAAGGCAGAGCACAGCTCTCTCTTTACTGTCTAAATGGAAATTCACACAAGTTATATCCTTCAGTAGTTGTCTGTTTTTTTACTGAGGGAGGAAGATACAACCGATTTGCCATTTTTCCATCCTATTTTCTGTTCCTGTTTTTTTGGATTCAATTTCATAGGACACATGGCTGGACTTGAAGAATTCCAAGATGGCATTTGATTTGGGAATTTGGGTCCCCAGGAGATGGTATAAAGGGTCATTTTAATGGAACTTGTGAATGTCTTCATGTCTACTGGCACAGATTAACAAAACAATAGATCCTAACTAGGCCGAATATCAGACTATGCATCTATTGGAACAACCGTGTTCAATATTTACGGAATGATTTGAGAGCTATTGTATTAGACCAATTTACCTTAATAACGAAAATGGTATATCTTTATAATGTAATTTTTTCCCTCCTAAATGATTCTAAATGCTTCATTTGGGAATATTAACATGTGCTTAGTAAATCTGAAGCTTAAAGCTGTCCTGTAAAATGAGAGACTATCCATAGCTCAGATTTTTACTTAATTCAACTACCTCCCCTTCAAGAACCCTAACAATATGTACCTGCAAATCTATTTAGCAAGCCATATATGTGTGTATTTATTTAAATCCAACTTTGGGATGTAATAGGAAAAATTCTTTAATACCTTCCAAATTAATTTTTTTTTTTTTTTTGGAGTGGAAAAGGTGGTCAATTTTAATAATCCTCAATTCAGATGATTAGCTGTACACTTTCTGTAATTGGCTATTTTGACTTTGTTTCATGCTGACTTTGTTGGCATCAGTGTTTTTGGATGATCATCAATTTTGCAGAACTTAATTCTTCAAGATAAAATCCTCTTCCTTCTCCCCTGCGTGGTTAAATGGAAAAATCTGCCAGCACTGAGGAGCAGCCCATCAGCTATACATGGTGAGCCACAAAAAGACTATAGAAAAGATTATAAACATCTACAGTGTTAGTTACAGGGACATTATCCATAAAGCATGTAATCCTATCCAAACCTTCCTACAACAGTTTCACAGCGCACCAGAATTTTTAGGATATTTTCTATTTTCAACCCGTGATCCTATGTAATACATAGTCTTGGCATTTCTTATCACTACCGACCATGCATTTCTCATTTTTTAAAAAATGTTTGTTCCAAATTTCAATACTGTGCATCCTTTTTGCCTTAGACCAAATGCCTATCACACATTCTCATCATTTTAATTAAACTTCGGCCAATCCAGAGCAAATGTTTTGATTTTGACTCAAAAAAAGGTGCATGCAAATCATAAATTTTATGCAATTCAGAGTGGAAATACTTCCTGCAGCCTTCTTCCAGGATGTGGAATTAAGCAGTCTGCCAGATTTGCGATTGCACGTCATTAGAGAAGGGACCTGCTGATTTAAAAACAGAAAAATAAACCCATGTCCACCCAATAAATAAGCATCATGCATCTGTAGTTTTAAGATCATCAGTCTAAAGAAACAAAGGGCTGGGCCTGGGGTAAGGCAGCCTGATTTTATCTGAGCATCAAGGGGACCAGGAGCTAACTGGCCCCAGATGTGGGAATCACCGGGCCCTAGGAAATCAGACATGGGATCAGCAATCAGGAACTCTTGAGCTCCTCAGACTCTTCTAGCCCTTTCCTTCTGCATGGCCTTGAGCAAGGAAATTATTCCTTTCCTGGCCTGTAAAATGGAGGAAACACTAAGGAACCATGTCTGTTGCATATTTTTTACAGCTTGTATGGTCAATTAGAGACTTCAAAGGGGCAGTTCTATAATTGCTGAATTCATTTTCTTGAATCAAGTTTTTATGTAAACATTGATAACTGGAAGTTAATTGGAGAGAGATCTGTAATAAAGAGTACCCTCCAAACAGGGTACTTGAAGTCCCTTTTAGGTATGTTGGTTGCTCTCAGTGACTCACAGCAATATTACAAAATAGGTTTTTTTTTTTTTTTTTTCTGTGCTTTTAAGTGAAAGTTTACAATTCAAGTCAGTTTCTCGTACAAAAACTTATATACACATTATTATGTGACCCTAGTTGCTCTCCCTACAGTGTGACAGCACATTCCTCCTCTCCACCCTGTGTTTCCTGTGTCCATTCAACCAGCTCCCGTCCCTTTCTACCCTCTCATCTTGCCTCTGGACAGGAGCTTTCCACTTACTCTCATGTATCTGCTTGAGCTAAGAAGCATACTCCTCACCAGTATCATTTTATGTCTTATTGTCCAGTCTAATCTTTGCCTGAAGAGTTGGCTTTGGGAATGGTTTTAGTTTTGGGCTAATGAGGGTCTGGGGGCTATGTCTTCTGGGGTCCCTCTAGTCTCAGTCAGACCATTAATTCTTGTCTTTTTACTAGAATTTGAGTTCTGCACCCCACTTTTCTCCTGCTCCATCAGGGACTCTCTGTTTTTTTCCCTGTCAGGGTGGTCATTGGTGGCAGCCGGGCACCATCTAGTTCTTCTGGTCTCAGGCCGATGAAGTCTCTGGTTTATGTGGCCCTTTCTGTCTCTTGGGCTCATGTTTTCCTTGTGTCTTTGGTATTCTTCACTCTCCTTTGCTCCAGGTCGGTTGGGACCAAATGATGCATCTTAGATGGCCACTTGCTAGCCTTTAAAACCCCAGTAGCCACTCACCAAAGTGGGAGACAGAACATTTTCTTAATAAACTTTGTTATGCCAACTGACCTGGATGTCCCCTGAAACCATGGTCCCCCATCTCTCTCCCCTGGTACTCTGTCCCTGAAGTGTTTGGTTGTGTCCAGGAAATGCCTTAGCTTTTGGTTTGGTCCAGTTGTGCTGACTTCCCCTGTACTGTATGTTGTCCTTCCCTTCATGTAAGATAATTCTTGTCTATGATCTAGTTAGTGAATACCCCTTCCCTCCCTCCTCCCCCTCGTAACCATCAAAGAATGTTTTCTTCTGTGTTTGAACCTTTTCTTGAGTTTTTATAATAGTGGTCTCATACAATATTTGTCCTTTTGCTACTGACTAATTTCACTCAGCATAATGCCTTCCAGAGTCCATGTTATGAGATGTTTCACAGGTTCATTGTTGTTCTTTATCATTGCGTAGTATTCCACTGTGCGAATATACTGTAATTTGTTTATCCATTCATTCGTTGACGGGCATCAAGTTTTTTCCATGTTTTCGCTATTGTGAACAGTGCTGTAATGAACCTTTTTTTTTTTAAACGGGGAAGCAGTGTCTGCCCAGATCACTTTGGGGTGTACTGGTCTTTTAGGAACGTTCTACAGTTCTAAGTCCTTACAGGCAAAGTGATTGCACTTTTTAACTTTGTCATTATGCTTAGGAGGAAAGGTAGGGAGGGTTGTAGAGACCTGAGTTTGGAGCATAGAACACTCATAAATGCTGGAGTGTCAAAAGAAGCTAGGTGTTATTAGTGTTCACTGGAATAAGTGAAATTCCGAGAGATTGAAGAGACTTGCTCCTGAGTTTATTTGAGGCTTTGACTTCATTACTCTCCCCATCGGTGGTACTCTGACCGAGTACCACCCTGAATGAAACACCCATTATTATCATATTTACACAAATAATGTTATATAACAATTTATAACCTTTTGGCTCAAACTCTGCCCTGTACAAAAGTCAGTTCAACAATGTATTTTACATACTTTGTCTCATCATTATTCATAACATGTCTGTGCTGTAGATGCTATTATTATCTCTGCTTTATAGATGAGGAAACTGAGACTTAGAGAATTTAAGTGACTTGCTCAAAGTCACACATCAGGAATCAAAAACAGAACTTGAACTTGAGCCTCCTTTACTCCAGAATGAGATTTTTAACTACACTGATGTATATCTTCCTAATAAAGAAACTCATTCTATTATTAGACAACTCTAATAAATATATTAGCTGAAATCTGCCTTCGTGGCCTAGTTCTGTACTTTGGAGTAACAGAGAATTAATCTATCGTCTGCATCGTTTCGATGCTTCAAACATCTTGAGCCTCTGATGTGTTCCAGGCACGATGAGGATGCCCATCTGTTATGGGTTGAATTGTATCTCCTAAAAAGATGTGTTAAAGTCCTAATCCCTGTACCTGTGAACACCACCTTGTTTGGAAATAAGATCTCTCTTTGACGATGTTATCAGTTAACAAGGTCATACTGGAGTAGAGTGAGTCCTAATCCCTTTTGAGTGGTGTCTTATAAAAGGGGAGAACAGACACAGAAGGAAGACAAGATGCCATGTGAAGATGCATCTAAATGCCAAGGAATGCCAAAAAATACCTGGGGCTACCTTAAGCTGGAAGAGACAAGGAAGGATGCTCCCCTAAAGCAGACATGGCCCTGCCATCACACTTAATTTGGACTTCTAAGCATCCAGAACTGTGAGAGAATAAGTTTCTGTTGTTTTGAGCTATCCACTTCTTAGTATTTTGTTATAGTAATCCCTATGAAACTAAGACACTGTCCTAGGGAATTCTCCCTCTGAAGTATCTTCAACCCTGTCTTTTACTCCCCATCTTTCCTAGCACTGCCTTGGATCAGGTTTACATATTTCTAGAGAGGATATTGCAGGCTCACACTGATCCTCACACCTACACCACTGAGTCCCTTCAATCCAATTTTAAATTTAATTTTTAATTATGAAATAAGTAAATATCCCGTCAGATAAATTAAAGTCCTCTTTACACATCATTCACAACCCAGTATTGTCCCCATGGTTAATTATGTGTGTTAAATACTTATAGGGTAGGCAAATGCTTAGCTTTTTATGAAACTGTCAACCTCTTTTCCATTTTAACACTACCAAACTGAATTCCCACCAACAATATATGAGAGTTCTAGTTGCTCCACATCCTGGATAGTATTTGGTCTTATTAGTCTTTTTAGTTTCTAATAAGTATGCAGGGTTATCTTGTTGTGGTTTTAGTTTGCATTTTCGTAACTAATTATGTTGATCCGTTTTTCCTATACTTATTTGCCCTCATGTCTTCTTTGGTGAATTATCTGTTCAAATCTTTTGCCCATTTTAAAAATTGAGTTTTTTGTTTTCATGCTATTGAATTTTGAGGGTTCTTTTTTTTATATGTTCTAGTCACGAGTCTTTTATCAGATATATGTATTATAAATATTTTCGCCCAGTCTGTGGGTTGTCTCTTTATTCTGTTAATAGTGTATTTTGAAAAGTAGATTTTTAATTTTGATGAAGTCTAGTTTGTTATTTTTTCTTTTATAGATCCTGATTTTGATGTCATACCTAAGAAATATTTCCCTAATCCACAGTTACAAAAGTTTTCTCTATTTTTCTGTATTAGGTTTTGCATTTAGGTCAATGTGCCATTTTGAGTTAATTTCTGTATGCGGTATATCGATCAAAGTTCTTTTTTTGCATAAGAACATTTGCTTTTTCTAACACCGTTTGTTGACAATACCTTTCTCTACTTTTGTATCTTTGTCAAAATCAGTTGCCCGTATATGTATGGGTCCATTTCTAAAATCTCTGTTCTGTTCTATTAGTCTATTTCTCTATTTTTGCACCATTATCACACTGTCTGGATTACAGTAGCTTTATAATAAGTCTTGAAATAAGGTATTGTTGATCCTTTAACCCTCTTATTTTTTTTCATAGTTGCTGTGGCTCTACTAGGTCCTTCGCATTTTTCATATGAATTTTACAAACAGCTTTAGAATCAATTTTGACCAAAAACATTCCTATGATATTGAATAAAAAAAAAAAAATGGGACAGCATTAAATTAGAGATTAATATTGACATCTTACAATATTGAGTTTTCCAACCCAGGAACACAAATATTTCTTCATTTACTTAGAGCTTCTTTGATTTCTCTCAACAATATTTTGTAGTATTCAGTGTACAAGTCAAGTCTTTCACATTTCTGTCACTTTCATCTGTAAGTGTTTCATATATTTGATGTTATTGTAGATGATGTTGTTTTTTAAATTTCAAGTTCTGATTGTTCCTATTATAGAAATAAAATGGATTTTGTATCTGGATTTTCTATCATACAACCTTGCTAAATTTATTTATTTGTTCTAGGTTCTATTATATTTTATGCATAGGCCATTGTGTCATTAGCAAATAAATAGCTCTACTTTATAATTTTCAGTCTGGATTTCTTTTTCTTGCCTTATTGCACTGGCTAGAATTCCAGTACAATATTGATGAGGTGATGCAGAAGAAGATATTCTTGTATCATTTCTGATATTTTTATCTATCACTTACTTTTCTTGTTTTATACTCCATAGGGACAAAGACCAGCCTTTTGTCTTTGAATTCCCAATTCCTGGCATAGTACTTGGGACACAGCAGATACTCAGCAAAGGATAGTCAAAACATTACTGAAAGACATGTAGGATTCACTTCCTGCTCACAACTCAGTGGAAGAAGGGAGAGATACACACATTGGAATACAAAGTTGTCCTACGACTTGGAAGTGTTTTGATGAATAATAACAGTATGCAGAAAGAAAGGCTGCCTGGTCCTTTGCTTGTGGCTGGGAGAGAGAAAAGGAGAAGGAATTCCCCCAAGGGTTTCTAGAGAAGGTGATGCTGAGCTGGATCAGGTGGGATTAATAGGCAAAAGGAGGGGGAAGAGCATTTTAAGTAGAAGAAGCCACACAAACAGAGAAATCATGGTGGGCTTGGGAAATTTAAGAAATACAGTATGAAATACTTCCCAAAATGTGGAAATGTAGCTTTCATATTTCTCCCTCCCCTATTCTGTTTTTGTCCAGATTACAGGCCCAGTTCACCCAACTGTGTTTCCTATGAAATTATTCCTGAATCACTCACCACTCTTGTTTCCACTCTAAGGCTTCTGTAGTTTATCTCCACCACCTCCTTCAAAATCTCTCTCCCAGAACTCACCCCAGCTCCAGGTGTGGCTAACCATCCAGTGTGCAGATACCTGTCACTCTCTTGGCCTGAACACTGTAATTACAGGATCCAAATACACATGATCCACTTACCTATACCTGTTCCCTCCAAATATAATTTTTATGTTTTAAGGAAACTAAACATGACAGCAAACTATATGCCACTTTGACTACATTTTATTCAGAACCCCAAGGGGCTCTGTTTGTCTTCCAATATCTCTTACTATGTAATCTAGTCTGAGTAAATATATATTGCTTCTCTCATATATAAGGCACTACTTTGGTTATCTGGGGTAAAGCAGACATTTTGCCTCTGTGGGAATCTCTAGGAGACACTCAGATGAAGAGGCACTCCTGGACCACACTGTGCTTTACCAAGGGATCGTCCTGCTGTTTCCTTACTAACATTACTAGGGGAACTTTGAGGGAGCCGAGTGGAACGCAGTGGTTTTACTTTATATAATGAGAAATTGATATTAAGTTCTTTTGGAATAAAATAATTATAAGACATTAGCATCTAACACTTGTCTCAGTAATCTTTAGTGTCTTAAGGACTGACCATCCACCTTGCAAATTGTTCTTGGCAAACCATGCTTTCAAATTCTTCTCAAAACTCAGCAGGGTGGATGGTAAGGTCCTATATCAACACAATTCATTATTTCTTATTTACTTTGATTTCTCCATGAAGCTTGCAGCTCAGCAGGTAGTCCTTTAAATAAATAAATTAAAGCCACACACACTTTCCTACACATTTTCTCTCTCTCTCTCTCACACACACATTATTTATCAGCATAGACTGGTGTGTTCTCAGGCAGGATGTGCCCTCTCTCCAGCAGACACCAGGGTGGATTCTGGGGAAGGATGAATTTCTTGTAAGGCTCTCTGGAGTGACATCTTCTCGGTGGGGCTCTTTTATTTTGTTTGAAGTGTGGTAAATTCCCCAAACATCAGACATATCTTTGTTGACATGAAGCCATAAAACACATTTCAGAGTTTATTGCAGTGGAAAAAAGCGGAGGAGTCTTTAGCTGACTAGTTGTATGATCGCAGGCAACAACTTCTATAATCCCTTCCAATGTTTTCTTTACATACACCATTTAAAATGATTAGCCATGTTCACATATCCTGGCCTGTTGTGACGTTGCAAGGAAGCAAGGAGACTGAGTGTACCCTGACTGACTTGCCAGTCAGGACCAGAAAGAGGAGGCCCCATTAGGAGAAGCCATATATTTGAGACCAAATTTTGTCTCTGCTATATGCTTCATTACCAGCACAGTTGATATAAATCTCTGCATGAAATGGTTCTGTCTTTATTTCTCACTAGTATTTAGTAAACCTTTTAGTATGCATATCACCCTACAGAGCAATGAGCTATTTGTTCAATCCTGATTGTCCTTACTCACTCTTTCCCATCCCCACTCCAACAATTCGATTGCACTGACCAAAATCAAATTGAAATGAAGAAGTCATTGTCACCTAGTCCTGAGCCAACCTTCCTTTTCTTTCTCCTACTGCAAGCTTAGTGGGCCATGTGGAACTAAAGCTTTTTTGGTCTACTCTTACCACATTGCTTACATCTTGTATTTTCTTTGGGATATTGGTTCTATCCACAACTGCTCGTGGGGATGGCACAGGACCAGGCAGCATTTTGTTCCATTGTGCATGGGGTCACCATGGATCTAGAGCCAACTCAACAGCAGCTAACAACAACCACAAAGTGCCTTCTCTGGTTTTGGGTGGAGTAGGAAAGAAAAGAGATGCTGTGAAGTGCCTGAAGTGTAGGAATGATATTAAAAGTGAAGAAAGATAAGGAGAACCAGCCTTTCTCTGACAAGTTCCAAGCATCCCCCTACTCCATTCCATGGCAGGCACCAAGATGGTTGCCACCAAGTGCTAAATTGTACACTTATCTCACCCGTTATTCACATCTCAGAAATACATGTTGCTTATGTACATGGATGCTTATGGACCAAAGCTGAGGAGGAGATGTTGACAACAACCCAACTGCATTGGGCTATACCAAACCCATTTCATTTTGGATACCTGTGTTATAGTGTTGTCTTGCTTTGGCCATGTCTTGGCCCTGCTTTTCATAGCTCCAAAAATGCACAGATACAATTACTCCACCTTCTGGTGTGCTTAAGATACTCTTATGTCCATCCTCCCCCATGTGTCTGTCAGTTTTTTGTACTGTGGGGGCTTGCATGTTGCTGTGATGCTGGAAGCTATGCCACTGGTATTCAGATACCAACAGAGTCACCCATGGTGGACAGGGTTCAGCTGAGCTTCTAGACTAACACAGACTAAGAAGAAGGACCCGGCAGTCTACTTCTGAAAAGCATTAGCCAGTGAAGACCTTATGAATAGCAGTAGAACATTGTCTGGTATAATGCTGCAAGATGATCCCCGCCCCCCCAGGTTGGAAGGCACTCAAAAGATGACTGGAGAAGAGCTGCCTTCTCAAAGTAAAGTCGACTGTAATGACCTAGATGGAGTCAAGCTTTCAAGACCTTTGTTTGCTGATGTGGCATGACTCAAAATGAGAAGAAACAGCTGCAAACATCCGTTAATAATTGGAACATGGAATGCATGAAGTATGAATCTAGGAAAATTGGAATTTGTCAAAAATGAAATGGAATGTGTAAACATTAATATTCTAGGCATTAGCGAGCTGAAATGGGCTGGTATTGGCCATTTTGAATCAGATAATCACATGGCCTACTATGCTGGGAATGACAACTTGAAGAGGAATAGCGTTGCATTCGTCATCAAAAAGTATATTTCAAGATCTATCCTGAAGTACAATGCTGTCAGTGATAGCATAATACCCATATGCTTACAAGGAAGACCAGTTAATACGACAGTATTTCAATTTATGCACCAAAAACTAAGGTCAAAGATGAAGAAATTGAAGATTTTTTACCAGCTTCTGCAGTCTGAAATTGATCGAACATGCAATCAGGATGCATTGATAATTACTGGTGATTGGAACATGAAAGCTGGAAACAAAGAAGGATCAGTAGTTAGAAAATATGGCTTTGGTGATAGAAACGGTGCCACAGATAGCATGATTGAATTTTCAAGACTAATGGCTTCTTCATTGCAAATACCTTTTTTCACCAACATAAATGGTGACTATACACGTGGACCTTGCCAGATAGAATCACAGTAGTCAAAATGACTACATCTGTGGAAAAAGACGATGGAAAAGCTCGATATCATCCATCAGAACAAGGCCAGGGGCTGATGCAGAACAGACCGTCAATTGCTCATATGCAAGTTCAAGTTAAAACTGAAGAAAATTAGAACAAGTCCATGAGAGCCAAAGTACAAACTTGAGTATATACCACCTGAGTTTAGAGACCATCCTGAAGATGACACAACCTTGACTGCTGAAAGTAAAGAGGACTTGAAGCTCTTACTGATGAAAATCAAAGACCACAGCCTTCAGTATGGATTACACCTCAACTTAAAGAACACAAAAATCCTCACAACTGGACCAATAAGCAGCATCAGGATAATTGGAGAAAATATTGAAGTTGTCAAGGATTCACAATCAACACCCATGGAAGTGGCAGTCAAGAAATTAAAAGACACACAGCATTGGGCAAATATGCTGTGAAGATGTCACCTTGAAGACTAAGGTGTGCCTGACCCAAGCAATGGTATTTTCAATTGCCTCATATACATGTTAAAGGTGGACAAAGAATAAGGAAGACCAAAGAAGAGTTGATGCCTTTGAATTGTGGTGTTGGTGAAGAATATTGAATATACCATGGACTGCCAAAAGAACGAACAAACCTGTCTTGGAAGAAGTACAGCCAGAATGGTCCTTAGAAGCAAGAATGGCGAGACTATGTCTTACATTCTTTGGGCAAGTTATCAGGAGGAATCAGTCCCTGGAGAAGGACATCATGCTTAGTAAAGTACAGGGTCAGCAAAGAAGAGGAAGACCCTCAATGAGATGGATTGACACAGTGGCTGCAATAATTGGCTCAAGTATAACAAAGATTATATGCATGGTGCAAGACTAGGCAATGTTTCGTTCTGTAGTACATAGGGTAGCTATGAGTCAGAACTGGCTCGACGACACCTAACAACAATAACAACAATATCCATCCTTGTCTAAAAAGGCAAAGTTCTACCTTCTAAACTAAGGATTCTGCCCCTGACTCTAATGGGACAAGTCTGGATTAATGAAGAATACATGAGAATAAAGAAGAACTACTTAAGACTCTTTCCTCCTGTGTCTTTACTAAATTGCTACAGCATCTTTGCTGCATGTCCACAGAATGCCTTGCCACACATTATTCCTTTCTCTCATGCCAATTAACAAGAAGTGGGGGGATGTTATGAGTCTGGGAGTGAAGCTCCTGACTCTCTAGAAAGACAAGTCCTAAATTCTCTAGGACAATGATATAAACAGATGACAAGTGGCAACTTCCATGAACCTTGACCAACTACAGCTGCATTAAGTCAATGAACCAAGAAGTCTGGTATTTTGTTATCATATAGGATATAGCCCAACATCAACACTCTGAAGGAAAAACATATGTGAGAGAAGCAAACTAGTTTCTGCCAAACATTGGGGTAAAGGCTAAACAAGCAGCTGGCGGTTTAAGACAGAGACACAGATTCCTGACCATGTCTTTCTCTGAATGGGCAGAACAAGCTCAGAGAAAGTTTCTCAGTGCAAAGAGCCTCCACCAGTACCCCCATTAAGTTAAAGAGCTATGCATTTTTCAATCAACAGAGTTAAAAACTCCCGACTGGAGACACAGAGTTTAGTCTTTGGGTTATTTTTCTCATCGTCTGGTTCAGTTCAGTTAAATTCCGTTCAAGCCAATAGACATAAACATGTTTTGAACTCCTACTGGGGAATAGATTATGTATTATGAAGGGTGTAGAGATGACTAAGTTTTGGCTTTCAAAGAACATAGCATATCCTGGGGAAGCAAGAAATAGAAGCACCTAATTAGGAAAGGAGGGCTGCACCGAGGGCCCTTTGATAGAAATAGATTCAGAGGAGAAAGATTCAGTGGTTCAGTGGAGAAGGAGACATTTGAGTTGGGCCTTGAGCACTGGCAGCATTCCACCAAATAGAGTCGGAGGGTTAGGGAAGGATGAAAAAGAGCCCTTGAGAATGGATAAACAGTGAGATAAAAGAATGTCATTGTTATTGTTAACATCAAATCGTTCCCACCTGTAGTGACCCTATGTACCACAGAATGAAACACTGCCTGGTCCTGCACCACCCTCACTATCGTTATGCTTGAGCCCATTGTTGCAGCCACTGTGTCAATTTGTCTTGCTGAGGATCCTCCTTACTTTCACTGGCTCTCTACTTTACCAAGCATGATGTCCTTCTCCAGGGACTGGTCCCTCCTGATAACATGTCCAAAGTATGTAAGATGAAGTTTCACTATCCTTGCCTCTAAGGATCATTCTGGCTGTACTTCTTCCAAGCCAGATAAAAACATGGGGTCATGAAATTTCATTGTGTGGTTAAGAAACAGTGACTACTCTGATACGGCTGTCATATAATATATTATGAGAGAGGTTACAAATGGAGATTAAGACAGGATTGTGAAGGCCCTTGAGTGGTAGGCCAATGAGTTTGGACTTTCTGATTGATTGAGCAATTCATTCATTCATTCAGTAGGTATTTACTGAGCACCTATCATGTACACTGGGGTAGTTCTACTCTGTCCTCTAGGGTCGTTATGAGTCAGAATCGACTTGACAGCACTGGGTTTTTTTGGGGGGGTTTATCATGTACACCACCACCTGTTAGTTTGTCATGCTGTGATGGCTTGTGTGTTGTTATGATGCTGGAGGATACGCCACCAGTATTTTAAATACCAGCAGGGTATCCTATGATGGACAGGTTTCACAGGAGCTTCCAGACTAAGACCAGAAAGAAGGGCCTGGAGATACACTTTCAAAGGTTAGCCAATGAAAATCCTGTAAATCGCAATAGAATAATGTCAAATATAATGCTGGAGTATGAACCTAGATTGGAAGGTACTGAATATACACAGTGACCACAACAATGGACTCCAGCATACCAACAATCATGAAGATGACATAGGACTGGGCAACATTTCGTTCTGTTGTACACAGGGTCACCATGAGTCAGAGCTGACTTGATGGCAACTAACAATGACAACATTAAATGTAATATGCTAGTATAACCATATAACATTTTTTTGTAGTCAAAATTGAAATTTTCTTTAATGGTCTTTGAATTCCTAATTATAGGGCTACTGAATTCGTGTGGAGAAAATAATTGAAGAATACTCCCAGGGTGACTTAGGAGAAAAGACAATGCAACAGAGAGCATATTTAAAGCTGGGGGCATTGTAGGATGCTTCATCCATGCTCAATAATAATTAAAATAACAATAATAAAATTTCTTAGCAGAAATGTATTGGACCTTCCATCTCCATGTGAAATCTTTCAAAGGATTCTTTATTCAGCTGAAACGCTCTCTTGCATGATGTGCAAATGAGGATGAAATAAAGCCTGAGAGTGTGGTCAGGGAGACTGAAATGGAATAAGCAGACCAAAAAATATTGAACCAAAATGTAATGCATGAGCTGAAGTACATCTGGTGAGTATGCATGCCATTGCTCTATGCTAGAAACCATTATAAACCATTTGGGGTGATCAAAAAATTGCTGCCCAGGTGCAGCAGTTTCTATTTTGAAAATGAAATAAATCTAGTGGATACTGTGGACTAAGAACTCACAAAATCTTATTAGAAAAATAAATCTGTTTTGAGTTATAGGAGTGAAAAAATCCTAACAAATTACGGGAGTAGAAGTGTTGCAAAACTCAATACATTCATGTTTATTCAATAATCACACACATGTTCCATTAAGAAATGCAGGGAAAAAAAAGTGCAATAAATATTGACTTTCACAGCAAAATGTAGAAGTATATGTGCAAAGAATAATGAATCCTTTTCATGACAGTTTGAGAGAAATAGAAACTTTAAGCCACTTACACAGTTTGAAAAATCAAAATGCTCTCCTCTTTAGTAGAAGAAAAGCAAATATCTCTGGTTAGTTGTGTAGAGATTATTCATTTGATTTGATTCTTTACATGCACAGAGACAGTTTTTATTTTGGCTCTTTTTGAATGGAGAGCATCATGGTGCAAGATCTGGGGCGTGGAGCTCCTTTTGTTTGGTTGGGGAAAGAAGGATGGGTCACCTCCAGCCTCTCCTGCTTTTGATTTTCCTTAAATTCCCTAAATAGAGAAAGGACTTGAGTTCAATGATGCTTACCCCAGGGAGTTTGGGGCTTGGTAGAAATTAAGCTATGTTTTAAATACCTCATACCACCACCCTGGCAATATTTCTCTCCAGGAAAATTCATGTCAAAATAAATCTTAAGGGCAAACTTATGTAGGGAAGAAAATTACAAAGGGCATTTTGGGAACTCTCATGCTCTGTTGATCAGAGTATAAATAGGTACAGCCTTGTGGGTGGAAACTAAGAAAAGTGTATCAAAAATGTCCATGGTCTTTAATTCATCAATTCCATGGAATTCTAAGAAAACAATCAAATATACATGTATGCCAGTGCTGTAAAAAAAAAAACTAAGTAGAGTCAAGAAATCAGCATAACTTGACCAAGGCAAAGTCATAGAAGCTTCGCAGACACATCCAAACTCCCTGAGGAACTGAGTTCTTGGGCTGAGAGTGGGGGACCGTGGTCTTGGGGGATGTCTAGTTCAATTGGCATAATGTAGTTTATAAAGAAAATGTTCTACATCTGACCGTGGTGACTAGTGTCTGGGTTCTTAAAAGCCTGCAAGCAGCCATCTAAGATACATCTACTGATTCCATCCCAGCTGAAAACCAAAGGCACAAGGGAAAGATTAATCCAAAGGACTAATGGACCACAACTACCACAACCTCTACCACACTGAGCCCAGAACAACTAGATGGTGCCCAGCTACCACAACCTATTGCTGTGACAGGGATCACAATACAGGGTCTCAGACAGAGTAGGAAAAAAATGTAAAACACAATTCAAATTCACACACACACAGAGCCCAGGTTTGCTGGTCTAACAGAGACTGGAGAAACCCCAAGAATATGGCCCTCTGACACCCTTTTAATTCAAGAACTGAAGTCACTCCCAAGGTTCACCATTCAGCCAAAGATTAGACAGGTCTATAGGGCAAGTTTTTTATAGGGCAAACAATAACAAATGTGAGGAATGTGCTTCATAGTTCAATCACGTATATGAGACTAAATGGGAACATCAGCCCAAAAGCAAAGAAGAGAAGGCAGGAAGGGACATGAAAACTGGACAAATGACAACAGGAAAGCTGGGGTGGAGAAGGGGAGAATATTGATACATTGCAGGATTGGCAATCAATGTCACAAAATAATTTGTGTATTAACCGTTTAATGAGAAACTAATTCGCTCTGTAAACTTTCACCTAAAGCATAAAAAACAAAAAGCAAGTAAACT
Source organism: Elephas maximus indicus (assembly GCF_024166365.1). NCBI lineage: Eukaryota > Metazoa > Chordata > Mammalia > Proboscidea > Elephantidae > Elephas > Elephas maximus. Next base: position 65,058,588 of record NC_064829.1, on the reverse strand, counting down.
AACAAATATACATATACACAACTTTCATGAAAAAATATTTATTACAACACTATAATGGTGGAAACTTGAAATTGACCTACATTTCAATGGTAAAATGATTTAATAAACTATGATTTACTGCAGACTACTGTGAAAACTTTAGAAATCCCATTATGAAAAATATTTATTTACCTGGAAAACTATTTGTGATTATCGGCAAATGAAAAAAGCCAAAACAATGTATGCAATGCATATGGTTTGACTTCCATTATGTAGTATTTGTGTTATATGTGTTTGTATGTAATCTATACAGAAAAAAGACTAGAAGGAAATATATTAAAGAATGTTAATTGCTTATTCCTGGGTGGTAGAATTATTGATGATTTAAAATTTCTATCTTTGTGCTTTTGTGTATTTTCAAAAAAATTCTATGCTGGTAATTGTACTCAAAAAGGAAAAAGTCAATAAATGTTGTTAAAGAGAAAGTCAGCTGGAGAGGTATATGTGGAAAGTGAAGGGGAAGGCTTTGTCTTAGTGATTGGGAGAAGGAAGCAGAATCTCACTTTGTTTTACTGAGTAGGTGGGTAAAACCAATGCCACTCTCCCAGAGTCACTACCTGGCTGGTAGCAGGGTGGGGTCTCCAGGTGGACAGGGCCTTGGTCAGTATCTCTAAGATGCCAAACACTAGTTGGACCTAAAAGGATATCCATTAGTTCAACTGGAAGGAGTTAATCATCTCTGGAAGTAACCAATCTGCTGTGTGACTCCTAGTGGGATAACTGAACGGCAGGCACCACCTCCAGAAACTCACTTAACCTTGGCCCCCTGCAGTGCAGAGCTTCCACCAGCCTCCCCATTGATTCCTCAAGAGTTCCCAGGTTTACCATCAGCTTGGTGGGGCATAACACAGTAAGAGAAATGGGCCTTGGGTTTCTCAGTTCCACGTGCAAATGCGGACACAATCACTTGCCCTAAACATTATAAGATTATATAATGACACTTGGTAAATTACTTTGAGATCCACAGGCAAGTGTACAATTCCATTACCAGACTTTAATCAGTATTTGTATTTACTCATGTAGGAACCATTGAAAACCATTGATCCTGAACTTATAAAGTTGTCAGCAAGTGAGTCTGGGAAAGTTTAGGTGCCAAGGTCTTAGCAAACTAACAGGAGAAGCAACAGTAATAGCATTAGACAGATAAAACCAATGAAGACCAATGTTAATATGAAATTAAATGTAAATAAAGGAAATAAAGATAAATTAAAGGAAATAAATCTGCTGAAAAATAATGTTTTTTGAGAACAAATAGAAATGAATGGGACTACCCACTACTGATAGGTTATCATTTCACTACCTTCTTCTATTAGAACAGACATTCGAGGGCTGATTTTTTTATCACATACAATAATTTTTCGATTTGCAAGTTTTTGTCCATAATACTCTATGCAGCAGTGTGAAGAGTTTAGCTATTAAGTAATAATTGTTAAGAGGAATTCTTTCAACACTTTTTTTTCTCTGTCATATTTACATTTATGTAAGGGTGGTTTGTTCCATGTATTTCATTGGCTCTCCCTTGCTCAGTGCCGTGCCAAAGTCAGTCACTCATGGTCCTAGTGGGGCTTTACTACGATGAAGCGTGTCCATGTTATGAAGAGCTCCTACTAGTTTTATGTGTGGCTGCAGGCTATTGAGAATTTTCCACAAGTGCTATGTACCTTGTTTGTCAATCAAAATTATAGCACCATCCATCCATCCACCCTTCCTATGCCTTGTGTCAGAGCCAATTTCAGACAACTTACAAAAGTAAAATGAAATAAAAAGTAATGCATGAGGAAAATCGGACAAAGGCAGACTAGTAAGAAAGATGGAATAAACCCAAGAACGGGTGTAATAAGACATGAGTCCTCTATGTTTTCTGGAAGTGGGCCAAAAATTGTAGTGATCAATGCAGAGAGAGAGTCAGTCATCAAATCTTGTCCCATGAAACCTTAGCTTCCCCTGAGGTGCCCAGGGCGAGGTATAGCAGGTAAAACCAGGCCAGAGGTGGAGCTCCAGTCTTTCTTCACCCTCCTGTTCAGCCAGAGGAGTTCTGTCTTTATTTTACATGGTGTAGTAAAAATCTTTTTTTTTTTTTTTTAGGGTTCTGTGTAACATTCAATGTTTTAAAAAATTATCCTCTACTAAATAAACAAACAAAAAAAAACCCATTGCCGTCGAGTCGATTCTGACTCATAGCGACTCTATAGGACAGAGTAGAACTGCCCCATACGGTTTCCAAGGAGCACCTGGTGGATTTGAACTGCCAAACTTTTTGTTAGCAGCCATATCTCTTAACCACTATGCCACCAGGGTTTCCCTCCACTAAATAGACATGCTCCGCTAAATAGACATGCTCAAAAGCCACACATTCACCATGGCTTCAAGAGTAAAGTCAACCCATACCCAGGAAAAGCACATCCATTCTAGGTACTAAGATCTGAAGGTATCTATCCTGTGGGACTTCACGGACAAGACGCTAGTGTTAGAGCAAAAAATACCATCAGCAATGCCCTTGAAGCCAATTGTGGAAGTGTGTGTTCCTAGCTGAAGGTTTAAGTATCTCATTTATTCATTCATTCAAGTATTTATCAAACACCTAATATGTGAGCTGCTCAGTAGCCTGTAGGGGGGAAGGAGGTGGGATACTACTGAATATAAAGCTTGTTTTTTTTTTTTTTTTTAAGAAATATACTCCTTTACATTAGCTATACACAAAAAATTAAATAATAATATAGACGATATTGGCACCAACTTGATTAAGGTCAAGTGGAGAGTCATAAATTATCAAAATCAAAATTGATACCTTCTAACTATAACCATCAAGTTCGGATGAGAGACTTGTCAATAGAGAAGAGAATGTGGATTTTGCCTAGGGTCATCGGAGGACCTTCTTGGAATGAGGTGAATTTGAACAAAACTTTAAAGGATGTCCAGGGTTGGAATATGCAGAGAAGCATGGGGGACACATGCAGGGACATTGGTGTGCTGCACATACGGCTCACAAGAGAAGGAATAAAATGAAAACCATTAAGAGAAAGTGCTGAGTGTGAGTTTTTGACTGGGGAGAGAGAATGCGGAAAGAGAGGGGAGTTTACAGCCTCTGCGTAAAAACCCCAAAGTTTACTGACATTCTGCAGTGCACGATATTGGAACCTGTCAAAGCAACGTATTGTTTTTCTCCCCATGGTATAGCCAACCTTTATCTAATATTACATCTTTAGCTGCAGAGGGGAAGAAGACGTTCTGGAGGGGAATAGAGGTGAGAAACAGAGGGCAGGCAGCAGCTTTTGAGATTAGGGCTACACTTACCAATAAGCCTTGTTCAATCATTAGTCTTCTTTTTTTGTAAAATTCAGCATTTTTCTGTTTTGTAAGATGCAGAATTTTTAAAAAGCCACTCTTTTGGAGGTAGTGTCCTGTGTAGAAAAGTACTGGATTTGAGCCTTGGCTATTAACTGTATGGCCTTGGGTAAGTAACTTGGCTTTTCTGAATTTCAGTGTCTTAATTTTCAAAATGGGGATAATAGCAAATTACCTCCCTTTTGATGGAGCTGTAAAAAACAAAACAAAACAAAATGTAGTGAGGATTAATTCAGGATTGTACTTGGGAAAGCGGCCATGATTTGCATAGCAATGGTTAAGCACTAGGAGGCTAACCTGATGGTTGATGGTTGGATCCCACTCAGTGCCTTCACTGTAGAAAGACCTAGTGACCTGCTCCCATAAAGATTACAGCCCAGAAAACCCTATGGGGCAGATCTACCCTGTCACATGGGTCACTATGAATTCAGATGGACTCAAGGGCATCCAACAACAGGAACAGCAACATCTCTGGGAGAATCTACAAGTAAGTAACAAAAGTGGCTACATTTGAGGAGAAGTGAGAAACTAGAGGAGGGGTTAAGACTGGAGAAAGGAAACTTTTTACTATTCACTAAATAACATTTTGGGAAACCCTGGTGGCACAGTAGTTAAGAGCTAAGGCTGCTAACCAAAAGGTCGGCAGTTGGAATCCACCAGGCACTCCTTGGAAACCCTATGGGGAAGTTCCACTCTGTTCTGTGGGGTCACTGAGTCGGAATCGCCTCAACAGAAATGGCCTTTTTTTTTTTTTTTTATTGTGCTTTAAGTGAAAGTTTACAAATCAAGTGATTCTCTCGTACAAAAATTTATATACACCTTGCTATATTTTTTTTTTTTATATACTCCTAGTTGCTCCCCCCCAATGAGACAGCACACTCCTTCTTTCCACTCTCTATTTTTGTGTCCATTTGGCCAGCTTCTGACCCCCTTTGCTCTCTCATCTCCCTTCCAGACAGGAGCTGCCCACACAGTCTCATGAGTTTACTTGGTCCAAGAAGCTCACTCCTCACCAGTATCATTTTCTGTCCCATGGTCCAGTCCAATCCCTGTCTAAAGATTTGGCTTTGGGAATAGTCCCTGTCTTGGGCCAACAGAAGGTCTGGGAACGATGACCTCCGGGGTCCTTTCAGTCTCAGTCAGGCCATTAAGCCTGGTCTTTTTACGAGAACTTGAGATCTGCATACCACTGCTCTCCTGCTCCCTCAGGTGTTCTCTGTTCTGTTCTCTGTCAGGGCAATCATTGGTTGTAGCCAGGCACCGTCTAGTTCTTCTGGTCTCAGGCTGATGTAGTCTCTGATTTATGTGGCCCTTTCTGTCTCTTGGGCTCATAATTACCTTGTGTCTTTGGTGTTCTTCATTCTCCTTTGGTCCAGGGGGGTTGAGACCAATTGATGTATCTTAGATGGCCGCTTGCTAGCTTTTAAGACCCCAGACGCCACACTCCAAAGTGGGATGCAGAATGTTTTCTTAATAGATTTTATTATGCCAATTGATCCAGATGTTCCCTGAAACCATGGTCCCAAAACCCCCACCCCTGCTATGCTGGCCTTTGAGGCATTCAGTTTATTGAGGAAGCTTCTTTTGGGTTTAGCCCAGTTGCGCGGACCTCCCCTGTATATGTGTTATCTTTCCCTTCACCTAACATAGTTCTTGTCTACTGTCTAATTGGTGAATACCACTCTCCCTCCTTTCCTTCCCACTCTTGTAACCATCAAAGAATATTTTCTTCTCTATTTAAACTATTTCTTGAGTTCTTATAACAGTGGTCTCATACAATATTTGTCCTTTTGCAACTGACTAATTTCACTTATCATAATGCCTTCCAGATTCCTCCATGTTATGAAACATTTCACAGATTCATCGTTGTTCTTTATTGATGTGTAGTATTCCATTGTGTGAATATACCATAATTTATCCATTCATCCGTTGATGGGCATCCTGGTTGCTTCCATCTTTTTGCTATTGTAAACAGTGCTGCAATGAACATGGGTGTGCATATATCTGTTGGTGTAAAGGTTCTTATTTCTCTACGATGGCAGCTGTATTTCTAACTTTTTAAGGAAGCGCTAAGTTGATTTCCAAAGTGGTTGTACCATTTTGCATTCCCATCAGCAGTGTGTAACTGTTCCAGTCTCTCCAGAACCTCTCCAACATTTATTATCTTGTGTTTTTTGGATTGATGCCAGCCTTGTTGGAGTGAGATGGAATCTCACTGCAGTTTTGATTTGCATTTCCCTAATGGCTAATGATGATGAGCATTTCCTCTTAGATCTGTTAGCTACCTGAACATCTTCTTTAGTGAAGTGCCTGTTTGCCCATTTTTTAATTTGGTTATTTATCTTTTTGTAGTTGAATTTTTGCAATATCAAGTAGATTTTAGAGATCAGAAGCTGATCAGAAATATCATAGCTAAAAACATTTTCCCAGCCTGTAGGTAATCGTTTTACTCTTTTGTTGAAGCCTTTGGATGAGCATAGGTGTATGATTTTTAGGAACTCCCAGCTATCTAGTTTCTCTTCTGGAGCTTATGCATTGTTAGTAATGTTCTGTATACTGTTTATGCCATGTATTAGGGCTCCTAACGTTGTCCTCTATTTTTTCTTTCATGACCTTTATCATTTTATATTTTATATTTATATCTTTGATCCATTTTGAGTTAGCTTTTGTGCATGGCATGAGGTATGGGTCTTGTTTCATTTTTTTGCAGATGGATATCTGGTTATGCCAGCACCATTTGTTAAACAGACTGTCTTTTCCCCATTTAACTAACTTTGGGCCTTTGTCAAATATCAGCTGCTCATAGGTGGATAGATTTATATGTGGATTCTCAATTCTGTTCCACTGGTCTATGTATCTGTTGTTGTACCAGTACCAGGCTGTTTTGACTACTGCGGTGGTATAAGCGTTTCTAAAATCAGGTAGAATGAGGCCTCCTACTTTGTTCTTCTTTTTCAGTAATGCTTTACTTTTCCGGGACCTCTTTCCCTTCCATATGAAGTTGGTGATTTGTTTCTCCATCTCATTAAAAAATGTCATTGGAATTTGGATCAGAATTTCATTGTATCTATAGATTGCTTTTGGTAGAATAGGCAGTTTTACAATGTTAAGTCTTCCTATCCACGAGCAAGGTATGTTTTTCCACTTATGTAGGTCTCTTTTTATTTCTTGCAGTAGTGTCTTGCAGTTTTCTTTGTATAGGTCTTTTACGTCTCTGCTGAGATTTATTCCTAAGTATTTTACCTTTTGGGGGGCTACCATGAATGGTATTGATTTGGTGATTTCCTCTTCAATGTCCTTTTTATTGGTGTAGAGGATTCCAACTGATTTTGGTATTTTTATCTTGTATCCTGATACTCTGCCGAACTCTTCTATTAGTTTCAGTAGGTTTCTTGAGGATTCTTCAGGGTTTTCTGTATATAAGATCATTTTATCTGCAAATAGAGACACTTTGACTTCTTCCTTACCAATCTGGATACTCCTTATTTCTTTATCTACCTAATTGCTCTGGTTAGGACCTCCAGCACAATGTTGAATAAGACTGGTGATAAAGGGCATCCTTGTCTGGTTTCCATTCTCAAGGGGGATGCTTTCAGACTCTCTCCATTAGGATAATGTTGGCTGTTGGCTTTATATAAATGCCCTTTATTATGCTGAGGAATTTTCCTTCTATTCTTATTTTGCTGAGAATTTTTATAATGAATGGGTGTTGAACTTTGTCAAATGCCTTCTCTGCATCAATTGATAAGATTACGTGGTTCTTGTCTTTTGTTTTATTTATATGATGGATTACATTAATTGTTTTTCTAAGGTTGAACCATCCCTGCATACCTGGTATGAATCCCACTTGGTAATGGTGAGTTATTTTTTTGATATGTTGTTGAATTCTATTGGCTAGAATTTCGTTCATGATTTTTGCATCTGTGTTCATGAGGGATATAGGTCTGTAATTTTTTTTTGTGGAGTCTTTACCTGGTTTTGGTATTAGGAACATGGTGGGTTCATAGAATGAGTTTGGGAGTATTTTGCCCTTTTCTATGCTCTGAAATACCTTTAGTAGTAGTGGTGTTAATCTTCTGAATTTCTGATTACTGCCTCTCTATAGATTCTTGCAGCTTATTAAATTTTTCATTATGTTCTCGAATAACCTTTTTAATTTCTTCAACTGCTTTATCTGTGTGTTCCTTGGATTGTTCTGTGTATTGCCTGATCATCTTCTTGATCTCGTTCCTGATGTCTTGAAGAGTTCTGTAAATTAATCCTTTGTTTTCTGCACCTGGTGATTCCAGGAAGGCCCCTTCATCCAGAAGATCCCTTGATTCTTTATTTTGAGAGCTTGTTGAAGCAATCATGGTCTGCTTCTTTATGTGATTTGATATTGACTGTTGTCTCTGAACCATCTATAAGTTATTGTATTAGTTTATTTTATGTTTGCTTACTGTATCCTACCTTCTTGCTTTGTTTTGTTTTGATATGCCCAAATAGGTTGCTTGAATGAGCTAGCTTGATTATTTTCCCATTCGAAGCTCTAACATCCTGTCACCAGATGGCTAGAGCTGTTATCACATATATGAGCCTAGGAATCCATTCACTTTTCTTGTATGGATTCAGCTCAGGTGTCCAAGTAGTTGGTCATCAAGTGTGTAGTAAATGCTCTGTCCTACAGTCTTAGAGGGGCAGGGGTGATTGGTGTAGGTATAGGTATCTGGTTGCCTCAGGGGGTCATGCACTGAACAAGGCAGAGGGCTGACAACATCCCCCCAAGTGTCTGTGAAGAAAGCACGTCCCTGTTCCCTAGAGTGCACAGGTGGGTGGATTCTGCAGATGGACCATGGGCACCCAATGCTTTTGGTTGTAAGGACCACTTATCCTTGAACACCATCGTGGTTGGCTGGGTGACATGAGTGGAGCCACCAGTCCTTCAGGCCCTGATGTGGGTAGGCAAGGACTCTGTTTAATAGGCAAAGCAGAGTCAAATATCAAACACCCACCCCTCCATCGCACAGCTGAAACAGTTGCAGTGTGCCAACAAGGGCCTATTCTCCTGAAATAGGCCTACACAAGACCATGCAGGGGGGAAAGGTATTCAAAGTCCACAGGCCATTTATGCCTGGACAGGAGCTGCTTCTGTCCTGAACTCCCCAGGTTAGTGGAGCTGGCAGATTATCTTTTCCCCAATTGTGAATTTATTCCTTCTCCAAGGCTGGAAGAATGGATACTCAGCAAGGCCTATCTCAGGCCCAGGGAAACCGACAGCCGCTGAAGCCATCTTGGGAGCTGGAGGAATGGTAAAATATACACAAGTACTTAGCCTTTGCCAAAAGTGCCGTTCTTCTCTGGTTCCGGAGGTATGAGTAGGCTGTGCAGCTGTCTGTTTCTCTCTGATGAAACTGCAGCCAAGTGCTACCACCAGCCTGTTGCAGTCACTCCTGGGAATGGTGCCTGAGGGATCCCAGTGATTCATGTCTGGCAACTCCTCTCTACTTCTGTACTGTCTCTCCCTCCCCATGCTACTCAGTCCATTTTCTAACTTTGCCTTTGATATTCAGGGCTCTTAGCTTGTCATAAATATAATTGTTTCACTTGTTTTTTTGGGTCGCTATGAGTCAGAATTGACTCGACAGCAGTGGGTTGGGTTGTAAAAGGGATCACCAGAAGTGTCTGACTACTCTACCTTCTTGGCCGTGCCTCATGGGTTTGGTTTTTAAATTACATTCTGAACTTTTACATTTTGTGGTATGGATGCACAATACCTATTCTAAGACTAAATAATGAATAGTTAAGGAATATGCTTTAATCATCAGGAAAATGAAAGAGCTATAGAGTTAGTTATTATCTCAGTTAAACCCATTGCCTTTGAGTCCGACTCATAGTGAGCCTATAGGACAGAGTAGAACTGCCTCATAGGGTTTCCAAGGAGCACCTGGTGGATTGGAACCTCTGACCTTTTGGTTGGCAAATGGTAGCTCTTAACCACTATACCACCAGGGTTTCTGTTATGTACGTTAGGAATCAGCAAACTACAACTCTCAGGTCAAATCCAACCTGCGGTCTGTTTTTGAAAATAAAGTTTTACTGGAAGGCTGTCATGCTTATTCACTTACATGTTGTCTATAACTGCTTTCCAGTTAGCAACACAGCTACAATGGCAGGTTTGAGTCGTTGCAACAGAGACCGTATGTCTGTTCTCTGTCTCCTGCCATGACCCATGCTCCACTCCTCACTCCACCTACCGCTTGCACAGCGTTATGGATTGAATTGCGTCTCCCCAAAAATATGTATTGTAAACCCTAGCCCCTATACATGTGGATGTAATTCTCTCTGGGAGTAGGGTCTTCTTTGCTATGTTAATGAGGCCATATTAGTGTAGGGTATGTTTTAAGCCAATCACATTTGAGACATAAAAGGAGCAGATTAGGCACAGAAACAAGTAAGGACAAACTGGGGAAGAAGGATGCCACATAGAAATCACCAAGGAACCAAGGAATAGACGCTGAAAAGAAACAAGGACCTTCCCCAAGAGACAGCAGAGAGAGGAAAACTTCCCCTAGAGCCAGCACCCTGAATTTGGACTTCTAGCCTTCAAATTAAAAGAAAATTAATTTCTGTTCTTTAAAGCCAACCCCTTGTATTTCTGTTATAGTAGCACTAAGAAACTAAAACACTCAGCGCCTCTTTTTCTGGATTAGAAGTGCAGTAACAGAGCTGGGCTGCTCATATTTCACCAGGTGCTGCCAGATAATATGTGTTGAAGCATAGCCTGAAAATCCTTTTAGTTGGAAGCTCTGGTTCTTCACGTACAACAGTTAATGTTTAGTTTTGTTAACTCTGCAAACATGACAATTTGCTGTGGATGTTGCAATCAGGGTGTGGAAAATCAAGAGATACCTATGTTGTGCTGAAAGACTTATGTCAAAATTTTATTAGAAGGTGAACCATTTAGCTATGACATTCCATGAAACAAATGGCAGGAAGAGGGTCAGGAGGCAGTATTGATTTTAGGAGTGTGATTCCCAGGTAGATTATTGGAGACACTCCAACATTTGATAAGTTTTACTCATTTTCCCTTCCTTCCGATTACAAACAATATTTTAGGATAAAATGAGATTGCATCAAAATTTTCATCTATTCCTTTTCCCCCTTACCTACAAATTGGCGATGATAATATTTACTGTTGATATACCACTTGGGGAATTGGAAGAAGGTTATATTCATCATGGTCATCATCATCAAAACCATAATCAACCTTGGCTCATGATTGTGGGTATCATACCTTAATGCATAAACATGAACAAGGAGAGTCATCCCCAAAATGATAATCCTGCCCTCCTGACCCTTTCTTTCCTTTCCCTTTCTCTCTTTTTAAAAATCTCTAAGAAACTACTTCATTCCCAGTGTTACCAGTGGCAATTATTTTGTAGGATGTGCATGCAACATTTCTTGAAAACATTTAGCATATGCCTGATGCACTATAGTGCTTAATAAGTGGTAGATATTACGTCTTTAGCAACTTAGGCTAACAGAATACCAGCACTGTATTTCCAGTCAAATAATGAGTCCATGTTCCATTTTAGAATCTTTTAAGTCGTCATTACAGTCACTTAAGATATTTAAAAAAAAAAAATACAGCTAATTACATATCCAGCATCACTAACTATGGAAAATCAGAATATCAAATATAATGTTTATTATTTCCTCATACAAAAGGGAAAATCACAAATTCTTTTAGTTGCATCTTTCATAATAAAAAGGAACAATATCATTACTAGCAGAAAATGTATTTCTTTCATGGGGCTTTGCACACCAGCATTTTGTCCTATTACTTCTCTATTATATTCATAGCATTAATTATTGGGGCCTAATTAGGCAAAATTACCTAATGAAGTCTCTGGATTATTCAAAAACCTTAACTATCTTTCCACATCATTTTGAAGCATTAGTAACATAAGCCAGCACAGTCCTCTTTTTCTGCCAGCTTGCCTTTGAAATACATATCATTTTGCTTGGTTTAGTGGTTGAAGTTTGGGATCTTTTTCTTTTTTAGTTTCCTTGTTTGGTTTCATGTCTAAATCTACTTCAATGCTGTTAAAGAAGGGGGTCATTGGTGGTTCAGTGGTAGAATTCTCACCTTCCATGCAGGAGACATGGGTTCAGTTCTCTGCCAATGCACCTACTTCATACACAGTAACCACCCATCTGTTAGTGGAGGCTTGTGTTTTGCTATGATGTTCAGCAGGTTTCAGTGGGGCTTCCAAAAGAAGACGGAGTGGGAAGAAAGGCCTGGGGGTCTTCTTCCAAAAATCAGAAAACCTTATGGATCACAATGATCTGATTCACAACCCAGCTTGGGGATGGCACAAGACCTAGCAGTGTTTCACTGTATTGTACACAGGATCCCCATGAGTCAGGGGCAGACTCTGCAGCATCTAACAACAACTCTTAAAGAACCAACCACTGAAAAGATTCTGAAGCAGAAAATAAAAAAGTAATGAGCTGGAAATGAGATCCTGTAGTTTTTTCAATTAGAGGGTTGTTTTTCAGAAGTTGCAAGTTAAAAGGTGTCAATAAACAACAAATATGGTATATCTTTTCTAAACAGGAATGGCTTGCATGTGTGATAGAGACATTTCATTGTTCTTTTCCTTGTTCTTTTCCCTCTGTGCATTAGACCTCTGCGTATTTGTCTGCTCATTCAGTCATTCGGCACTCATCAGGCCGGCGCAGACCACGTGCCAGGCCTGAGTGCGGTTTGTCTGTACTCCGCACCCACACACAGAGGCTAAGGTAGGTTGCCCCACAGCCTCTTTTAGCTAGGTTAGTGTGTATTTTGACCTTTTTCTCTGGAACATTCTTTGATTAAAAATGATTAAATATTTCTTCTATCCTAGAAGGCAAGAGTGCTGAACCACAACTTTTATAGTCTTCTTGTGTATCTAAAATGTTTTTATCTCTAATGCAGTCATTTGCCTACCACCTTTTCTGGATTCTTCTGAATTTTTTTCCTTCTCCTATCCTTTCTAACTGGAGACATTTTCTTAGTATCACCCTTGATTGTCTGTGTGTCTCCTTTGGCACCCTTTCCCTTGGTGAATATGGCCCAAAACACATCTATGTCCACTATTCCCACTCTGATCTCCCATCCAATTGCTCTGCCTGCCCACAGGATATCTCTTCTTGGATGTACATCCCACAAGGACAGGGATTTTGTCTGTTTCATTCAGTGACGCATCTCCAGCTTTTTTTTTTTCCCCTTCCTCTCCCTCTTCCTTCATTAATTCACTGTTCAATCCACTCCAATTTGCCTTCTGCCCTTCTTACCACACCCAATGAGCTAAGGTCACAATGAGCTCCATCTTGTCCAGTCTCTGACCTTACAACTCCTCTGTTATAATTTCTCATAATACCTTATATTTTTTCTCCATAGCACCACAGTTTGTAATTTGCATGTTCTTATTACTTAATGCCTCTTTCCCCACTAGATTTTAAGCTCTATGAAGTTAGGGATTAGACCTGTTATGCTCACTAGTGCTGGAAAAAGAGGAGGTGGTCAGAACATAGTCGTCAAGTACATAAATGGACAAACTACTTATCCATTAATTAAATTTATTTTTCAATTTAATTATGTATTATTCTGGGTTCTAGAATATAGACTGGGCATATCAAACACAATTGTTTCAAGTTATCACACTCTTCATATGGTTTCTTTATTCAAAAAATGCCAGTGACTCCATTTTTTACTGCATGAAATTCACTGCAGTAAATCACTGCCCCTGGTGTGTGAGGCAACCAGCCTAGCACGGTATTTTTAAGAGCTTTGCCCATCTGGAGTCCACACTGGGCTTGTACAAGAGAAATCTCACCCATATTCCAGATCAGTCTTTGCTTGTGAAATCAATGACACATTCCAGGTTTTTTTTTTTTTTTTTTCCCCCTCTAGTCTCTTGACTACCAACCTGGCTTCAAGTCTTGCATTAAGTAATCATCTTATCCCACCCCTTGGCTTAGTGCCCATCACTGTCTCTTCCAGCTTTGATGTCAGCTCATCTTCTGGCTAAGGTTTAGCCTTGTTTTAGAACCATGTTCTCACAGGGGTCACAACACAGGCCATCCCATGGTGGCCATCTCACTTAGCTTGTGACAAAGGTCTCCAGGGTTTGGGCTACCCACCTAACTAGCTATTATTTGTTGACATATTTTCTGTTGTCATCAGACTGGAGAAGAGTCTGTGCTCATTCCTGAACCTTTGCTCATTTCCACTCCCCCCTCCACCTCCAACATGGAGTCCTCTCTTGTTTGCCAACTGAATCCTCCTTGTTCCAGCCTTTTCACCAATCTAGGTCCAGTTCACCAGGTCCTTCCGAAAGCTGTCCTTAATATAGTCCTTGCTGGCCTCCTTTTCTGTGGCACTTTGGTCTATGTTTTTCATCTGGGTGCATTCTTCCTTTCAATGATACTTGCTGTTTTCCATGTGTGTGCTCAAAAACTACATGTTAGATTAGGACCTACCAATTCTCATGTGTAAGTTATGAACAACTCCTCCTCCCCACCCTCCTACCCATCAGAGATCACCATTTGTTGGGCACATGTTCTGATGAACCTTCTGGGGAGAAGCATGAACCTTCAGTGTCTAGATGTCATGTCTGGACTGGAGAAAGTTGAGCTGAGAAGACCTGCAGGAGGAGATCAAGGAAGGATTGGTTTGCTTTGAGAAAAGGGGGGCAGAGGAAGACAAAGTGCTTGGAAATGAGGGATTTTGAACCAGAGAAGTGACAAATGAGAAATTTCTCTGTGAAAAGCAATTTATTGTGCAATTTGGTTTCTCTGTGCACAATGTATAATCAAGACTACAGAAAGTACAAATCTCACAATGCTTGGTGTCATAACTTTTCTGTGGCATGAGTACCATATAAAGGTTAATGTAATACCTGAAGAGGGTTATTTTAAATGAACATGTGGTCATCTGACATGTGCTTGGCATTTCCATCCCACAAAGGGTTCAGTACAGTGATATATAGGTATAGGTTTAGATATATAGAGAGAGATATAGATATAGGCTTACGGATAGGCATAGACATATAGATCTATACTGCTCAGTAAAATACAGTAGCAGTAGAATGGGATATGAGGCACAGCCCGTGTTTCACCTTGATGTACCGGCTCAGTTCTCTAAAAAATGAGTGCACAAAACCTGTTCAACTCACACACAGAATTTTCAGGTAGAAAAAAATTAGGATTTAGTTGATTGACTCCCATGATACCATTTATACATTTGTATTTTGATATCAAACTGACTTTTGTGGGAATAAATAAAAGCATCATTTTCAATAATGCAGCTTCCATTCTGTACGTGGTATCTGTACCTAGTAAGGATGGCAACCGGGAGAATGCATTCCAAGACATGCCTGTGATTCATGGTCTTTGTTTCTTGGTCCACCCAGCCTCATTCACTCTTGGATTCTCTACTGAGATATCATTGTTTCTTATTATGATGCCCTGTCTTGCCTGTTCAGCCAGATTCACATTCCAGTCTCTTCTTTCCACCTTGGATTCCTACCTTTTCATTTCCTTGACTCAGGACCCACTTTATAGCTCCTGATACAATACTCTTCTTGTCTCATCTGCTTCCTGGGAACTTTCTTTCCCACGTGCTGCGTTTTTCCTACAGCCCTCTACCTGGTCTATTGACTTTCTCCCTCCACATCTTCCTTGAGATGGTGCTAACTGAATCTGGAAGGGAATAATAGGAGTGGTAGGGCAGTCATGATGGTGTGGTGACAATTTGATGTAGTGTCACAGAGTTGATGGTAAAGAAATAGGTAACCATCTTGAAAAAGTTGTTTCAATTCTTATGGCTCCGAATAGTTTGAATCAAACAGGGCAAATATGAAGAAAAAACAAACAAACAAACAAAAAACCTGTGCGTCATTCCAAAGTAAAGTGAGTGAGGGAAGTTTTCCCAACAGTGTGGACAAAAGTACTTTCATTTGTCAGGTAATAGTGCACTGTGACTCACATTGCCTGAAGATATTCCCTCAACATTTGCTTTTTAATTAAAATCTTCTCTTAAACTATGAGTTTTTATTATGTTCTTTGGCTTGAATTGCTAATAGCCATAATTCACCTATATTGGGCTCATCTCATCTTTTTTGGAGACCCATGTAAGCTCAGGCACCTAAAGATTTAATTATAGAGCTTAACTCTACTCTGTTATTTTCATAGACAAGCCTCTGTAATCAAGCCGATCCTTGGCAGTTCTTCACTAGAAACTCCTTTGACACCCATGAAGTCACTCTCTTCATTAATGCCTTAATAAGTCTTCAGAATCAAAGACTATCTCAAAAATAAACATAACTTTAGAAGCCAGAGCCAAAACAACCCCTAAGTTAAAGTGTTTGATATACAACAAATGACAACAGGGAAATAACTGATTAGAGGAATACCAAGGGATCAGTAAGCCCCAAGTGATAATAGATGGAGTGGTGATAGGCTCCACATTTGGAATCTTTAGTCTCAGTCAAAGTTTTGGAATTTGGGAGATTTGTGTTAATTTGAAGTTTACCTTCTAGATTACCTGGGACATTTTGGCTACAGTTAGATTTTGAGCCTTTTGGAAAAACATTAGAAAATGTTGAGAGGCTATCTCTTTTAAAAGGTTAGAATCTGGGATTTTGCTTAAATTGTATCAATAGTGAAATGTATTAGTAATAGCTGAAATATAGCACAGCATTGCAGAAACTCTTAACAAGATCCTGGAAGCTGTATCTTGAATAGGGTAGTCAGGAAAGAAAGAATTATTGAGTAACATTTTAACCCAGTGCTCCTAAAAATGTGATTTGAGATTGGACCCATGTGGATAAACTAGATTGTTAGTTAAAAAAAAAAAAAATGCCATTCAGACCCAAACTAAAATGAATTCAGTGAAGCAAGTCATTAAAAATTATCTCATATTAAATAAGCTGATTGCCTAAATTTTTTTCACTTTTCAGCTAACGTCATGAGAATACAAGCTCTTACTTCATGTACTTACAGGAAAAGTTCCTTCATGTAAGAACCCACCTCCACTCCCATATCTTCTCTCCTGATCTGCAAATGAATACACTTCCATTCCAAAAGAAAATACAAGTCATTTTAGAGGACACTTACTTGGCACACACCAATTTTTCTTTATCTAACCTACAAACCTATATCATCTGCATCTGCATCCGTTCTTTCCTCCCAACCTCTTGTTGGAATAAGGATTTATTATTTCTCCTATCAAAGTCGCCTTTTCCTCTTGTGTCTGGATCTCATTCACTCTTATTTTTTCAGCATCTTCTACCAGTATAATCTTTCTTCTCTGTCTTCAAGATTTACCTATCCACTGGTTTCTTAGCATTTCACCACTATAAAGTCTTACCCATTTTATACTCACCCTTCCTTAACTGTATCTTATCTTCTAGCTATTTCTCCCATTCTCTTATAGCTAAACCACACCTACTTTCTTTTTGTCACCCACTCACTCTTCAATCCATTGTGATCTCAATTTGATCTCCACCACTTTATCGAAATGATTTTCTAAGGTTACCCAAGACCACCATGTCATCAAATACAATGAAGATTTTTCTAACCTCATCATAGTGGATCTCTCATAAATGTCGACCATTATCTCTTTGAAACATTTGCGTATCTCTTCCCTCTTGGTTTTTGTTTTGTATCTTTGGCTAGTCTTTCCAACCTCCTTTATTGGGTTATCCTCCTATACCTGCCCATTGAATACTGAGGTCCCTCAAGACTTGGTCTGCTCTTCTTCACTTCTCACTATACTTTCTTTCCCTAGACTGTGTCTATAACAGTTTTTCAGTTACCATTTACAGGTAAAGGACTCCTGAATGTGTATTCTTGGTTCAGAAATCTCTTCTGAGCTCTAGAACATATACAGTTGCTACCTTGTCACCTTAAATTGGAGGTCCCAAAGATACCTCAACATTTACATAGCTGAGCCTATACTCATAATCTCATCCTTGAATCCTGTTCTTCCCTAGTGCTCCCTGGCTTAGTGAAAGCCATTGTTTTCAACTCCATTGTCCAAGCTAGACACCTAGAAGCACTCCTCCCTAATGTCCCCTGAAGAATTCACCATTAAATCCTGCCAATCAGAACTTCTAAATATCTCTGGATCTGTCCATTTTTCTCCATCTTCACTGTCTAGACTTTCATCTAAGGGTCTACCATAACCTACTGCCTCCCTAATGAATACCCTGCTAACTGCTTTCCTGCTGCCCTCCAACATTTACCCAGAGTGATTTTTTTTTTTTTTTAAGACTACAAACCTGACCATACCATTTTTCAGCTTAAAATTCTTCAATGGCTTCCTAGATTTAAAGATCTTCATAATCTGGGGTTTACATTTCCCTAGACTCATCTTACACCATTCTTTCCTTGCTCTTTGCTGTCAGGCATATTGTGTTCTTCCACTTTTTCTGATTAATTCTTGGGCATCCTTTAGATCACAGTTCAATTATCACTTCTTCTGTTATATCTTTCCTAGGCTGGATTTTATCTCCCCACTCTATGCTTCCAGACCACCTTTTGCTTTTCTTTTAAAGGAATAATTGCAGTCTGTAATGATGTATATATTTGCATGCTTACTGATAAATGTCTCTCCTCCAAAGTATCTGCTCAACTAATATCTTTTGATTAAGGAGTACTGAGATATGCCTACTCGACCATACCTGTGGATAGGAGATACTTTTTCCATCTACTGGTGGCAAGGGACACAGCTTGGCCCCTGTAGCTTAGGACAGAAGTGAGCTAAGTCCCAGTTTTAACTGAAGGTTGGGGGTTACATAGAAGAGCAGTCTATAATTACACAGTCTGGAAATATGCCAGGACCCTCAGTGGGAAAGTCTCTGAGAAAATGCACAAGTTAAAGTTGTGCATAAAATGGACCACTGAGGGGCTAGTAACTCCATTGCAGCTGGATTTCGCCCCCTGCTTTGTAGTCAGTGTATCATCTCTTGTGGGCCACACAGATCCATTCTGCAATCAGTTTCTATCTCATAGCTGGGACTGTTTTCTTGACACTCATCCTGAAGTGGCTGATTGCAAATTACAAGCCCCCAAAGGCCTTTCAAATTTAGTCTAAAACAATTGGGCACAATTCAGGATGATTGAATGGTAAAGAGAATATGTATTCCTAGACTGTTAGAGCTGAAAGAGAGTGTTTAGTCCAATGTTATCATTTTGAAGACCAGGAAACTGAGGCCCAGAAAGGTTAAGTAATTAGTCCAAGGTCTTACGCAGCAAGGTTTTAGAACAGCTAGGTCTAGAACACAAGTCTAATGGTTTTATTCACTAACCTTGCTAACCTTCAGACCCATTTACACAAGGACTCAGAGAAAAAGCTTCCAATTTTAACCAGCTTATGAAATATGATTAAAGTCTAGAATCAGGTCTAGGAGGGAGAAAAAAACAGCGATGAGAAAATTTATTAAATCAGATCTATGTAATGTCTATTTTCAATTATAATTACTTGTCAGCTTAAAACATACTGTCTCATTTTCTTTGGTCGTTGTCAGTGGTGCTGTACATGAATTCTACAAGAATGTGGCCCTCACATAGCTATATCTTACATTTAAAGGAAGAAAACAAGCTTAGCAAATATCTCTGTCATGTCTAACTAATGCATGGGTTTTTACCCAAGATCACAAATATTTATCCTTCAGAGTGTAAGTGAAACCTGGCCCCTAATTCCTGAAATTGCTTATTGCTCGATTCTGCTTGGAGGTGAGCCCACAGTGAGCAGGTGGCAGCCTGTTTGGAGACACATGTGCAGTGTCATGCCACTTAGAGTTGCTACTTACTGACCTGGCTGGACCAGCAGTTGTGACCTCCAACTCCAAGCCTAGAAGGCAGCTGCCAGTGAATGAATGCTTTTCTTTTCTTTATTGTGTCACACATCTCTAGGATGGTTCCCAACAGTCTCCTCCTTCTGGCATTCATGCCCTTGTGTGATTGTCTCTCCTTGAATGTGGACAGGACCTGTGACTTGCTTCTAACTAATAAAATCCAGCAAAAGTGATGGGATAATTCGTCCATGATTGTGTTACATAAGATTGTAACTTCTGACGGGCTAGTAGATTCTTTCTCTGGCTGGCTTTGATGAAGCAAGCTGCCATAATGTTAATTGCCCTATGGAGTAGCCCATGTAGCAAGGAACTGAGAGGCCGGTTGTCATCTGGCCAACATCTGCCAAGGAATTGATGCCTTCAGTCCACCAATCCTTCAGGAAATGAATTCTGCCAACAACTGCATGTGCTTAGAAGTAAATCCTTCTCCAGTCAAGCCTTCAGATGAGACCTCAGCCCCGGCTGACACCTTGATTGCAGTCTGTCAGAGACCCTGAAGTAAAAGACCCAGTTAAGCTGTGCCTGGACTCCTGACCCACAGAAATTATGTGATAATAAATGTATGCTGTTTTAAGCTGCTAAGTTTGTGGTAATACTTTATGCAGCAATAGAAACTAATATACTTTTTTTCCCCATAAGTACTGTATCTTAGTATTTTTATAACTGTGTAATAATAATAGTAATAAAGGGAGCTATTCACATTATTCACAGGCCTAAAGGGCCTCTATTGACTGCCTGCTTCTTAGTTTAGCATACAAAGCCCTTCACAATTAATTATTGACTTATTTTTCCAGCTTCCTCTCCTGTTACTCTTAGTTTTTCTCCATTCCCTTTGCATATACCTACATACAGGTCTTTACCTTCTTCTCATTGTTCCCAGGAATACCCACAACTCGGGGCCTTTGTACAAGCTGCTCCCTCTCCCTGGGATGCCTTCTTTATGGCTTTGTCTACTATTCCTTATGTTTTAAGATACAGCTCATTTATCACCTCACCTATAGGTTACTCAATCCTAATTGTTCCTAAGGCACTTTATTAATATACACTATACTACTGTTGTGGTTGTCGCTAGGTGCTGTCAAGTTGGTTCCTACTCATAATGACCTTATAGGACAGGATGGAACTACCTCATAGGGTTTCCAGGGGGTGCCTGGTAGATATGAACTGCAAACCTCTTGGTTAGCAGCCAAGCTGTTAACCACTATGCCACCAGGGCTCCATTATATTATTAACCACTTTATATTACGGTTTATACAGGTGGCAGGATACTCTTTAATGTTAATTTGGATTTGCTTCTGAACCCTCCCCTTCACTTTGTTTTCAAGTAGGTATCCAAGTTGTTGACATTTCTTTGCTTTGGAGATTTTTTGCAGGGTGGAAAGCAGAAACTGTTTGAAGTTATCTGATTTTCTTATTCATTTTTTTCCTTAAAACTCAGACTTACTGAATAGACATTCAATATCTGGATATCTGGAAGAGGTAAACGAAGAGGGGAGGAGTGTCTCTGAAAATAATAAAGGAGCTAATCCCTTGGAGTAGAAAGAGGCACCGCAGAGTTCCAGGAGCAAGGAGCATATCGAAGGAGATACGAGAAAGAAAGAGAACTAGGTAGATAGGTCCTTTCCTAGAGATAGGAGCTCAGATACAGAGCTCTGGCCACCTGAAGATTTCCATGTCCCAGGCATGAAATAGAAGCTGCACTGACTATGAACGAGAACATTGGGTGTCACCATGGCAATCAGGGCATGCCAATGATGCATGACTGGAGAGGCCTCTCCATCTCTTGGTTCTATGTAAAGGCCCAGGGAAATTCCCCTCCCGTGAGGGAAGGGAAAATAATGACTATGATTGAATCTACCACAGTGTGTTGAGGAAGGCTTGGCTATGAATTAAGTTTGACTTGAGTTAAAAAAAAAAAAAGAAAGAAAGAAATTTGGTATTCCTTGCACACCTGTTTGTAGATTAAGATTAATACTGGTATGAATGAGTGAGTCCCTAGCACAAGAAACATGAAGAAAACTACACCAAGGAACATCATAATCAATTTGCTCAAGACCAGTGATAAAGAGAAAATCTTAAAAGCAGTCAGAGAAGAAACACACATTGCTTACAGAGAAACAAAGATAAATATGACAGAAAATTTCTTGTCAGAAACAATGCAAGTGAGAAAGCAGTGAAACCTCTTTAAAGGGCTGAAAGAACAGAACTGTCAACCTGCAATTCTTCACCCAGTGAAAACATCTCTTGGAAGTGAAGGCAAAGTAAAGACTTTTTCGGACATATAAAAGCCGGACAAATTTATCTCCAGCATACTTGCACTACACTAAAAGTTAAAGGAAAGCTTTCGAGAAGAAGGGAATGATATCAGTTGGAAGTATAAAGATACATGAATGGTTCTCAACTACGCATGATTTTGTCCCCCCCACCCCACCCCCGGGATATTTGGCAATGTCTGGAGACATTTTTTGGCTGTCACAGTGGAGGTGGGTTTAGGGGGTGCTACACTCGCGGGCACTGGGTTTGGGTACTGGTATCTAGCAGGCAGAAGCCAGAGATGCTGTGAAATATCCACTGGACAGCCCCCTACGACAAAGAATGTCAATGGTGATGAGGGTGAGAAACCTTGATTTAACAAAGGAATTACATGGGTAAATACAAAGATATTTTGTTCTGACTATTTAAATTTCTTTAAAGGATGATTGGCTGTTTAAGCTAAAATAACGATACAATGTGGGGTATATAGCACATGTAAAAGTAAGTCATTTGTTCTTTTAAATATAATAAATATTCCCTACCGGTGGCATATTTTATTTTCCAAAATGACCACAGCAATATTTCCAGGCTTGCCTTCTTTTCCAGGACTTTGACACTCCTCTCAACAAGAAGTGGAGTCTGATTTTCCTTCTCTTGCATATGGGCCAGCTTTACTGGTTTGCTTCTGATGAATGGAATGCGGAATAATGCTGTGTGATTTCCAAGGCTTTCTCCCTCTTAGGATGCTTGTCCTTAGAACCCAGTCACCATGCTGTGACGAAGACTGCATGGAGAGACCACTTGGAGAGGAACTGAGGCCCCCAGCTAACAGCATCAACCACCAGACACGTGAGTGAAGTAGCTTTCAGGTGACTCCAACCGCCAGCCTCAAGTATCCAGCTAAGGGCCTAGATATCATGGATTAGGGACAAGTTGTCCCCACCGTGTTTGTCTGTTTCTTGACCCCCAGATTTCATGAGCATAATAAATGTTTCCTTTATGCTGCCATGCTTTAGGGCAATTTGTTGCACAGTTGTAGTTATTGGAACACCACTGCCATCTTATTTACTTATCAGTTTGTTTGATAAACCCATTTTAATTTTGTATTCTCCATAAATAATCACATTTTTTAAATCTGAATTCTTAACAAGGTTTTCCCACACACTGCTTCTGTACAGAATGTCTATGTACAGTAGCTGTATGTACAATTATACTTGGTGTAACTTGATATATTCCTAAACATCTCAGTGAACGGAGAAATATTACACTTGGATCTCTGAAAAGACCATAATCTCAGATGGATCAGTTGTGGGTAGACCATGAATTTCAGGGATAGGGCTAGACACACTATAGAGTTTAACCACTAATATCCTGGAGCCCTATGGGACTGGGTTTAAAATTCCAGTTCTGCTGCGTAGCAACTGTGTATACAAGGATGAATTCTGCAACATCTCTGAGCCTTAGTTTCCTCTTCTGTCCTTTGGGGGATAATAATAGCACTAATCTTACAGTGTTGCTACAACTACTAAGTGACATAATGCACATGGTGGGCACTCAATAAATGTTAGCTACTAGGCTTATGATTATGAAATATGTCCATTTAAATACATGTTGAGTCACGTTACCTTAACTTACAAATCTGGAAAATTTCCACCTGTGACCAACTGCTGGGTTGAGCTTGTAAAGTTGACTTTTACAGGCATTCACTATGGCTGTTAATTGGGGTGACTTCTCAGGGACAGTCTGATCACTACTGTTGCCTCTTTTGAACACTCCTGGAGAAGTGTCCCCATAGGACTGTGGACTAAAACCCACTGGCTTCCAGGTAAGCTGACTTGTGTCTTGGTGAACTTCAATTTGGTTCAGAGGCTCAGTTGTCTTGATTTATCTCCCCAAGAGAAACACAGGAAAAATTTTGCAGGATGATAGTTTCCTGCAGACTTTTTTTTTTTTAGGAGTTCTACTGTTTGTTTTAGGAAAAAGATAGGGTGAAATAAAACTCAAAGATTTGCTTTTCTTCTCTGACAATCTGGCTGCGTTGACTCAATGGCACCCGCGTTGAGGACGTGCCCCCGTCTCTCTCCCTCAGCCCTTCCAGAGAGAACAGTCTTGTGTGATTTTAATGTGATCATGTCTTTACCATGTGGCCTATCAGCTGTCACTGACAGTGTGTTTGAGAGTGTCTAGAAGGGGTTTTAATTGGCAAGATCTTTAGTAAAATTTGCAAATTAGTGATCTACCGGCTGATGTTATGACAATGTCTAAATACTATCAGTGCCATTTTAAAATAATCTTTCATCGATACAACATTCATTTTAATTAGCCAGAACATGCTGGTCCCATTGGAAACTGCCTAAGTTTTATGAATTAGGTGTGGGGCTATGGGATGGCTTGCTGAACTTCGTATATTTTGCAAAAAGATGGCTATTGAAGTTATTTTGTTTTCCTGAACTTAGGAGGTGCTGGTCAGTGTCTCGAATGGCTGGAAGGCAGACCCAAGGATTTCTCTTAGAAAGAGTCCTGGGACCTGGGTTTTAATCCTGGTTTGACCAGGATCTGTTTGTATTTAGTTGTCAATCACATTTAGTTGCTAAATGTCAGGCACATTTAGTTGCTTGGGAAATAACAACAGCAACTAAAGATGACTGAGCACTTCCTCTATACCAGACATTCTATATCCATTGTTTCCTTCCTTGGAACAAAAATAGTAGGTGAGAACCACTGACATCTCTTTATTACAAATAAGCAAACAAACTGAGGCCCAGGGAAAGGAAATCTCTTGCTGTAGGCCACACAACTAGTAAATGGTAGAGATCCAAGTCTCTCTGCCTCTGAAGACTGAGCTCTAAACAACCATGCACTAGCATCTCGCAATCCTGATGAACCTAAATTTTCTCATTTCTATGATGAAGTCATGGGACTTAGATATCTTTTGTTTATAGTTTAGGAAAAGCATGATTCTCTATCTGGATTTCTGGGTGGTTGAGGCTTGGTTCTATTGTAGCTTATATCCTTATGAAACTTGGCATGTTCTTATAGTACCCTTGGGAGGTTATAAAATTGGTGCTCTGGTACTGATTATTTCTAGGAGGATCAGTGGTGGTTCAATGGTAGAGTTCTCACCTCCCATGCAGAAAATCCAGGTTTGATTTTGCTGAAATCCAGGCCAACGGACTGCATGCACAGCGACCACATGTCCGACGGTGGAGGCTTGTGTGTTGCTATGACACTGAACGGGTTTCAGTGGTCTAGACTGAGATGGACTAGGAAGAAAGCCCTGGTTATCTACTTCTGGAAATCAGCCACTGAAAACCCTATGGATCACAATGGTCCCACCTTCACCAATGGGGATGGTGCAGAATCCATTCCATTGTGCATGGGGTCACCATGAGCCAGGAGTCACCATGAGTTGAGGTCAACCTGACAGCAGCTCACAATAACAACCAAAACAACAACTGATTATTTTAAGTTGATTAGCACCCTTATAAGCACCATTGTCTCCAGGATGGCACTAAAATTCGTAGGACAACTCTTCTCACTAGCTTGTAGACCTAGATGCTGCCGGCCAAAAAAGCCGCCGTTTTCTTTCATTCCAGTGATGTCAGCAAGTCTCTGGTGGTGCTCAGCATCCTCTGAGTGCCTCATATGTATTTACTGAGGCTACCTGATTCATATTCTTCACAGTACATCAGCTTAGGGGTCATTTAATTTAAATCAGAACAAATTTCTGGCTCTAACCAACTTCAGTAAAAATACATTGAGGACTTTTTTCCGGTATACATTTCTGCCCCAAATCATGAAATTCTGCACGACTCAGCCTAGGCTGCAGGAGGGAGATGCCAGGCGGCTACTAAAACAGCCCCTTGCCTGGCCTTTCCTCTTATAATAATTTATGACCTGCTTCTCTGAACTTCCAATCCTGGGCTTTGCAGGCAACCTGACAGTTTGCTCCCAAGTTGGTAATGACCCTAAGCTGCCTTGGTGACAACAATACTGTTGATAGTACCTTAAAATACCATGAAAGGGGATAGTTGAAATCACTGGGCACTCCGGCCTCCTCCTTTTACACAGTGTTGTTGTTCAGAGGCAGCTCTGGGAGATGGGCCAGCACACCTTGGGACTTGATGTTTCTTTGGGGTTCAAATCATGAGTTGAGGTTTTTATACTCTCCAGGCCTCATTAGTAAAATGTCTCAGTTGTTATATGGGAATGATGATGCCTGCCCTTCAGGGGTACTGGGGGGCAGGCATGAAACTGTGACTATGGGAATCCTTGGGACAATGTGGATGTTTTGTTGTTAATCACTATCATGGCAAAGAAATTTAGGGTTCTTGCACCGATACCATCCTAAGATTTTTGAAACATTTTTTCTGAATTTTTAGGATTCAGGGAGATTTTCCCATACCCTGCTGGACCTCAGGTTTGTGGGTTTCTGAAGTGGCCTCAGGAAGTATGAGATCTACTATTTCAATCAACCTAATATCTTTCTTGCAAAGGTATGATTCAATACATCTTTTTTCTCCACCTTCCCCAAGCCTCACTATCAGAATTATTTTGTTTTTTTGCTGTGATTACTTTTGCTGTGTAACAAACTGCCTCAACTTTATGATGTCAAGTACCAACCATTTCATTATGCTCATGGATTCTGTGGATCAAGAGTTTGGACAGGACATGCAGGGATGACTTGTGTCCTGCTCCTTGATGTCTAGGGCCTGAACTGGGAAGAAGTGAACAGCTGAAGCTGCCTACCTCCCCCTACCTGCCCCAGGTTTTCAGTTCCACAATTAAAGTCTCATGTAGGAATAACTGATTGGGGATGGGGGATCTGGTGTCCTGTTTATGCCTTGGTTACCAAGTATGTGGTAAAGTAGTTTTCTGGTTTCTGCTTTGAAGAGTCTTGACACTTCCCAAACAGAGCAGGGAAGTTAAAATATGCTCTACTAAAGGTGATGGAAAAATTTGGAAACATTGGTGATAGTTACACAGCATGATGAGAATAATTAATGTTATTGAATTGTACAAGTAAAAAAGAGTTGAAATGGCAATTTTTTGTTATATATGTACTTACCAAAAGAAAAAAAAATACGTTGAGCAGCCAGAACACATCTTAAATGTCCAATACAAGGGCTATGAAGAAAAGTAAAGTAAGATAAGGGAAGAGAGGGGATGCAGGGCAGGTGGTGGGTGGTTGGAATACTTTAGATTCTCTGGTCATGGAAGGCTTCTCTGAGGAGGTGATATTTAAGTAGAAGTTTTGAATGCAGCAGAAGAAATGAGTGATGGGATGAATTTTGGTAAGAGCTTTTCAAGTGGACAGAACAACAAATATAAAGATTTCAAGGAAGGAACAGGCAATGTGTTTTGAAGAACAGCTGGGAGGCTAGTGTGGCTGGAATTAGCAAGAGGCTGATGGGAGAGAAAGAGGTTGGAGTGGCAAATGGGGCCAGGGCATGTAAGGTTGTATAAGCCATTGTAAGACTTTGGGCTTCATTTACATGTAATGGGACACCAATGGAGTTTTTGGGCAAAAGAACAGAGTAATCCAATTTACATTTTTTTAGATGTCACTTGGGTTGCTGTGTAGATAGTAGATACAGGTAGCAAGTGCGGGATCAAGAGGACAAATTTGAGGATACCGCAGTCATCTGGGCAAGAGGTTGTAATGCTTTGAATAAACTGGTAGCAGTAAATGCAGTGAGAAGTGGGAATGAGGAATCCTTTGAAGGCAGAGCTAAAAGAACTTGCTTGTGGCTTGGATATGGGATATGAGAGAAAGAAAAGAGTCAAGGATGGAACCAAGTTATTTGGAGAGAGGTCCTGGGAAAATGATAGCGTCACCATCCGAGACAGGGAAGACTAAGGTGTAAAGGGATTTGAGGGCATTAGGGGGCATTTTTAAGTTTAGGAGCTCTATGAGATATCCAGGAGGATGAAGTTCAGAAGAGAGGTCAGGGTTGGGATTTAGAGTTGGGTGCCATTGGTGCATAAATGGGGTGAAAAAGGCTTGGGACTGAGTGATGCCACCCAGAAAGAATTTGTGAAATGGGAAAGTGTGGCAGGACCAAGGCCTGAGTCAGGCATTCAAACATTTAGATGTCAACCAGATACCTTGAGGGCCTCTCTTCCGTTCCGGTAATATCTAGACCCTACCAAAAAACCCCAAAAACTCATTGCCATGGAGTCTATTCCAGCTTACAGTGACCCTAAAGGACAGAGTAGAACTGTGCCATAGAGTTCCCAAGTAGTGGCTGGTGGTTTTGAACTTCTGACCTTTGGGTTAGCAGCTGTAGCTCTTAACCACTGCACCACAAAGGTTCCATCTGTAGCCTACTCAGCTTCAGTTCCTTGTTACTGCTTGTCTTTGATATCTTCTTCATGGGTCCTAATGGGTTCTCTTGCTTGGTTTTCATATCAGCTCTGTGGTCCAAAAATTGCTGGTTGCATTTTACCCATGTTTCTGAATGCTCAGGAGCAGAAAGCAGGTTCCTCCTGGAAAGCCCCATCTGCTTCTTTCTTGTTCTGTACCTGTGGCTTTGCCCTGCATACCTGGAGACAAACAAGGCATGGATGGCTGAATGGGCCTGTCTTCTCTGATTCATGGTCTTGCTCTTTGCTCTGCATCCATGTCTACTCAGGACATATGGCCAAAGCAGCCTGCACAAGAACTTGCTTTTACAGCCCCAGCTGTCTGGGGCTCACCTGGGCACACCTGTTACCCTTTCCTTTGAAAACCTGGCCATTGATTTCTGTCTTCAAAGCTTCAAAACTTATAGGGGAAACTTCTAAGGAATTTATCTGCCCCAAGTGCCCACATTCCAAATGGCCTTAGTCTGCCTGTATTTTATTTTCTGCTTTTGGAGGATTTGCAATTTGGTGACATGAGACAGCTGGGAAAGTAGAGGATGGGGATGCAGAGATGCCTGAGTCCCCTAACCACCAGTACCACCTGATTCAGTTTATGGGAACAGAAACCAGACCTATCGAATGCCTTGATAGATGTGGCATGTGGCCCCGGGGTGGGGATTGGTTAGGAAAAAACATCGAAAGAAAAGTAGAAGCTTGGAAACAATGCAAGTTAAAACGTGACACACAACACTTTAACGTGGCAAATTCCTGTTATCCATTGGTGGAAAAACCTGCCCATTCCCCACTGCAGCAAAGATGAACATCTCTCTTGGGCACAAGTGCATGTGTGTGCGTGCACGCACCCGCACACACACACATACACACACACACACACACAGAGCCTTTCTTTAAACCAGGATGAAAGAATATATAAGAGCAGGAATCTTTTTAATTTTTTTTCCTGAGCATGAAAGAGCTCTGGACCTGTAGAATATGTGCTGGCTTGTATTCAAACATAAATATGTACCACAACACAATCCCCTCTAGCTCAAAGCCAGGTTGCGAGAGAGCCTTGGAATTGAATGAGCGGTGCCTGGATTTTTATCCCACTACCCAATGCAATCCCAACCAAACTTGGTCTTTTTCCCTGTATAGAACAACTTCAGTGACTCTTGACCTTCCCCCTGAAGCGGTAGATTTCAGCAGATAACCATCTAATTTCCCGGGTTTTGTTATCAAACTTGCTTCCCTCCATCTTTGACTCATTTTCCAACACTTAGGCTTTCTCTGTAAGCTGCCATTTTTTCACTTTTTATTCTACCTGTTCCCTTCCTGCCCACATTCAAAATGTAAAGGCAGCTGGTGTCAGGACAACAATAGCCTCCTTTCTGTTCTCCCCGTTCTTCCCCCACCCCTTCTGCTTACATACCAGTTCCATATTTCTTTTGCCCACGTTGTGGACCTGAGCTCTCCCTCCAAACCAAAAAACCAAACCCAGTGCTGTCGAGTCAACCCTATATGTAGGGTCGCTATGAGTATGAGGTCTCCCTAGAATGAGGAAATCCAGCCCAGCCACGATTCTGAGTGGTGGGGACCCAAGGTTGTGACTGGGACATTTACGCTCATCGTCCCCAGGGAGACACGCCAAGAGGCCAAAGGATGTGGTCCCCTTAGCAGGCACCCCAAGCCCCATGACACAGTACGTGTGCTCTGGGCTGTATATTACCTTCCACTACTCCCCTGTGCCACCCTCCCAGGGGTGTGGCCTGCACCCTTCTGTGCGCTCGGTGGTCCCTCTTCCCTGCTTTGCCTTACTTATCCCATGGCCTGGTAATCCTCTGGTTGTTTTCCCTGATCCTTAGCTAGGCCTGGGGCTGATTCTGACTGACTGCTGCATTCTAGTGTCTAGCACAGAGACTTGCACATTCAGGCACTCAGTCTCTATGTGTTAAATTCATTCATTCACTGGTCCAGTCACTCACAACCATTTATTGCCTGTTGTATGCCAGACCCTGCATGCCAGAGGTGTTGACTCAATGAACACATAAGGGAACATGGGTGGAGCTGCTGCAGCTCCCTAGTGGCTGTCCTTTTGTGCTCCCCTTGAAGTTTATTTTAGTTATTTCACATGGTTAATTAAGTGGCACAATGGTTAATTGCTCAGCAGCTAACCAAATGTTGGCAGTTTGAACCCACTCAGCAGCTCTGCAGGAGAAAAAGCTGGGGATCTGCTCCCATAAAGATTGCAGACTAGAAAGCTGAACAGGACATTTCTATTTCTGTCACACGGGGTCACTATGAGTCAGAATTAACTCGACAGCACACAACAACAATAGCAGTGTTTTGCAATGGTAAGCAGTGAGGTTTAGCTATGTCAGGAAGGGGGTGTCTAGTGGCACCCTTCTTCCGGAGGGCAGGTGAGGAGCACAGGTGAGGCCACCTGAAGACCAGAGGATTCACGCATATTAAAGAATTTCCTACTGTCCTAGGTTTTGCCAAGCATTACCTAATTCTTGTCCTCGCTTCGAAAATGTAGTTTTCCATAAGAAGGTTCATCTTGGCGTTTCAGCACTAGTAGCCGATTGGCCTTAATAAATTGTCCCTTTTGGGTGAATTTACAATTTAAAAATGAAGAAGCAGGGATAACCCCCATCCATGAATCTCTGTGATTTGCATTTCAGGCAGGAGTGACAGATCAGTGGGAGAGGGCTCTTTGGTGAGGGAAGAACTTTTATAGGATGCTTCTAATTACTATCAATATGTAAGTGAATTTCTGGGGATTCTTTTCACAAACAGATTCTAATTTACTGGGTCTGGAGTAGAAACTGAGGTTCTGTATTTCTAACAAGCTCCCAGGAGATGATGCTGGTCCACTGACAACACTCTGAGTTAATGTTTTTGTTAGCTGCCCTTGAGTCAGCCTCTGATTCATGGTGACTCCATGCACAACAGAACAAAATGCTGCCCAGTCCTGTACCATCCCAATGATTGCTTATAGATTAGACTCTTGTAATCCATAGGGTTTCCACTGGCTGCTTTTCAGAAGTAGATCTCTAGTCCATCTTAACCTGGAAGCTCCACTGAAACCTGTTTAGCATCATAGCAGCATGCAAGCCTCCACTGATCGACAGGGGTGGCCGCGTGTGAGGCACATTGGCTGGGAATCAAACTTGGGTCTCTTGCATGGAAGGTGAGAATTCTACCACTGAATCACCACTACCCTCACACTTTGAGTAACAAGACTTAAATCACAGATACCACCTGTTTCTTACACATTAACCTCAACAAGTCTCTCTGCTCTGCATGGGTGATGTCTCCTCATGGTCCAACCAAAGTAATCTCCAGCTGAAATGTTGAGTGAGCTTATTGGATTGGCTATTTCAAGGATGAAGTGAAGTTTATCATAATGGAAAAGGAAATCATTCCAAAGTGGAATTCAGTTACACGAATAAAGTTTTGGAAGTGTTCTTGTTTTCCTACAACGAATATTAATACGGTTTCAAAAATTGTCCAGAGATAGTATGGGATCTGGCTGGCTATCACCAAGACCCAACAGTACACTGCACAGAAACCATTCCTTTCATCAGAGAATTGGAAAACCAGGCCAGGGCACTAAGGTGGAACAGGGTTATGAGGGTTGACAGAGGTTAAAAAAAAAAAAAAAATGTGTCATTTGCAGAATTAGAGTGGGGACACCGCTCCTTCATCTCCACCTTGGCTTCTCCGCCAAGCTGAGTGTCTACCACACCAGTCAGCCCAGCTGGCTGCTAAGCCTCAGCAAGACTCACAACCAGGCTCACTGTGGGGCACGGGCGGGAAAGGAGGGGAAGGATCTTGGGGTTTCTTTTCCTTTGTGTTTGTTCACCAGGGCATCCTCTGGGTGATGCTAGAAGATAACTTCTTGTTATTCCAGGAGCTCCTATCCCCCTGCTTTGCTGGGCACAGGAAGCTTGCCAATTTGTGCAGGGCACTGAGTGAGGTCTAAAGGGGATCCTCAAAATGAAAAGAGCTTGTTCTTACCATTGCAGATCTTATAAGGCAGCTGGGAAGAGGAGAAACACACCCTGTAAGATCACTAACCACATCCAGCAAGAAATAATCAGTTCCAAATGAGTGATATGCACAGTAAGGATGTGGGCTGGCTGAGGAGGACATGGGGAAACTTTTAAATGAGGTGATCAGAAAGGCTTCATGGAGAAGGTAGCAACAGGCTTAGTCCGTGGAGGGAAGGGAGAATTCAACACTGCCTGGGAGGCCTGCAACAGAGCATTTCCCAGGAGCATCCTTTTGCCCAAATCCCTTTTCAAGAATGGCTTGGGGAGAAGAGGAGAAGTGTGCATTGATTTATTTTGATGACAGAAGATGCCCATGACGCTAAATGCAGCAGTCCTGTATGTTGTTAGCCCAAGGCAGCCTTGGAGCACACAGCAAACCTCACTAGAAGGTTTTTCTTCCCTGCTAAATGCTACGCAGAGTCAGGTATAGATCATGATACAGTTGAGTTCTATCTTCTTCATCATTTCCTTAAAAATCTGCTTTCCGTTACAGGGTGATGCTCTAATCAAGGAGCCCAAATTTCTGTCTGTACGCCAGGAAACCCCTTAGCACCTGATTTTCAGCTTTAAAAACTGCCGTTTATATTTCAAACCCTAAGCATTCCATTTTTTAAAAACACTGGCAGAAATATGTTAATAATGGCAGGGCTAGGAAAGCCCCATAATGATCTTTAAAAAAAAAAAAAAAACCCACTGGAACTTTAGGCTTCACATTTCAAAGTTTTATCAAGCTGCCCACTCTCCCCGCCCCCCATAATTTAAACCATTGTTTTCCAAGGGAAATTTAATATTAAGAGCCACCATGTGTTTCTGCTTAATTTTGGAAGCCTGTGTTATGCAGTCAAAGATTCTCATTTGAAAATAATTCCTGTCCTTATTTGAAAACTGGCAGGGGAATAAAATTTAAAAAACATGTTGCAGCTCTTAAGTTTATGTTTTGCCCAAAGCCAGGCAGCACTGGAAGATCAAAGTTTGGAGTGCAGCCCTGAAGTTAGACCCACTGCTTGCCACAAGCTCACGAATGGGGAGCCAGGCCGGCAGCTGCCAGCTCCAGGTGCTCGGGTAATTAGCCCTGTCACAGGCCAAGGCCCCTCCCTGCCCCTTCCTGGGGCAAGGCCCAGGCTTTAGGGTCCCATCCCTGGGAAGCAGATCCTCAAAGAGATTGGGCAGGTGCTATTTTTAGAGCACATGTGGGCTCTGTATAGGACTCCTGCATGCCACGATTTGTATCTGAGAGGAGCAGGAGGTCAACTGGCTGCCTGGGCTTGCTGTCTGCTGGGGCTGCCCCTCCATCCATTATCCATCCATCCATCCAACCATCCATCCATTGCTATCAAGTTGCCCTTAAAACCGTAAACCAAACCTGTTGCTGGTGAGTCCATTTCAACTCATAGTGACACTATAAAACAAAGTACAACTGTCACATAGGGTTCCCAAGGCTGTAATCTTTATGGATGCAGACCACCATACCTTTCTTCCTCGGAGTGGTTAGTGATTTTGAAGTGCTGACCTTTCAGTTAGCAGCTGAGTGCTTAACCATTGTGCCACCAGGGTTCCTTTGAGCTGTCCTTAGTGCAGGCTATTTGTCAACATGACAGATGCATCTAATGGTGTTTAAGGATGGATACACTGGGGCATGTTTTCTAGTCTCAAAGCAGTTCTCATTTTCTCTTCAAAAATAATAACTATATATATTCATAGATATATAATTTCTTTTTTTCTCTCTCTCTTAAACCCCAAGGCATTATTTTTCCCCCACCTCCTATCAAACCCCCTATCTCGGCCCTTTTAAGCCTCTGCAGAACTGAGTGCGTGGGGCACTGGTGGTTCAGTGACAGAGCTCTTGCCTTCCACGTGTGGAGGTCAAGTTGGGTACCCAGCCAGTGCACCTTATGTGCAGCCACCACCTGTCTGTCAGCGGAGGCTTGTGTGTTGCTATGATGCTGAACGGATTTCAGTTGAGCTTCCAGACTAAGACAGACTGGGAAGAAAGGCCTGTTGATCTACTTCTGAAAACCAGCTAATGAAAAGCCTTTAGAGCACAACTGCCTGATCTGCAACTGGTCACAAGGTTAGCATAGGACCACTGTTGCTCATGGGGTCACCATGAGTTGGGGGCTGGCTTGATAGCAGCTAACGACAACAGAACTGAGTGTGAATCATGATATCTTAAAGCACCAGATTGACATCTCTCCATTCGCCCACTTTGGGTCGTTCCTCCTGCTGGTGATGAGCAGGCCAGAGAAAAGTCCAGCTGTAAATTCGACATCAGGGTTCAGCAATCACAAATGTCCAAGTAGGTAAGTGCATCAAATGTGAATGTGACTCTGTACTGAAAAGGTTCCCAACCTGGGCTGCCTAAAATGAACCTGACCAATAGATGCCCTTCAGCCCAGCCAGAAATTAAATGGGAACTTTGGAAAGCTGGCAGACAACGTTGAGAAGCCCAAGCTTCCCCCTCAGAGGAGCTCCGGCGGCATCCCGCTGCTGGGGAGTGTTCCGTGGTGATTCCCTGACATGCTACTAGTGCCATCAAGGCTTCCTGTTGCCTGTTGCTCCTCTGGCAGCTGTTTAGGGAGGAGCACAGGAGCAGCTGTCTATTTTCAATCCCAGTGAGCTCCCTACCACTTCTCAATTTCAGATGGCTGGTTTCTACAGAGAGCCTTGGTTTTACAATGGCGTGTAAATTTGCAGCCCTTGATACACTCTCTTGGGCAGTTGATAATACAAAAAACAGGTGAACTGCTACATTTCACTCAAGCTGTCCACTTGCCTATTTTCACCCTGAGGCAGGCTGAATCATCTCTCTTTGTATTCCTTCCTGAGAACGGAGGAGATCAGCTCCTTTTCAACAGGAGAGCAGAGGAGATGCATTCTTCTTCTCCATAGAAGTTTACCCAATGCACCCTTTAAAGTCGTGTGCAGTGCTCTTTGGAGAAGCAGACCCCTTCTCTCCTGATTGAGCTCTTCTGAGTAGCTGAGCCCCCAGGAACTAGCCCAGTTACTCCAAGTCTCTTTCTACTGGGCTTTACACCAGGCTTAAGATCCAGGCTTAGGTGAGAATGGGAAATTATTTCAATCTTTCTCTGCTTCTACAAATTCCAGTCCTAAAAGCTGCTGTAGGCAGGAGGACAAGGCCAGGGCAGAAGGGGCTATTAGAAAGACCCACTCTCAAAAATTGCACCTGGCTGAGTATTCCTAGAATGCTCAGGAATAAATAGAACCCATTTTTTATTCATTTGGTGGATTTCATAAATCTATCTCTTTGGGGGTTCATTTAAAAAGAGAAAAAGAAAAGGGGATGAACGTACCCTAAGGACATGGCTTTGCGTAGTTTTTATTGTGGGGGAAAAATAAGCGGCACCACCAAACTGGCAATTTCTCACAATACCAGGTGCGTTACAGATTGGTGTGTGGGCTTTTGTGAATTGGTTGCATATAAATGAGGAACATTTAAATAAAAAGGAGATGTAGAAACTTTCACTAGTTCGGTGCTTTTATTTATAGCTACTTATGCACACTGTTTTTTCCCTTCCCCTGTGAGCCTGTATCACAGGGGTTCAACAGGCTCTCATGTGAGGTGCTATTGATGTCAGTGTTCAGCAGGGTGCCTCCAGCCCCTCCTTTATATGAAAAATTGAGAGAATAGGGGAATGAGAAGATGGGATATCCTGAGGAGAAGTCTGGCTTGGCAGAAGGTGTGGTGATTTGGTGGAAAAGGAGATTGAGCACTGAACCCTGTCTTAGGCATCTAGTGCTGCTATAACAGAAATACCACAAGTGGATGGCTTTAACAAGGAGAAATTAATTTTCTCACAGTCTAGGAGGCTAGAAATTCCAATTCAGCATGCTAGCTCCAGGGAAGGCTTTCTCTCTCCATCAGCTCTGGGGGAAGGTCCTTGTCATCAATCTTCCCTGGTTGAGGAGCTTCTCAGCACAGGGACCCCAGGGTCCAAAGGATATATTATGATCCTGGTCCCTCTTTCTTGGTGGTATGTATCCCACCAAGATACTTGGTGTATCTCAGAAGAGTTGGACTTAAAACACAGTCTAATCCTGTGGATCGAGTCCTGACTCATTAACATAACTGCCTCTAATCCTGCCTCATTAACATCGTAGAGGTAGGATTTACAACACATAGGAAAATCACATCATATGACAAAATGGTAGATAATCACACAATATTGGGAACCACGGCCTAGCCAAGTTGACAGATATTTTGGGAGGACAACATTCAATCCATGACAAACCCCCCAAAAACCAAATCAGTTGTCGTCAAGTTGATTCCAATTCATTAAGTGACCCTAAAGCCTGTGCTTAATCCCAGTTTAGTAGCAAGCATCAAAGTGATATTGGGTACATTCTTAAATTTCTATAATTATAAAAAAATAGACTTAATTCTAACACAGTATACAATCACAAATATAGTATCTAAAATTTGAAGAAGAAAAAATTGTGACTGTAAGCTGGGTTGATAGTAAATTATTTTGGTTCCCCATTAGTTCCTGGTCTTGAAGAAATGTCTGAGAATCAGTCAAATCCCAGGACTATACTGTCCTCACCTTCAAAATGAAGGGCTGGGCTAAAGGAATGCTAAGGTCACTTCTCATTCAGAGTCTAGGAACTCTGAGGGTCAGGGGCAAGTGGGAGCTGTGGGCTCTGGAGTGGGAGGGCAGAGCCCCTACCTGGCCCCTAGACTCCCTACTGGGCCATGTAACACCTGTCCTATCATTAAACAGACTCTGGGCTATCTTCCCAGGGCATCTTCCAGTCCTTCTACTCTGTGGCTTTGTTTTGGGATCTTTTCTTATCCCACTCTAAGGAAAGCTAACTGTGGGTATATACCACCAACTTGCAGTTACTCATTTCCCTCATCTCAGCATAAAGCCAAAAACCAAACCCGTTGCCATTGAGTTGGTTCAGACTCATAGTGACCCTATAGGACAGAGTAGAATTGTCCCATAGGGTTTCCAATGCTGCGATCTTTACGGAAGCAGACTGCCACATCTTCCTCCTGTAGAGTAGCTGGTCCGTTCAAACCTCCAATCTTTCAGTTAACAGCTGAGCACTTAACCACTGTGCCACTAGGACTCCTTTTCATCTTGGTGTAGACCAGAGATACCCAAACCAAAGCTGCAGAAGACCTAAAGAAAATAGTATGTATAGCTAGCACATAGTAGGCACTCATACATTAGCTCTCTTCCTCTTTTGCAAAATTTCTGAACTAATTATCTATTCGGTGTATTAGTACTTAGTAGTTACTGCCACCACCTAACTGTCAGGTTGTTGTCCTGCTGTGGCTTTTGTGTTGGAAGCTATGCCACTGGTGTTCCAAATACCAGCAGTGTCACCCATGGTGGACATATTTCAGCAGAGATTCCAGACTAAGACAGACTAGGAAGAAAGGTCTGGCAATCTAGTTCCAAAAATTAGTCAATGAAAACCCTATGTATCACAAAATATTGTTCCAGGCTTCATCTCACTTACTTTGGACACTTCGTCAGGAGGGATGGATCACTGGAGAAGGATATCATGTAAGGTAAAGTGGAGGGCAAACAAAGGCAAGGGAAACCCTTAACGAAATAGATTGACACAATGGCCACAAGAATGGACTCAACCATGGTGGATGTCAACCATTGTGAAAGTAGTGCAGGACCACACAAACTTTCATTCTGCTATACAAATGGGATTGCCATGAGTTGGAGCCAACTTGGGGGCAACTAACAATAGCTATTGCCTTGTGTTGCTCATATAGGTCTTAGCTCCACAACTTGATGGTAAACTCTAGGGTAGGCTCATATCAGACTTGTTTATATTCTGACTCCACTCTAACTTACCGTATTACCTTGCACATAGTAGGTCCTCACCAAAGGACTGTGCTGTGCCTTCAATGACTCCCTGGTTACAGGAGCTGTTTAAGGGTTAAGTCACAATTGTGATTCAGTTTCAGTGTGGATTCGAATTAGCCTCTAAGCCTTCTGAGCATCTCCCTTTGACACATGGAAATTTTAAACTCATTTCTAAGGTGTTCACACATATTAATGGAGTATTTATTTAGTTTTAAATAGATGTGACAATATTTAGCATGCATCTAAAATCATATGCTGGGTGTTAATTGTAGACAAAATCAGCCCATATCAAAAGAGGCCCATCGTTTATGACATTAGAAAGAAAACTGGGCTCCTCGGGATGGCAAAGTGCTTGTCCCTGGGATGCAAGGATTCTCTAGGAAGTATAGATCAAAACGGGGAGAATCATAGGAACACGACCACGTTTCTGTCTTTCCAAAAGGGTCATAAGAATTAAGCTCATAAAAAAAGAAGTGTTATTCAATAGACATTTATAGAACACATGGATTTGGGGAAGTTTGGGCACATCGATGTTCAATTAAATTGCTATTATTTCTTAGAGCCCATAGATGGAGAAGAGTGGGCAGACCTGTGAGTAGATTTGAACTGTGCTCTTCACTATGGAAGCTGAGAGAACTGGGGCTGTTTAGCATGGGGAAGAGAAAATTCTGGATTACAAGGTAGCAGTCTTAAAATATCTGAGGGACTGTCTTGTGAAAGAGGAAATGTGTTTGTTCAGAGATACACCAGTGGGCAGAACTACAACCTGTGGGTAAAAGATGCAGGAAGAAAGAGTTTTGTCCCAGTGTTAGAAAGAATTTTCTAACAATGAGCTCTGGAGGTGCTGAAGTAGAAACGAGGTAATTGGACAGGATAAATGTAGAGTGGATGAGACATTGGTGGTTCAGCAGTAGAGTTCTCACCTTCCATCCTGGAGACTGGGTTCAATTCCTGGCCAATGCACCTGTCTGTCAATGGAGGCTTACATGTTGCTATGATGCTGAACAGGTTTCAGTAGAACTTTCAGACTAAGAATAGGAAGAAAGACCTGGCAATCCACTCCTAAAAATCAGCCAATGAAAACACTATGGGTCACACAGATCATGGGGATGGTGCAGGGCTGGGCAGAGTTGTGTTCCATTGTACATGGGACTCAAATGAGTTGAGGGCTGACTCAACGGCAGCTACCAACAACAACAACAATGTAGAGTGGAGGTGTCTTAGTTTCTTAGTGCTGCTATAACGGAAATACCATAAGTCAGTGGCTTTAACAAACAAATTTATTTTTTCACAGTTTAGGAGGCTAGAAGGCTGAATTCAGGGCACTGGCTAGGGGTGGGTGGTGGGGGAAGCCATGGTGGTGTAGTGGTTAGAAGCTACAGCTGCTAACCAAAAGGTTGGCAACTCAAATCCACCAGGATCTCTTTGGAAACTCTGTGGGGCAGTTCTACTGTGTCCTATAGGGCTGCTGTGAGCCTGAATCAACTGGACAATGGGTTGTTTTTTTTTTTTTTTTTTGGTTTTTGGCTCTAAGGGAAGTCTTTCTCCCTCTGTCAGCTCTGGGGGAAGGTCCTTTTTTCTCTTCAGTTCTGCTTATGGGTTCCTTGGTGATCTTCATGTGGTTTGTTTCTTTCCTATGGGTCAGAATCGACTCGACGGCAGTGGGTTTGGTTTTGGTTTTGGTTTGTGCTTCCTTCTCTGTGCATAATCTGTTCTTCTTTTTATCTCAAAGTTGATTGGCTTAAATCATACCCTACACTGATATGGTCTCATTAACATAATGAAGAAAGTCCTATCCCCAAATGGGATTACATTCACAGGTATAGGGATTTAGGATTACAACACATATTTTGGGGGGACACAGTTCAATCCATAACAGGAGGTTAGAGTCAGATCATCAAAGCCCCTTCCTGTCCTGGGATCTGTGATTCTTTACTTCTAGGTCCATAATTATTAAAGAGTGGACATAATTTGAACACTGCTCACAATCACAAATAATAGCTTTCTAAGATGATTGGAACAAGAAAAACCGAAACATGACTGTAAGTTGAACTGGTGGTAAATTTTTTTTGGTTTCCCATTAGTTCCTGGTTTTGAAAAATGTTTGAAAATCAATCACATCCCCAAAGGAAAGGTCGGTCTTCGTGAGGATCTCAGATTTACACATGGAAAACCATAAGTAGTTACAATGACTCACCCAAACAGCATGGTGATGTCTCTACAGACAAACCTGTGGTGCCATTGCCGTCAAGTCCAACTCATAGTGACCGTATAGGACAGAATAGAACTGCCCCATAGAGTTTCCAAGGAGCACCTGGTGGGTCTGAACTGCCCACTTCTTGGTTAGCAGTCATAGCACTTATCCACCACGGTTTCCACTGACCTTATAGGACAGAGTAAAACTGCCCCATAGAGTTTCCAAGGAGTGCCTAGTGGATTCGAACCGCTGACCTTTTGCTTAGCAGCCATAGCTCTTAACCACTACGCCACCAGGGTTTCTGGGAGGTAATTGTCTGAGGAAGAAGGCCAAAAAGAGGCAGAGTTGACTTTAGAGAGTCAATAACTGCCCCTGTTCTTCATATGGCATTGGCTGCAGTGAGCTGCACTTGTATAGTCTGGAGAAAGTCTTTTAACCTCTGTTGTTTCATCTGCAAAATGGGGCCAGTAAAACCTTTTTCAAAACCACTAGGGAGGCTGTAGAGAGGGCTTAACATCCTGTTAAATATATGGGCTTGTGCCATGAAAACAGCTATCTGAGTAGTGTAAGGGAATGAGAAAATCTTGCCTGTTAGAATATTTATGCAGCAGTAGCTAGTGAAGTTGAATTGTTTGTTCTAGAAATGGAAAAACAAAACAAAACAAACCAGTATGGCAGGGCCAGGGGTGTGGATTTCCTCCTGTTTGCAAGTGTACAGCTTGGTGTTTTTAAAAGACTCCCTTTCTTGGGAAGATATCAATGATTTGGTCCCTTGGAGATTTAACAAAAAATAAAATAAATGCAAGTAAGGTGGGTGCAGCCTTCATTTGTTATGAAACAGCTCCCTCAAACACCAAATACAACTAAATCAGCTGAATCTACTTAACGACTCTCGGTCCATTCATGAAAACCCACATTTTGTCTCACTGCTAGAAACTTCAGTCTCCCAGTTAAGACAAGACAGCCTTCTAGTTCCAGTTCTATCTCTGACCCTCACTTTCCAGCTGGTTCGATTAGGATGCATTAAGCTGCAAGTAACAAGAACTCTGACTCCAAGTATCTTAAGCATTAAGGTAATTTGCGGTTTGACTGAACATGTAGCCCTGAGACAGAGTGGCTCCAAACAAACAAAAAATCCCAAACCAGTTTCTGTTGAGTTCATTCCAACTCATGGTGACCTCATGTGTTGCAGAGTAGAACTGCATTCCATAGAGTTTTCATGGATGGGACCTTTCAGAAGCAGATTGCCAGGCCTTTCTTTAAAGGCACGTCTAGGTGGGTTTGAACTGCCAACCTTTTGGTTAGTGGACAAGC
The DNA here is from genome assembly GCF_024166365.1 of Elephas maximus indicus. NCBI lineage: Eukaryota > Metazoa > Chordata > Mammalia > Proboscidea > Elephantidae > Elephas > Elephas maximus. Next base: position 65,017,304 of record NC_064829.1, on the reverse strand, counting down.
TCTTAACTATCTGTGCCACCCAGGGATGTCAGAGTGGCTCCAGGGTGGCTAATTCAATGGCTCTATGATGTCACCGGGAAATCCTGTTCATCGTTTTGGTTGGCATCCTCGGTGTGGGGGTCTTGTGCTCAGGCTACAGAGTGGCTGCAGCACTTCCAGAGTCACATCCAGTTATTCTTTCTTCAGAGCAAATATGCCTCTTCCTTCTTCAGAGCAAATAGGCCTTCCCTCTTCTCTGGCCAGAACTGATGCCATCTTTAAACCACTCACTGGCAAGGAAAATAGGATAGAGAAAATTGTCTTAGACCAGAATCAGCAAACATTTTCTTAAAGGGCCAACAGTAAATATTTTAAGCTTTGCAAGTCAAGAGGCAAAATCGAAGGTGTTATGTAAGTACCTATATAACCATTTACAACTGGTAGAGGTGAGCTGCTTGAGCCCTCTCCCAGCTGGTAAGGTCGGGGAGAACTAGGGTTGTCCTATGTGCAAGCATGCACCTTGCTGAGCTACTCTCTTCCAGGCAGTCTGCAGGGCTCAGGTCAAATGATAGCAATACTAATGCTAGGCACCGTGCTTACACTGGGATTGTAAGTTTGTATAAGGTGAAGTGCCTGCCCTCCTAGCATAGTCTAGGGATGGAGACAGGCACAAAACAGATTGTCGTATGGTCCTCAGTGGGGGGTGGTGATACCATCTTAGAGCACATTGAGAAATGGGGGAGGGAGTGCTCTTGGTTTCCACAGTGACTAGGGGGTGCTCCTGACATTTGGTGCCTGAGTGCTGGAGTGTCACTTGTCCTGCAGACCATGGGACAGTTCTACTCAAAATTCCATAGTCCCCATGAAGAAGAGCTAAGGGGTTGAAACATGTTCTTTTAGCTGTGGGAAGGAGAAGAAGATGTAAGACTAGTTCCCTCCCTCCAACCTGACCTGAGGGGGCTAAGACTCACAAGACAAGAGAGCAGGAATCTTCTAGCCTGCCTAGTTTGGTGTAGGTTCTTGTTTCTGCCAAAATGCAGGAAAGGATTAAGAACTGCTGTGATGGGATTAGGACCTCCACTTATGGCTTTGTAAAATGTGGATTGCACAACTCCAGGGGGAGCCATTCGGGTTCGATCATCACAGATTTGTATAGCTATTTCCATCCTATCTAGAGAAAGGGAATCTCAATTAATTCACACTAACTTAGTTGCAAGGCTGGGATGGAGGATGGCAAGGAGTGATGTGGTTTCCAACATGGAGAAGGCTTGGAGGCAGGATGTAGGTGGCCATTTGAAGGAGTGATGGTGGCCAGAGCAGCACATGGCACACAGGGCTATGTGGCGAAAGCTGTGAGGAGGCCACCATTCCAGGTCTCTGGCCAGTGTGTTACGTTAAGTAGTGCTTTAGCAGGCTTTAACCTGATGGTGTTCAGGTGTCCAGCCATGTGAGGTATTAGGGCTTTTGCTGTCCTTCACTGATCTGTTTTGCACGGAGATGGTCTCAGGTCAGAGGGACAGACGTCCTCTCTCACTGGAACACAGTCATGATTATTCTCAGACATTCATGATGATGCCCAGGTAGAGGAAGGTAGGACTCTCAGGGCCTTCACAGCAGAATGCACCATTCTGCATGGCCCCACTTCCGCTTGTACAGGAAAGAATGCCAGAGAGGTGGGAAACCGAGGCTAGCTTAATTCAGAGCCAGCAAAAAGTTCAATAACTATTTACCTTTTGCCCACTCAATTCTTGGGTCTTAGAGGTTCCCCCTCTACTCAATCCCTTAGCATCTGCATTAGCACTGAGTGTTTTCTGGAGACAGGATCAAAGTGGCTCAACCAGGATGCATGTGAAGAAGTGGTATGCCAAGACTTTGTTTCCACACCTCCCAAAACAAAAAGTGCCACTGTTCCTAGCATTTCTCTGGAGGCTGAAAAAAATAATCTGATGAGCTGAGCTCTTAATGTATTACGAGCTAAATACAGTTGGGGATAAGCAAACAAGAAGAGAACAAGCGATCAAGGCTGAGTTATTGAGGCAACAATTTAGATTTAATTGTATTTGATACAGACCACCCTTTAAAAATAGTTTGGTCGGTTGAAGTCTGCAATAACTTATGGAATGATCTGTTTCCTTGCAGGGAAGTTAACAAGTCTGGACTAAATCAAGTGAATCAGCATAAATCTTAGCTGATGCCTAATTTTAGAGATGTCTGGTACTTGAAGGAGCTTTGCCACAGCCAGATGGGATGGGAGACAACATTTAAGGATGGAAAAGCATGAGGTGCCAAATGGAAGGGCTTAATCTCAATAGGTTGAGCATATATTTTTGTGGCTGATAAATTCGGAACAGAAATGAATCAAATTGTGAGAAGAGTTGTGGACTATGAGGCTGAGTCACTGGTGGAGGCTGCAAAAGTCTTGAAGGATCAAGGTACATTATTTAACGATCTTGATGTACAATGAGCACATTGTCTCTGTAAGATGCCCATGACCATAGACAGGTCAGCAGGACCATGAGGAGGTCACTTAGCCTTTAGGGACTTTGTTTCTTATGTGTTCAATACAGAGTCTCTTGGTGTTAATGGTTAACACACCCGGCTGCTATTTGAAAGACTGGAGGTTTGAGTTTACCTAGAGCTGCCTTGGAAGGAAAGCCTGGTGATATACTTCTGAAAAATCAGCTATTGAAAACACTGTGGAGCACAATTCTACTCTGACACTCATGGAGTCGACATGAATCACAGTCAATTCAACGGCAACAGGGTAGGTGTTTAATACAGGAATCCCCCTCTCCTCTCTGTTGCAAGCCTCAATGATGTCATGACCACTGAGAAGCTTTTGCTATATAATCGGGGGGGGGGGAAGAAAAAAACGAGGCCCCTCCTCTGTGACATTCTTCTATTTTTGTATATACTATGCAATATTGTATTTATTTGTTCACATGTCAATCTCTGCTTCTCGATGGTTTCCAAAGGAAGGATGGTGTCTTACTCATCTCTGTAGTGCTTGCTATATGACAGTACTTGGCACTTTGGAAGTGTTCAGTTATGATAAAAATTGATTTGAAAGAATCAGACTGGGTGATAGTCATGATAAATAGCAGCTCTGAGATTCTGGAATTTTAAATTCAACTCACTGAAGCCACTATGAAGAATGGCATGTACATGTTGGCATGACCTGTATACTTCACAGAACATTGGTTCTAGTGTGCTCATGATGATGATGATGATGATGTGAGTATATTATTCTGGGGGAAGGGAGAACAGGAACAAAGAGACTTTCCAAAGCAGTTGAACAAATGCCTAGGTCATCATGAATTGGAATCGGCTCAACGCAATGTTTTTCTTTTTCATTTCCTCTCTCATGTTACAATACATTTAAAGCTTAAGATTGTGATGGATCTAAGAAGTATTTCTCAAAGCTGTGCTCCCAGACCATCAGCATCAGAATTATTTCTTTAATGCAGACTCCTGGGCCTCTGTCCTAGACATAGGAAATAAGAATTTCTTGGTATAAGCCCAAGAGTCTGCATGTAAAACAAATTCCCCAGGTGACTCTGATGCACATTAAAGTTTGATGACCGTCAGGCACAGGAAGCTATAAAATAGTTTTGGTGGGCTTGGGTATGGGGGAAACAGAGCCCAAGCAGCACAGTGAGATGTAGGTTTACTATGGTGCAGTGGACAGAGTAAAGTCTTTGGAGTCTGGAAGACCAGTATGGAAATCCTAAATGAAATGCTGATTAGTTGCGTGGCCATGAACAAGTGACTTCATTCTCTAAGCTTCTCTTTCCTCATTCTGTGAAATGAGGACAATAATGTCCTCCTTGTAAAGATTAAAACAAATCTATGTAGAGAGTTGGAACATAGAAGGTGTTCAATCAGTGGTAGCTGATGGTTCAGTCAGTGGTAGATTATGGTCTTTTCTTTTGTAGCACTCATCAGAATGAGGTGATCCCAGTGCTAGTGGGCATTTGCCTGTAGGGTGAAAGGAGGAGAACTTCCTAGTGAGATTTTTTGCAGGACTGGGATTGATGGGAATGAGGTGAGGAGAGTAGGGAGGAATCCACCTTCTTTGATAACATCCCTAAGACTCACAAAGAATGATTCTCAAAGTATGTTTTCTGTAATAATATCTTCACCAGAAAGATTGCTGTGAAATATTCCTAATACATCAGATTATTACGGAACAACCATGCATTTAAATTTTTTTATTTAAGTTTTTAAAAAGAGTCATCATAAAAAATTTTAGATTTTATGTGAAAATAGAGAGACTAGTATATACTGTATACCCATCACCCATTTTCCATAATTATCAATTCTTGGCCATCTTGTTTCATCCGTACTCCTCCCCCTCAGATTATTTTTGAGCAAATCCCTGACATCTTATCCTTTCATTTGGAAATATTTTAGTACGTATTTTGACAATAGAAAGGCTTTTCAGGAAAGAAACAATAATAATATCTGTATCAATCTAAAAAATTAAAAATAATTCTTAAATATCATTAGTCTTCAGATTTCTTTGCCTATAATCTTTTTTATTTTTTACAGTTTTTTTTTTTGTTGTTGTTGTTAGCATTAGGGCCTGACTAAAGTCCATACATTGTAATTAACTGATGTCTTTTAAATCTTTGAAAAAATATAGGTTCCTCTTCCGTATCATTTTTACCCCTTACAATTTATTTGTTGAAGGGCTTTGTGCAGTCTGGATTTTGCTGATCACATCCCATGGGGTCATTTCTCTGTAGCCTGCTTTTCCTGTAACTGGTAGTGAGATACAGAGGTTTTGTTGGATTCAGGTTTGATTATTTGCCAAGAATTCTCCATAGGTAGTAGTGTGTTCTTCTATGACTAAACATATAATGCCTGTCTCTATTTTGTTATGATATGAACTGCCATTAATAATCATTGCCCAGATCCATTAATTCTTCAGGGACAGTAATATTCTTTCTTAATTTATTATCAAAAATTCATATTACTTTCTTAATTCATTATCTGAAATACACCGATAAAGGGAAACCTCTCATCAGTATTTGTTTACACTGATGTGCAGTGTAAACATCTAAGCAAAACAGAATAAATGCTTGATTTTTCCTCTTTATTTACTAGTTTTCAGAATTATTTGTTGGTTCCTTAGTATTCTCCAAAGGTGACCAATGAGATTATATATATATATAAACTCAGGGATTTAAACATGTTTTGATGTGTTTCAACCCATTGCAATTATCAAGTTTTATTAATGTTCAAATAATGCCATGTTTAGCCAGTGGAAGCCTCTTCAAATGGGCTTTTATATCCTTTTAACATGACACCAGTAGCTTTGATAACTTCCTCGATTTCTGTCATGACAGGGTGTCCTAGTCTCACCTTGTTGGATACATTGTTTCCTCAAACCGGAAATCAATTATTTCTTCGAGAAAATGGTATTTAGAAACCACAATCTGGGTGCTAAGCTTGCTCATTGCTATTATATTCGTTATTGTTTCTAGGTCTTTCTAGCAAACGATGCTAGAATATTTTAAACACATCATGATTCTACACTGATTTTTCTCATTCAAATCCAACACTAAAGGATTTTTAGAAGACTGAACTCCATCTGGAACCCTGGTGGCACAGTGGTTAACAGCTTGGCTGTAAATGAAAGTGGGCAGTTTGAATCCACAAGCTGCTCCTTAGAAACCCTATGGGGCAGTTTTACTCCATCCTATAAGTTGCTGTGAATCAGCATTGACTCGATGGCAACTGTGTTTTGTTCTTTTTTTTTTTCTTACTTCTTCTAAGGAGTCCTGGTGGCTCAGTGGTTTAGCGCTCGTCTGTTAACCAAAATCTTGGGGGTTCAAACAAACCAGGTGCAGTGTAGGAGAAAGATGCGACAGTTTACTTCTGTAAAGGTTACTGCCTTGGAAACCCTATGGGGCAGTTCTACTCTGTCCTATAGAGTCCCTGTGAGTTGGAATCGACTTGATGACAACAGGTAAACTTCTTCTATATTAAATCTGTACCTCTTTCTCCTATGCCAGAATCTTGATTTTCAATGACTCATTTTATTTCACAATCTACACACACAAATGTTAGAATAAAATACCAAGACAACCATTAAAATTATAACTGAAAAAAGTTTACGATTGTTTTTGCAGTTCTTTTTGTCCTTAGGGTTTATCTTATTATGCTAGATAGTCAACATCTGTGTTTTAAAGTCACTTGATTCTTCTTTGTGTGGTTATGCTACCTAGTCAAAACACAGATTCATTTGTTTAATTTTGCTTATGAATTTTAGAGCTTGCATTTTAAAATTTAATTTTGTTGGTAATTATGTAAAATATTTACATGGTTTCAGAGTCAAATCTTCAAAACAAGGTATAATCAAATAAATCTGGCTTCTATTCCTGTTCCCTCTACCCTAGTCCCTTTGTCCACCGTAGATAATTCTATAAAAACCTGTTGTTGTCAGAGAGATTCTGACTCATGACAACATCATGCGCTATAGAATAGGACTGTACCATAGGGTTTTCTCGGCTGTAATCTTCATGGAAGCAGATTGGCAGGCCTTTCTTTCAAGGCGCTGCTGGGTGGGTTCAGACTGCCAAGCTTTAGGGTAGTAGTTGAGGGAAAACCTTTTGGCCCATGCAAAGAATGACATGGGTAATCTATTCTTTTTAATTTCATGATTTATTCTTCATTTTTTAATGTAAGAAAATTCATGCACACAAGTTCATGTATATATACATGTTTATACAGGGTTTTTTATACAGGGTTTCTTAACCTAGGTATTACTGACATTTTGGACTGGATAATTCTTTGTTGTGGGGGCTGCTCTGTGCATTGCAGGATGTTTAGCTGCATCCTTGGCCCATATCCACTAGATGCCATAGCATTCCCTCAGTTGTGACAACCAAGAATGTATACAAAACCAAAAAACAAAGAAACAAACTCACATCCATTGAGTTGATTCTGACTCACAGGGACCCTACAGGACAGAGTAGAACTGCCCCACAGTGCTTCCAAGGAGCAGCTGATGGGTTTGGACTCCTGACCTTTTGGTTAGCAGCCAAGCTCTTAACCGCTACACCACCAGGGCTCCAAGAATGTGTACAGACATTGCCAAATATCCCTAGGGGACCAAATAACTTTTGGTTGAGAACCACTATTTTAAGCATATATGTATATTTATAAATATACTCAGTTATATATACGTTTCCTTCCCTCATTTTTTCGACACACAGTCACAAGCTATAACCATTGTCTCCACCTTGGTTGTTTTCATTCAATAAAATACATCCTAGAGATCATTCCTTAGTATTATGTAGAGATAGTCCTCATTCCCTTCCACAGTTGCATAGTCCTCCACTATCTTATTCCTGCTTATATTTTAGCATTCTTCCAGGTCCTATACACATGCATAGAGCCCACTACTATTTGGGCTAGCATGCTGAGAAAACTTCAGGTGTCCAAGAGCTGAGAAAATTTCATAGCAAGCTTTAAAAAAAAAAAAAATCATTTTTCTCCCAACCCTACTTATCAACATTTTATGAAGCTTCAAAACAAATTTCATTTTTTTCTCTTTTCTCCAATCAATGATTGTTCTTTTCAACAAATTTTCATTCTTAAAGCTCAAGGCTATTCAAATCTAAAAGAAGTGTGTTTTGGCTTCTTCTTAATTATGGTCATTGTTTTACCATTCTCATGCCTGGATCTAGGGGTTCCTGTTTGCCGGTTAAGAAGTGGTTCTATTCAGGCAGGTAGCTGCTCAAAGCTTTATTAGCTTTATGGAGTTCATTTTATTTTATTATTTTTTCATTATTTTCAGATTTTTTTGGACTGTCGCTTATATCATTGTGCCTAGGAGAGAGCTCTGTCCTGTACTAAACCAAAAACAAAAAAACTCACCAAAGAGTCAATTCCAACTCATAGCAAGTGACCCTCTAGGACAGAGTAGAACTGCCCCACAGGGTTTCCATGGAACAGCTGGTGGATTCAAACTGCTGACCTTTCGGTTAGCAGCTGAGCTTTTAACCACTGTGCCACCAGGGCTCCAGAACAGTAGCTTTCCATACTTGTCACCGACTGTGGAGATCAGGAATTATTCCAAGTTACTGAGTGGGATTAAAACCTAGAGACTTGGAATTCCCAATACCTGCTATTAAATAGCAACTAAACATGCTTGTTTCCCCTGAAGATCACCAAGCAAAAATGCTTCAGGATATGAGGTGGGACAAGGAGCTCCCATGGTGCTAAAACAGTTCCCAGAATGAGGAGTCTGAGGCCTGCCAAATGAGCCCCCCGCTGGGCCCAAGGAAATCAGGCCTTGGCTTTCACCAGGGGTACATGAAGAGGGGCCTGGGCTTTAAAGTGATGATGGGACAATTCTTTTGCCGTTTCACAGAAGCTTTAGAGCACAGCAACCTGCTCTCACTGACAAACGAGAAGGTCAGGCTCAAATTAATTATTTTGGCGCTGTTATCATACAGACCAATTCAGGACATTTATTTAAAGCTGAATATTAAAACCTATTTGTTTTCTCTTGGCCCTCCCTCCCCTTCCCCTTTAATGGTTACGTTATTAAAGAACTAGAGCTGAAACTTCAGGAAATTGTCCATTTCCATATGAATATCACATTCTGCAGTTTGAAAAAGTACAAAAGTATAAAATGTACGCTATTCTGAGTGTAGTACCCAGGGGAAAGAGCTGGAGGAGGTCTTGTTAGGGGGGGGCGGGGGGCGGATGTGCTGAGTTGGCAGAAAGAGGATAGAAAGCAATAAAGAACGTGATCTTTCCTCTTTTTAAAAGGAAATATTGTATAAGAATGAGGCATGCCGTCTGCTTATTCAGAAGTTTAAGATGTCATTTTCCCAGTGGCCCCCAATTTATTTCATTTAACCTTTCCTGTGTCTAATCAATTTAACCCACTCTTCTGAACTCTTTCTTAGAATTGCTAATTTTTAATATTTCTTTTTAGGATTATCCCTTGTCTACAAACCGTGGACCAATTGTAACACTCATTCAAGAGCAAAATCCCAGATAAAACTTTGTATAATAGAACAGTGGGAGAGATTTCTTGGGGCCAGTTAAAACACCCATCTTGAACAAATTATTTGCTCTTGAGAAATTTTTCTCTCTCATTTTTCTGTTCCTAGGCTCACGATGAACATGTCTGCTTACGACTGGTTTTTGCTTGCCTTTTTTTTTAATCACAGAAAGAGCATCTCGCCCATTCTACCCACCATCTCACCCATTCGACCCACCATCTCAGGCTGCTCCCCTACCCTTCTTCATTAGAAGGTTCCCTCTGTTCCCATTTCCTCTTTTACTTCATTGTGAGCAGCTGGGTTATGTGCTTACAGCAAATTAGCTGTAAAATAAGCAACCTTTTCCCCTTTTTCTTTCTTTCTTTTTTATTTTAGAGTGTTTTCGGAGATAAGGTGGTTAGAGAAACTATTCTGCTATAAGCGAGTATGGACAAGGATCAAATAAGCAGAAGAAATAAGCCTGTGAGAATGTTCACTAACACAGATGAACCATAGCTTAGTACATTTTCCTCTTGGGGGCCCCTGCTGCATCATTCTGGATGCTTCCTCTCAAGTTCTTCAGCAATGGCATCTCCCCCCCACCCCAGCCCGGCAGTTCTTGATTTTCGCAGACATCCACCAAATGAAGTCCCAGCTGGAATGTGTGTTCCTTAAAATATTGAAATCCAACTGCTGTCTCAATGTTGTTGGCCTCCCTTTTTGAATATGTTTTAAAATGCAACAGAAATTGTCACAGTTATTCATCGATTTAAAAAGGCAGGTAGGCACCAAAATGGTGTATGGTCTCAAGGGGAAAATTAGTTCCGAAGGTAAGGAAATAGAAATAAGCTAGAGGAGAGAGAAAAAGAGGCATTGTAAAACAAAGTCCTTCTCTCAGCAAATACTCATGGGTATACCGGCTTTCTGCTACAGTGGTGGGTTTTAGTGTTTTTAGGCACAATCAGGAGTCCCTGTGTGTGCAAAAGGTTGACGGTGCTCAGCTGCTAACCCAAAGGGTGGAGGTATAAGTCCTCCCAGAGGTGGCTTGGAAGAAAGCCCTGACTATCTACTTCCAAAAAATCAGCCACTGAAAACTCTATGGAGCACAGTTCTACTCGGATACACATGGGGTCACTAAGAGTTGGAGTCAACTCAAGTGCAACTGGGTTGGTTTGGTTAGGCACGGTCTGCAGGCATTCATGGAGTGTCCCCCCTCAAGGTGCTGAATGGGCACACACAGTAAGACTCTGTAAGGTCCAGCAAAGTCCTCCTTACCTTAGTATGCAGCATCATTGACAAGGCGATGATGGTTGTTCCATGACCTCTTTCCTGGTGGAGTTTAAATTAATGTATTATTGCTTACCTTTCTAATCCCACTTCACATAGCCACAGGTACAACTCAAGGAGGGTGGAAGGAGTGCTATTACTATCACTCAGTGGAGAACAAGGAGGTCTCCTTACCACTGTGGACACTTTGTAGTTACACTCAGTGTTTGTCAAACTTTTACTAAGCAGTAAAAATTTTCTTCCAGATAATACATTAGTTGACATTTAAATATGTAAAACAGCAAAAGGAACATTTGCATGCTTTCAATTTATTTCGTAACTTACAAGTTTATGCAACTATAATTTTAAAATGAATTTATTTTAAAGGCAATCAGAGAGAATTCTGAGGCTGTTCGGTTAAACGCAAAAAATTGAAATTGGGAATTATATATAAATGACTGTTGCCATTTTACAACAGCCTAGTTAACCAATTTCCCCCTCTTTATGATTTTTTTTTTTTTTTTGATTATAGAGTATGGGGAAAATTCTGATTCAGACATTTAAATAGAGACACATGGTAAGATTTTTTTTTCTTATTAAATTTACTTTGTAACCTCAGAACATTCTCCATTTCCAAGGAGACGGCTATAGACGTGGGCTTTCAAAGTTGGCATAAAAACAAGTTCAACTTGATAGCACCAGGTTAATGGTTAGTGGGCTCAAGTTTGGGAAACCCTGGTGGTGTAGTGGTTAAGAGCTATGGCTGCTAACCAAAAGGTCAGCAGTTCAAATCCACCAGGTGCTCCTTGGAAGCCTTATGGGACAGTTCTGCTCTGTCCTATAGGGTTGCTGTGAGTCAGGCTCAACAGCAGTGAGTTTTTTGGTTTTGGCCTCAAATTTGTTCATATCATTTGAGTGTGAGTGTTTTTGATTCCTGTTTAAGAGTGGTCAAACATATTTTAAAATAAAATTTAAAATAAATGTAGAATCTCTGAAGCATGGTGGTGAACTCTGGGGTGAAGAATGTGGCTTGAAATCCGTCGTGTTGAGGCATTTCCACTGAGTTTGCTGCAGTAAGCACCAGCAGGACCTTAGGGTCAAAGCCACCAAAGTCAGTGAGACAGGAGTGAGAACATGCCTTCTGAAGAGCCACATGCTGGAGAATGTTCATCTCCTATTATGGAATTGTTGGACCAACTTAACTGTCCCAGTCTTTTGTTAATGTAGTTGATGTCAGGGAAACTGATGATGCTGGAGACAGGTGTCTGGAAGCCCTTCTTGACATAAGGGTTCTAGGCCTGTGTGATGCAATGCTATAATCATTAGTCATGTGTGGTTACTTTAATGTACATTTTAATTAATTAAAATTCATCAGATTAAATACATATTTCTGCAGCCTCCTTAGCCACATTGCAAGGACTCAATAGTCACATGTGGCTGTTGAATACCATGTTGGACAGCACAGATATAGAGCATTTTTATCATTACAAAAAGCTCTGTTGGACAGCACTGTTCCAGAGTGAGAGCCACTCATCCATTAGGTGGCCATTTGAGATTGTTTTTGAAAATAGCTTATAACCCAGTCTAGGATGATCTCTTCAATCAATACAAACTTGCTCTATGTTATTTTGAAACTATTTAAATGGAAAATCAGATGAAGGGGGAAATACTTAACATATCTTCTTGTCCCCAACATGGTTTTTATTCTTAATGGCCCATGATAGAATGAGAGAGAAAGTAAATTGAGGCTTATATTTGGGAATTCCTTAAAGCATCGTAAAGGGCAAGAGATTATAAGCAAGAACTCTGCAGTGCCTAAATCCACTCAGCCACTTATAAGCTGCACCATCTTGGGGAAGTTAGCTTCTCTGTCATTCCATCTCCTATTGTATGAATTCAGGGTAATAATAGTACCTACCTTGTAAGGTCAGTGTGAAAATTAAATGAGATACTGTATATAAAGCACTTAGGACAATGCCTGATTCCTAGTGAGCATTCGATATAGGTTAGCTATTTTTATTACTATCACAACCTGATCAAATTAGGAATTTCAATATGGAAGTCATTCTTTGAATAACAGATTCAAAAGCTTGAAAACTGATTTTAAAAATTCCCACATAAGATAGTTCAAAAAACCCAAACCCTTTGCTGCCGAATCAATTCCGACTCATAGTGACCCTATAGAACAGAGTAGAATTGCCCCGTAGGGTTTCCAAAGATGTAATCTTTATGGAAGCAGACTGCCACATCTTTCTCCCGTGGAGCAGCTGGTGGGTTTCAACCACTGACCTTTTGGTTAGCAGTCGCGCACTTAACCTCTGTGCCACCAGTGCTCCAGCTAAGAGAATAGTAGTAAAAAAGTGAACTGTGTGAAGGGTGTCTCTCTCTCTGACTCTCCGGCTATCAACTTGTAAGCTACTCGTCTTTAATCTTTGCCTGGATGAAACAACTCTATGAGGTAGACACTATTATTATACCCATTTTAAAGATGAGGCAGCTGAGGTTGTAAAACTTGCTCAAGGTCACACATCTAGTAGAAGGTAGAGCCTGGGTCTGAATTCAGGCAGTCTGGTTCTGGACTCCCCATTCTTGGCACTATGTCATACTTGAAAATCATTTGAAATTCTGCCATGGGCCTCACTGAGACCATACTGCTCAGCCTGCCCCAAATGGAAAACAAATCAGAGAAGTTGCTTTTGTCCCCACCAAACAAGGTTTATCACATATTATTCTCAAGGTTGATGCTATCATTAATAGTACCGCTGTCCAAATCAAAAATATCTGCAAAACATTTCTCCCCAGGCACAGATAGTGTCCCCTGGAGCAAAATAATAGATAAATATGCCATGGGCCTCTCTGCCAGGATCTATGAGATATATGATATATATGCACATATGCACGTATACACATATATGTTTGTATGCATGTATGTATATGTGTCTTGGAGCCCTGGTGGCCCAGTGGTTAAGAGCTTGGCTGCTAACCCAAAGGTCAGCAGTTCGAATCCATCAGCTGCTTCTTGGAAACTTCTTTCCTATAGGGTCTACTCTTTCCTGTAGGGTCACTATGAGTCAGAATTGACTCCACGGCAGTGGGGTATACATACCTTCATATACCTCTCTGTAAGAATGGATGGTGGCACAACAGTTAAGTCTTAGGCTGCTGACCAAAAGGTTGGCAGTTTGAACCCATCCAGAGGCTTTGTGGGAGAAAGACCTGGTGATCTGCTCCTGTAAAGACTGTAGCCTAGCAAACCCTGTGGGACAATTTTGCTCTGTCACACGGGGTCACTATGAGTAGGAATCAGCTTGAGAGCACGCAACAACAACATACTTCTGAGTACTTTCCTTCTTTAGGTACCTTTGGTAGTCTGAGCACTAAAAATCATTTTTTAACTTTTTTCTTGGTAGGGTGAAGGTTTTATGTATGGAAATTCCCTGAGCCTGAAGCATTCTCCCTCCCTTTTACAGATGTAGCAATACCACCATTCAATGCTTATGTAGGTGAAGTGTCAGCACAGGTCAGAGAGGTCTATCTATGGAGACATCTGCTCCCTGAGGCACCATGAGTAATAGCCTGGCTATGGAGTGGGTGGGAGAAACATCTGCTCAGCACACAGAAACGGACTGCTGTGCAGGCAGAACCAGGCCACTGGGAGAGAGGGAGGAGACCAGCGACAGAGGCCTGCAGGGGGCCAGAGGCAGCCTTCTTGCAAGCAGCTTCTCGGCCCCCTCACTACTTCCCTAGTAGGAGTGGATCCACACTGTGATAGGTGAGATAGCACACAGGCAGATTGTCCACCAGATGGTACAATCTTCTATTTAAGAAATATTTGAAAGGGCAAGAAAATACAGCAGAAACCATCCGACAGTCCACATGGCTAATGCAGGATTAGCCAAAATGATGGTGGTGGCGGTTGTAGGGGTGTTTTGGGGTGCGATGTAGGATGACAGGCTGTGGGGAGACAAGCACTATGATTTCAGGCAGGGCAGGTGTTGGGAGAGTTTGAGACACTTCCCCATTGTGGCACTGTGGTGCTTCCATGTGCTTCTGTGAACCCCAATCTGCAGCCTGTTTCTGAGAAGTGTCAAAGCCAAGGGCGATGGGCAAAGCTATGGTGATCCAGCTTGGCCAGTGTCTCAGGAGTCAGGAAGGCCTCTTCTGTTCTCCCACTGGGTGGAGTACAACTTTGGTTGTCATTGCTATTCTGTGACTGTCCTTATTTCTCTATCTCTGTTGAGTGGCCTTTTCCTTACTTATGTTCAGCGTAACACCACCCATCCCCATCAGCACCCACATCATCTTGGCTATTGTTAATTGAGTTGCTAGTTTGTTCCAGGTTCTGTGCTAAGCACTCTACCTAATCATAGCTAATACACATGGTTCAGCTATTATATACCAGGCACTGATTGGAGTGATTTACATATATTGTCTTATTTATTCCCCACAACAAACTAACGAATTAAGTGCTATTGTTATCATTTTAATTTTACACATGGGGAAAGGGAGACCTGGAGACCTTGTCCAAGGTTACAGGGTTAGTAAGAGGCGGAGAGTGCTTTGTCTGAGCTCGGTGTTAATATTTTCAAATGCTTTGCTACCTCTGATACATAGTTTCTACTTTCATCCTTATGACAACCCTGTGAAGGTGTTGTCATGGTTTCTAATACATAGCTGAGGGAACTGTGGCTCAGAGAGTTTAAGGAATTTCCTGGGGTCACACGTCCAACAAGAGCTAAGTCTATCTGCCTCCAAAACTTGTGATGGATCACCCTGCAAGACATGTCCTCCCCCTTGGCTTCTCGGTTTCCTTTCTGTCGTTATCCATTTTGAAACCTCAGCAACCTACTGCCAATATATTTAGTTACTTTCCAAGTTTTATTTCTTCCTCTTTCAGAGTCTCCATCCCCCTTCTTATGCTTTTCTTCTCCATCCCCATTACTAGTAGGCAGTCCAGATGAGATTTCATGGTTCAGAGTATTATTAAAACGTTTGCCGATAATCCCCACAAGTACTTCCCCCAAACGATGTGCTGCCCACACTGTACCGGGGCTTCTGGGCAGGGGTCTCAGAAGATGGACTCTGCATCTTGCATCCTGGGAGTAAGGGGGTGATAGATGGTTTTCTTTATTTAGCACTCCCAGACACTATGAAGGGAGTCTGTGAATGCACAATTAATGAGCTCAGCCGCTAACGGAAAGGCTGGAGATTCGAGTTCACCCAGAGGCACCTCAGAAGAAAGACCTGGCATTTACTTCCAAAAAAATCAATCATTGAAAACCCTATGGAGTCCTATGGAGTTCTGCTCTAACACACATGGAGTCACGATGCATCGGAATCAATGTAAAGGCAACTGTTTTGTACAGTGAATACTACAAAACAAGGGCTGTTTGTGTGTGTACATACACCCACTACAGTGTAAAAGTATAAAACTTTTGGGCATTTTTCCATTAAAATATGCAAATACATTTATATAGAAATACAGTTATATGGATGAAATTATGAGCAGAGATTACCATCATTTCTTTTGTTATGGGTTCCAAGGTCAGAGAAACTATTTTGTAGGGGCAAGTAATTTTGCCAACAAATTCCTCTCTTTGATCATCGTAGAGGGCATGTTTAATTTTTGGAAAGCAGTAAGGCTTTATTAGTCATAGACGATGTCTTCCTGAGAATTACAGCAGATAATGGAACAAAAATGGAGTTGACTAACCCATTGACCTTGTATCACAAGAACAGAAAGAAATAAAAACCTAACAGACCCCTGCGTTTTCCATCTCCCCAAGGGCTCTGCCTGTTCTCAGGCCTGGACCACTTTCTGTTTTCCCCTCTGGAGGGTTCCAGTATCAAGCATCTCTGTGTTAATTAACTCAGCATGTGGCACATAAAGTCCTGACGGCAGATAGCGAATGTTTTGGGTATTGCACACAGTTTAAGGATTAGCTCAATTCCAAAGGATAACTTAACATTGCCACAGTACAGTTGATACTTGGTGATCTGAGGCAAATTTCAGGTTCTGAGCAATCTCCCTTCTGCCCTCCTCATGCATATGGACCTCAACTCCTCATTTTCAGCTTAGATATGTAGACAATGCAAACCAATTTTTGATATTTTGATCCAACCTTAATAAAAATCAGGGAGGTGCACTTGGAATTGTGAATAAAAGCCAACAATTAAAAAAAAAACCCACAATGCATTGGGCTATCTGTGCCAACATTCAGCTCTTTCACTATGGGAATTTTATAGAATATATTTTAAAAATAAGCTTATAAGGCAGTTGCACATATAAGGAGCTCTGAAGCCAGATTCATTAGGAAGAGTCTTTGGTGAGAAACAAGTGGTATGGAAATCCATTGGTCTGGAATATTTTTCAGCATAGAGTAATACAAAAGTTGCAAAATGGCGGCCACTGTCCACGTCTTGCCTAGTGTTTGGATTTGCATACTGTTTTAAAGAATTTATAATTGAAAATTTGGGGAGCTTTTTACATTTTGAAAAAATGTGGATTTCCGGTTTTTCTTGCTCTGGGTCTGCATTGCTTCACGCAAAAGTTGACAGGAGTCCAGCAACAGCTGTCCCTCCATTGGAGGGATATTGGGCACATGCAGCATGATGCCAACTTCAACCCGAGAGTATAATGCTTGCAACGCCAATTCCTAAACCCCAAATTTTGCCTTCATATTGTTCTGCCAACCCCAATCTTGCTAAATCTCCCACTTAGGTCCCGAGAGTTTTTTGGCTATTGTCCTGAAGGTAGATTGTGAAATAGCACAACATGGGTGGAGTTGGGTAGGGCTTATCTTAGACTCACTTTTTACTTAGCTTTTATGTAGTGTAGTTTCCATTAATATTGACCAGCTGCCCAGAAATCACCTAGTGAGCTCCTTTTTACAAAATCAAAACAAACAAGCAAATATAAAATATGTGGAAAGGCTGAAAAATTTAGCCATTTGGCATGGCATTTAAAAATGGATAGAGCACGTTTTTAATGTACTCTTTCAAATGTCAGGACAGCTGTCCAAATTTGTAACTTTAAAATACATTTTATGTATCACATACATTTGCTATACACTCTATCAAATATGTGACTAATATGCGGAAACAAATATGTTAGCCACTCAGCTGACTCATGCTCCCTGGGATGCTGGAGACCCTTTGAAGGACAAACAAAAATCCCTTGTGGCTTGAAAGAGGGGCCTTAGGGTAGCAGTTTTTCTGCCTGGGCATTGGTTCTAGGATCAGCTTGTGTTTTCTCTAGAGGTTGAAGGCATATATCACAGAAATACCACAGAATCATCAGGCCCTAAAAAAAAAGACGTTCTCATCTTAAGGACCTGGATTGTTCTTTAAATCATTCATTCATGCATGCATCCATTCATTTATCTATTTATTCACTCAATTAGTATTTATTGAACACTGACTATGTGACACCTACTAATGTATTAGATGTCATGAGGAAATAAAACAACCACAATGACAACAACAAAAAAACCCATTGCCATTGAGTCAAGTCCAACTTGTGGCGACCCCATGTGTCATAGAGTAGAACTGAGCTCCATAGGGTTTTCTGGGCTGTAACCTCCAAAGAAGCAGGTCTGTGGCCTTAGTTTGCAGCTGACTGCAAACTACTTGTACCACCCAGAGACCAAGGGGATAAGTACATGACCAAAGATTCCTATTCTTTAAGAGCTGTTGCTTGTAGTTGTGTTGTTGTAGTTCCCGTACTATAGGTTAGAATACTTCTCCTCTTCTTCTCATTGGTCCTACTGCAAAGGGGCCTGTCCTTCACTGTTGCTATTGGCCAGCCCGTTTGTTCTGGAGCTAGGCTGGCCTAGGTCACGTCAGAAACAAATAAGAAGGCAATAAGCCTAGCTTGGTTATAGAGACACGGAATTTCAGTAACTGCACATGGAATGGAGATGAAAATGTAAGGGCCCAGATTTTAGATGCACTTGTTTGAAAGATGAGGGCCAGCTCGTGGCCAGCAGTGGGCATGAAAGGTCTTTCTGGTGTTTTCTAGCAGGAGAAGCTGCCCTGAAATATGGATGAACAGAAAGGGGAGATCCAGGCAGAATAAGCCAGAAAGAAGAATTCTGGAAAGTCAAAATCTGGGTACCATAGATGATAACATGACCAGGATAACCCTTCCTGTGCCAGGACAAAGAGGGAGATCTCAGACTAGCAGGTGGAGTTTGTGAAGAAGGTGCCCCAGGGACGGAAGAAGGTGGGGGGTGTGCTGTTAGGGGAACTTGCCCGACACAGAAGGCTGGTGTCCTTAGACAAGATCATGCAGTACAGGGGGCAGCCCTGTGGGGCTCTGCAGCAGAACCATGAGGTAGGGGGTGCTATTCTCACTACTTTCCCAGAACTTTTTCCTCTCTTGGCCTTTTCTCTCAAGCGTCTTTCCTGGGTCACTTTTCTAGGGTTCTCAGCTGACACAGGGTAAAAAGTGAGCTGAGAAAAATCTTAATCTCTCTCAACAGGATACACCTTTCGTTTTGAAACCACCAGAGGTTGAAATGCTTCCAAATGCAAAGGAATGAATGATAGGTCACCGGTTGCTGTTGAGTCGGTTCTGACTCATGGTGAACCCACGTGTGCCAAAGTAGGACTGTGCATCATAGGGTTTTCAGCAGCTGATTTCTCAGAAGTAGATCACTAAGCCTTTCTTCTGAGGCACCTCCGGGTGGACTGGAACCTCCAATGTTTTGGTTAGCAGCCAAGCACATTCATCTGTTTACACCACACAGTGACTCCAAAGATAGGCAATGGGGTTTATGTATTTTTTTTCCATGGGTTTCTTCCCAGCATACCCTCACATCGGCCCATTGATTAAACCATCCTGGCTTCATTTAGGTATAAGGCTGGCTCTGGCCTCTTCTGTCTAGCAGCATTTCTCACGTGTTAAAGTGCATGCTAATCAACTGGGGATTTTGTTAAAATGCAGAGTCTAATTCAGCGGTCTGGCATGAGCCTGGGATTCTGCATTTTAAACAAGCTCCTGTATAAAGCTAAGGCTGCTGTTCCACGGACCATACCTTGAGTAACAAAGGCCGATGGCAGGATGGAGCCCAATGGAGGCTCAAGGAAAGTCTCATTCCCTCACTGAGGAGCTGCAGGCTCAGTGAGTTTCCTAGGTTAAGAATAGAAGATGCCCCTCTTGGTTCCTGCCATCACCTTAACTATTACTAGCTCCTGTATTCATTAGGAAGGGTTCAAGAGAAAAGAAAAATAACAATAGCAGTCTTAATTGGATCCCTGAAAGAGATGCTGCATTTCCACTGATCAAGGCAATTAAAGGTGCAGACACTCCTGCTCAAAAGCTGACATCTTCAGGTGTCTCATAACAAAAATTAATACCACTGCTAGCTGTGCCACCTAGTCATGCTGTAAAGTAAATTAATTACTGCAACCAAACTAATAATAACAGAGCAGGCAGAGTTGTAGCGATCTTGTGGTTTACCATTGGAGACTGAGCAGGGACTTTTGCCTCTCTGCTACCCATGAGCGCAACCCAGCAATTGCTGACTGTAACATTTCTATTGTATGGTTTATGCTAAATATGCATATCTTAATTGCATTAGTCAAAATAATTAGCTAATATATTTTTGCATAATGACGAGGTAAGCAAATATCACCATAGCTCAGTGGTTCTTGCATGAGTAAATTTGGAA
Organism: Elephas maximus indicus; assembly: GCF_024166365.1. Lineage (NCBI taxonomy): Eukaryota > Metazoa > Chordata > Mammalia > Proboscidea > Elephantidae > Elephas > Elephas maximus. The sequence continues at coordinate 64,997,380 of NC_064829.1, read as the reverse complement.
AATTAATAGACTCCCAATTTCCTAATTATCTGTCTTTTATTCCATGCTCAAACAAAGAAATGCTACCGCACACTCCTGGGCATTGTGTAATTTAGTTTGCACCTTGAAAATTTTAAAGCACCTGTGCTTGTTTTCTCCCTCTTTTGCGGGAAGGTGATAGAAGGAAAAATACAGCTCCTTCCTTTTATCACGCCTAAATTGAAATATAAAGGAAGATGTGGATCAATACATTTTAATTTCTATATGCAACTGGGACCTTGAATTACAAGGCGTTTTTAATGCAACACAAAGTTACTATAAAATTAAGACAATTGTTAAATTCTTCCCAAAGTGTCAATGCATAGTAGGGCCTGAGATCTGGAAGCTTCATGCCATTTCTTCCTTCTGTCCTTCCCCGCAAATCCAACAACCTTCCCATTTGCTTCCCTTTTTACTTCCCGGTTTTGCCTCAGTTTCCCCATTTCCTCACACCTCCATGGCAAAGGTACAGTTCCAGCCACTAAACAAAACAGTCTCCATGGAGGACAGTTGTGGTTGCGGAGGAGTGGAGCTTGCTATTTGGATTTAAATGCTTGGTGGACTACAGCTGGGTTCCTTTGGGTTTAGTGTGATTTCTTTGGGCCTGTGATTGTGAACCCTGCAAATATTCTGGGCTTCCCCACAGAGCCCCCCGATTTAACAGAACCTGACCATCTCCACCAAAGGTGTCAGCTCATCCTCACTCTTCATAAGCAAGCATATCCTTAGCATGCTAATCTAATGCAGAAGGAAAACAGAAATCTGCTCAAGAGGACATTTGAGCAATCTGCTAATATCCTCTAAAGAGTTTGCAACCGCTCTTGCCTTGTATCTTTCAGTGGCAGGTTTCAGGCCACCACTTAAAAGGAAGAGTGTGTTGGGGCCCGAAGCCCTCCACATCTGGATGAAATCCTTGCGGCAAACCGTGAGCCATCAGTCTAACAATACGCAAACTGTTTAGAGCAAAAAACAGCTGGGTGAAGATTTCCCTTAAGTTTCCAATGAGTCTTTAGGTTTCCATTGGCTTCTGGGAAAGCAATCTGCAACCGGATGAAGGAGGAGAACTTCGTTGATGTCACTGCCTCTAAATAAGCTTTGATGGGATCAATTCCCTCAGCAGGTGCAGCACTTGTCAGGATTCCAGCCTGGAGACCGCTTGGGCCACCTGTCAGCAAACTCCATGTCAGTTTCTGCAGCAGGTAGCAGCTGTAGGCTGTAACATCATCAAGTATTGTATTAACTTCCATGTTCACGTACAAATTGCCAGGAATTATAAAAATAATGTCTGTAAAATTTGCTTTAATTTGTACATGTGAGTGTAACATTTTATTTAATTAAGATGGAGGAGATGAAGAAAGTGCTAAATGGTGTGGAGGAGGCCATGAATTCATCATATGCAATTTTATAGAACGATAGCTGGTACAGGAGGAATAAACTTGAAACCCAAATACAATGTCAACCATGCACCAAAGTACTGTAACGGCAGTTGAAATTGCAGAGAGCTAGGAACTGAAGTCTTAGAAGAGGATGTAGGGCAGGAAAGAGAAACAAAGGGCACAGTTGTATATTCTGAGAGAAAACTCAACATTCTCAAAGATGAAAGTGCAGTGAGAGACAAGAAGTGAGAAGTTAGACAAGAAGACAGAGGAATGTAACCAAAGCCAAAATTAGCAGGTGCATGGATGAAAAGAAAATGGGGAAGAGAAGACAGAGGACCAGAGAGATGGAAGAAATGGCTGCCCATTCCTTACAGTTCAGCTTTTTGTTTCCTCTGATACTAGGAGAGGTCTGTATCTGAGTTATGGGGAACCCTTTATCTAGAATTGGAAGGGAGAAATAGGACATATTCCTCATCTTTTCCTTAACTCCACAGAATCTTAAAGTGAGAAAACTTCTTCATTACAGTCAAGTACTTGCCACTTTTGTTGTTGTTAGGTGCCGTTGAATCAGTTCTGACTCATAGAGACCCTGTGGACAATAGAACAAAATATTGGCTGGTCCTGTGCCATCCTCACAATCGTTGTTATGCTTGAGCCCATTGTTGCAGCCACTGTGTCAATCCATCTCCTTGAAGGTCTTCCACTTTTTCACTGACCCTCTACTTTACCAAGCATGATGTCTTTCCAGGAATTGGTCCCTCCTGATAGCATGTCCAAAGTATGTGAGACAAAGTCTCACCATTCTTGCTTCTAAGGAGCATTCTGGCTGTACTTCTTCCAAGAGAAGTTTGTTCATTCTTCTGGCAGTCTATGATATATTCAATATTCTTCACCAACCCTATAATTCAAAGGCATCAATTCTTTTTGGTCTTTATTCATTGTCTGGCTGCTTGCCATCACGTGTCTGTCAGTTTGTCTTATTGTGATGGCTTGCATGTTGCTGTGATGTGGAAGCTTTGCCACCATTATCTCAAATACCAACAAGGTTACACTTGGTGGACAGATTTCAGTGGAACTTCCAGACTAAGACAGGCTAAGAAGAAGGGCCTAGCAGTCTACTTCTGAAAACTGACCAGTGAAAGCCTTATGAATATGAACTTACCCATAGCCCCCAGAATATGTAATGGTGGGGGCACAGAGCAAGAGATATGGGTGCAGCAGGCGACCAGGCTGGACAGAGAACAGGGGCCAGGTCACACCTGACTTTATCAGCAAGATTAAGGAGTTTGAACTGAATTCTGAGGATAGTTGATGGTAAAGGGCTTAAGAGCACCCTGGAGTGGCTGGTCAGCAGATCAACTGGAATAAACCATCAGTTACTGAGTATCTAACCCTTCCGTGGGAGTTACAAGAATGTGGAAGACAGATTCTTTGCCTTCAAAGAGCTATTTTTTTTAATCTTGGTTTATTTTTATGATTTCTCTATCCGAGTTGATATCTGGTTGCTCTGTTCTGTGTTCTAGTTTTGGGTTGATATCTGATATTAATGATTTTCTATCCAGAGAATTCCCTTTAGTATTTCTTATAGTTTTGGTTTGGTCGTTGCAAATTCCCTAAGCTTCTGTTTATCTGTAAAAGTCTTAATTTTGCCTTCATATTTGAGAGACAGTTTCGCTGGATATATGATTCTTGGCTGGCAGTTTTTCTCCTTCAATGCTTTATATATCATCCCATTGCCTTCTTGCCTGCATGGTTTCTGCCAAGTAGTCCAAACTTATTCTTATTGATTCTCCTTCATAGGTGACTTTTTGCTTATCCCTGGCTGCTCTTAAAATTTTCTCAAAGAGCTAATATTCTTGAGATATATGAATAATTGAATAAAAGCCCTAAATAATAGATTTATACAAGATAAGAAATGGCTTAGTATAGTAGAATATGATTAACATGCAGATTCCTGTTGCTCCATGGACCAGCAGCATTGGGATCACCCGGAAGCCTGTTGGAAATGCAGAAGCTCAGGCCCCACCTCAGACCCACTGAGTCAGAATCTGAATTTTGACAAGATCCTCAGGTGATCAGTACGTGAAGCACTGACCCAGAAGACTTGCAAAGATACCAGATACGAAGACTCATGTAGAGGGCAGAGATGTGAGGAAGGAAGAGTAACATTTTGTTCGGTGAGGATTGGTTTCATTGCCTGCTCTGAGTCTCGTACTTTCGGGGATGGCATTGAGTCAGAATTCCTGCCTGGAGACTGCTTGGGCCACCTGTCAGCAAACTCTATGTCAGTATCTGCAGCAGGTAGCAGCTGTAGGCTGTAACACCATCAGGTATTGTATTTACTTCAGTGTTCATCTACAAATTGCCGGGAATTATCAAGACTCATGGTTATCTTGTGTATAACAGAAGAAGACATTGCTGGGCCCTGCACCTTCTTCATGATCATTGGTATGTTTCAGTCCATTGTTGTGGCTATTTGTGTAGTGCCTTTCAACTTAGGGGGCTCATCTTCCAGTGCTATAATAAACAAAATCACAAATATTCTGTTTTGACACACAAGGCTTTTGTTGACTAATTTTCAGAAGTAGATCTCCAGGCCTTTCTGGCTAGTCTGTCTTAGTGTGGAAGCCCCACTAAATCTGTCCCCCAGGAGTGAACCTACCAGTATTTGCAATGTTTGTGGCATAGCTTCCAGCATCATAGCAGCAAACAAACCACCACAGTACGACAAATTGACAGACAGTGGTGGAGTCTTTATTACATTGCTGTAATTAATAGTTATTGTGTGTGCTTCGTTCTTGACTCTAAGTTCCTTGAGGCAGGTAATATATCTTATCCATGTATTTCCAATCTTTCTCTTAATATTTCAGACATAATTTACGCTTCATAAATACTTATTTAATGAAAAGGTAAACAAAATAGTGAATAAGTAAATAAATGAATAATGAAAAAAAAATGAATAGCTGCAATCAAATTATAGAGGGCCTCTAATGCAGTTGTTGTTGTTGTTAAGTGCTGTCGAGTCAGTTCCAACTCATAGTGACCCTATGCACAACAGAACAAAACACTGCCCGGCCCTGCACCATCCTTACAATCATAGTTATGCTTGAGCCCATTGTCGCAGCCACTGTGTCAATCCACCTCATTGAGGGTCTTCCTCTTTTCTGCTGACCCTGTACTTTGCCAAGCATGATATCCTTCTCCAGGGAGTGATCCCTCCTGACAACATGTTCAAAGTATGTGAGACGTAGTCTCGCCATCCTTGCTTCTAAGGAGCATTCTGCTTATACTTCTTCCAAGACAGATTTGTTCGTTCTTCTGGCAATCCATGGTATATTCAATATTCTTCGCCAACACCACAAGTCAAAGGCATCAATTCTTCTTCGGTCTTCCTTATTCATGGTCAAGCTTTCACATGCATATGATGTGATTGAAAATACCATGGCTTGGGTCAGGCATACTTTAGTCTTCAAGGTGACATCTTTGCTCTTCAACACTTTAAAGAGGTCCTTTGCAGCAGATTTACCCAATGCAATGCATCTTTTGATTTCTTGACTGCTGCTTCCATGGCTGTTGATTGTGGATCCAAGTAAAATGAAATCCTTGACAACTTTAATCTTTTCTCATTGGTCCAGTTGTGAGAATTTTTGTTTTCTTTATGTTGAGGTGCAATCCATACTGAAGGCTGTGGTCTTTGATCTTCATTAGTAGGTGCTTCAAGTCCTCTTCACTTTCAGCAAGCAAGGTTGTGTCATCTGCATAATGCAAGTTCTTAATGAGTCTTCCTCCAATCCTGATGCCCCTTTCTTTATATAGTCCAGCTTCTCGGATTATTCGCTCAGCATACAGATTGAATAGGTATGGTGAAAGAATACAACCCTGATGCACACCTTTCCTGACTTTAAACCAATCAGTATCCCCTTGTTCTGTCCAAACAACTGCCTCTCAATCTATGTAAAGGTTCCTCATGAGCACAATTAAGTGTTTTGGAATTCCCATTCTTCACAATGTTATCCATAATTTTTTATGATCCACACAGTCAAATGCCTTTGCATAATCAATAAAACACAGGTCAACACCCTTCTGGTATTCTCTGCTTTCAGCCAGGATCCATCTGACATCAGCCATGATATCCCTGGTTCCACGTCCTCTTCTGAAACCGGCCTGAATTTCTGGCACTTCCCTCTTGATATACTGCTGCAGCCATTTTTGAATGATCTTCAGCAAAATTTTGCTTGTGTGTGATATTAATGATATTGTTCTATAATTTCCATATTTGGTTGGATCACCTTTCTTGGGAATAGGCATAAATATGGATCTCTTCCAGTCAGTTGGCCAGGAAGCTGTCTTCCATATTTCTTGGCATAGACGACTGAGCACCTCCAGCACTGCATCCATTTGTTGAAACATCTCAATTGATATTCCTTCAATTCCTGGAGCCTTGCTTTTCTCCAATGCCTTCAGAGCAGCTTGGACTTCTTCCTTCAGTACCATCGGTTACTGGTCATATGCTACCTCTTGAAATGGTTGAACATCAACTAATTCTTTTTGGTATAATGACTCTGTGTATTCCTTCCATCTTCTTTTGATGCTTCCTGTGTCATTTAATATTTTCCCCATAGAATCCTTCACTGTTGCAACTCGGGGCTTGAATTTTTCTTCAGTTCTTTCAGCTTGAGAAACACCAAGTGTGTTCTTCTCTTTTGGTTTTCCATTTCCAGCTCTTTGCACATGTCATTATAGTACTTTACTTTTTCTTCTTGAGCTGCCCTTTGAAATCTTCTGTTCAGTTCTTTTACTTCATCAATTCTTCCTTTTGCTTTGGCTGCTTGACATTCAAGAGCAATTTTCAGAGTCTCCTCCGACATCCAACTTGGTCTTTCCTCTCTTTCCTGCGTTTTCAATGACCTCTTGCTTTCTTCATGTATAATGTCCTTGATGTCATTCCACAACTCGTTTGGTCTTCAGTCACCAGTGTTCAATGTGTCAAATCTATTCTTGAGATGGTCTCTAAATTCAGGTGGGATATACTCAAGGTCATATTTTGGCTCTCGTGGACTTGCTCTGATTTTCTTCAGTTTCAGCTTGACCTTGCATATGAGCAATTGATGGTCTGTTCCACAGTCGGCCTCTGGCCTTGTTCTGACTGATGATATTGAGTTTTTCCATCATCTCTTTCCACAGATGTAGTCAGTTTGATTTTCATGTGTTCCATCTGGCAAGGTTCATGTGTATATTCGCCGTTTATGTTGGTGGAAGAAGGTATTTGCAATGAAGAAGTCATTAGTCTTGCAAAATTCTATCATTTGATCTTTGGCATTTTTTTCTATCACCAAAGCCATATTTTCCAACTACTGATCCTTCTTCTTTGTTTCCGACTTTCACATTAAAATCACCAGTAATTATCAATGGATGTTGATTGCATATTCGATCAACTTCAGATTGCAGCAGCTGATAAAAATCTATTTCTTCATCTTTGCCCTAGTGGTTGGTGCATATATTTGAATAATAGTCATATTAACTGGTCTTCCTTGTAGACGTATGGATATTATCCTATCACTGACAGCATTGTACTTCAGGATAGATCTTGAAATGCTGTTTTTGATGATGAATGCAACACCATTCCTCTTCAAGTTGTCATTCCCAGCATAGTAGACTATATGATTGTCAGATTCAAAGTGGCCAATACCAGTCCATTTCAGTTCACTAATGCCTAGGATATCGATGTTTATGCATTCCATTTCATTTTTGATGATATACAATTTTCCTAGATTCATACTTTTTACAGTCCATGTTCCAATTATTAATGGATGTTTGCAGCTGTTTGTTCTCATTTGGAGTCATGCCACATCAGCAAATGAAGGTCCTGAAAGCTTTACTCTATCCACTTCATTAAGGTCGACTCTGCTTTGAGGAGGCAGCTCTTCCCCAGTCATTTTTTTAGTGCCTTCCAACCTGAGGGGCTCATCTTCCAGCACTATATCAGACAATGTTCCACTGCTATTCATAAGGTTTTCACTGGCTAATACTCTTCAGAAGCAGACTGCTGGGTCCTTCTTCCTAGTCTGTCTTAGTCTGGAAGTTCAGTTGAAACCTGTCCTCCATGGGTGACCCTGCTGGTATCTGAATACTGGTGGCATAACTTCCAGCATCACAGCAATACACAAGCTCCCACAGTACGACAAACTGACAGGCACATGGAGGGGGAGGCCTCTAATGCTAGACTTGGGTAACTGGAATTCACCGTGCAGCCATTGAAAGGAAAATTCCACAGTAGAATGTGAATAAGATGCACTGATACAACTCATACAACAGCATGAGAATCTGTAAATTCATTTTGTAATCAAAATATCCCATCTCTGTATCTAGAGATTTGGGCAGCTCTCAGTGACAGAGATACTACGTGCTGTCTCTTTACAGATCCCTAGACAGACTCTCCAAGAACCTCAGTGGCCAGAAATCATCAAGCAAAGGTGGCCTGCTTTCAGGAGTACCTACTCTAGTGTGTTCTAATGATATATGGGTGTGATTTCAGATCGCCGTACATTTCCTCTATCACTTGCCGGATTGTTTTTACTTGGATTACAGACTCATAGACTCATAGAGCTCAAAGCAGGTGCTGCGGTATGGAATGCTGGCAAAAGCTGTGCCTTGGCTCTTAGTCCAACACCCACTGGCCACTAGCTTCTGAGGAGGCCTTCTTGTTTGGTTTCATGGACAGAGCCCTGGGGTTGCTTCTGTTTCTTTTGTTTATAGGCATTACAGAAGTCTTAGGACAGTTAATGTACTCATTTAGCAGACTTTAAATTGCCTTGGTTCTATTTTGTGCTGGCCTTCAAAGTATTATTTATTACAATACAATTATTGAGCAAGGAATAAAGTCAGGGACTTTCACGATTGATTCCAAATTTTAGGGATCATGCTGTGAGTTTGGCAAAGCAGTTCTGTCTGGGGGAAGCTTGGCGAGCTCTGAAGATAGCATTGCTAATATAGGACCTTGGTTCCTGCGGCAGCCACCACTGGAAGTGGTATTCTTAATTCAGGTGCTTTTTTTTTTTTTTTCAGAATGTTATACTGGGCTGTTAAACAGCTGCTGTGTTTAACCACAGATGTGGTTGCATGTTATGGATGTGATTCCTGCGTGTATGTGTGTGTGTTCCAATAAACAAACATGTATATATTTAAAACCAATATTGACACAGTGTTAAGACTGAAATGTTTGCAGTCAAATCAGGAAATTCCAAAGTCACATTTCTTCTAACAGTATTCTTTTAGTGCCCTGCACACCCCAGCCATTTAACTACAAACACAGGGGACAGGCTACCCCAGGCCTAAGCTGGCCGAGGTATAGCCATTTTCTGAATTATCTGATTTTTGAGGTGTTTTAATTTTACATCTTAGCTTCACATTAACAAAGTGCATCAATTCAGATTTTGAAAGGTGAAAGAGAGACAAAAAAAAAAAAAAAGGAATCAGGAATGATGTTTTCATTTACAAGTCAAAAAGAGGCATGACTAGTTTTATCCTCTGGCTAATAATCTTTACCCAAATTGAAGCTAAAACGTTCCTCATCTTAGGCTAAACACTCATTGTTCAAACCTTCTAAACTCAAAAATAGGAAACCATTTTTCTTCAGAATTGGCTTCCATTCCCTTCCTTAATGAGGACTACAATCTTGCCAAATTTGAAGTTCACAGTCTCAGTCATTTTTGAATTACAGAAGCACAGATAAAACATTTTGTTATTTTTTTAAGGTGGAAAATATGCATTTTTTTTTTTTCCTATCTAGGTGTATGGTAGTATTCTTAGCTATATCCCATTTAAGTTTAGATTCGAATGAGTTCGCTGGTGTCTAGCTGGATCGCTAACACAAATGACGTTTGTTTTATTATTGTGTATGTCTTATGGCTACGCTTCCATTTAGTTTCCATTTACGACCATATTTTCTGGTGGGGGTGATTTGTCAATAGGTGTTGACTGGCCAGATGACATGGTCTGGGAGTTTATTATCTGACTCTTAACTTGGTGTTTCCCATGTTCTCACTTTTTAATCTTACTGCTTATTATGTTTCTGCCTTCTCCTCTTCTGCTTCCAAAGACTTCTGAGAGATGCCAGATAATAAGAGACAAATTGTGCAAATTAAATGTCAGGAAGTGGTGCGTTAGTAAGTGAGGTTTTTGCCATCCATGGTACAGCCGATCCCCCCTCTCCGTAAGCCAAATACTTCTCCAAATTGGAGGAGGCTTGATGAATTTCTTTCTTTTTTTTTTTTAAGTAAAAGTATGACAGCTGCTTATTTTCGTTTTTGTTCATCTGGTGAAACCAGAAGGGGCCCAAAGAAGTCTTTAATGTCCACCGCGTGAGGGCTCTAGGAAATGCGTTGAGGGTAGAATGCTTGAACAGTATTGTTCACCATATGTAGACTAGAAACATCCTTATGTTCAGGGTCCATGGGTAAAAGAGGGAGTGTGTTATAATTAACTGTATAGTACATATGGTGGACTAGAAAGTTTACTCCTTGGAGACTAGTTTAGTTATAAAATCAAACAAACAATGAAAACAGAGTCAATTAACAATGGCTCTATCAACTCTGGTGGCGTAGTGGTTAAGTGCTACGGCTGCTAAGCGAAAGGTCAACAGTTTGAATCCACCAGGCGCTCCTTGGAAACTCTATGGGGCAGCTTTACTCTGTTCTATAGGGTCGCTATGAGTCGGAATCAACTCAATGACAATGGGTTTTTCTCTCAACTGGTGTCACGTAGCTCCTGTGGTTACTGTAGAAGCCCCTGCATCAGGAAGCATGGGCATATCCTGACCCTGGGGCCCCACTTTTCTGGGCAAGGTAAAACAGGATATATCAGATGAAGTAAATAGGCTAAGTTCATGAGAGGATGGCATTGAGAGAGAGATGAACTTCTTTTACCACTGAAACTCTTCACTGTGGCTTCACCAAGGACCACTAGAAAGTCTATATGGGAGTTCTTCCCTCAGAGCCCATGTCCTGGTGGCCATCTGAGGATCATCTGCCAACATTACACACCATCCAACTATAGGGTCATTGAGGACTGTGTTGGAACTCTATGAACTTCTTCCTGTATCTCCATTTCCAGGGATCAGACAGCTACTATTCTTGCTGACTGAATCTTTGATGGAAAAGATTGGTCTGACTCTGGTGACTTATGTGATACTGGACAGTGAATATTTTAAATCTGATTAATCTGACCTTCCTCAAATTTCGACAAGCCTCTAGGATTCTAAATCACCCCTTTGCCAAGATGGAAGGCAGATGTGGTGCCAGAGCCCCCACTAGTAGCAGAGTCTGATTTTGTGGGGCAGCTTAGCAAGAGGGTTTTTGATGATGCTCTTGGCATCTGATGCCTTCCAGACATATATTGAGAGGATTTTAGCAGCCTCAGATGCCCCATGTATGTTAATAGGTGTATGTGCAAAATGTAGAATCTCCTTTAGCACTGATTGGGATACAAGTTACAGTCACATCAGATCAAACCAATAGCTTGATCCAAACCACAATGGCCCCTGTGGCCCATAGGATAGAGTTAAAACTCCTTCATGTAGCTTATATGACCCTTCTCCATCTGGCCCCGCTTGCTTTTTCATCTTCAACATTCTGCATTCTACCCATCTTGCACTCTATGCATTAATCTCTACTGAATTTTTTAGTTCCAAGAGGTTTTTGAAAGTCTTCCTTGATCATTTTCATCATCCTTCTCTTTCCCTCTCCCACCTTCTGAATTGAGTTAGGTGTCCCTGCTATGTCTTTGTATAATCTTGAGTAGTTCTTTGCACTTTTATTGCAAGATTTTCCATGCTTTCTTGTGTTTGCTTGTTTAATTGCCTTTCCAACTAGATAATAACCTCTTTGAGGTCAGGGACCACCTATCTGTCTTGTCCACTTTCGGACCCTAGTGCCTACTGTCAGGCTTGGCACACTGTGGGCAACTGATGAAAATTTATTAAGTGGGTGAAAAATGAATTATTTTTATTTTAGGTACCAAGATTAAATGAGTATTAATGCACATTAGTTTAATTATTTCTTCTTCTTCTTTTTTTTTTAATTCACTCAGAAATTAAAAAAAAAATTATCTTTCTAACTTTGTTCTGTTTTAAACTTTATCTGCTTCTCCTGGAAACTTTGAGGGCCTTTGTTCCAAAGCATTAAAGCTCTAATCTAGAAAAGGTATGAACTGAAAGTTCCTTGAATTCCTACAGAACACTGTCTGGGGTACTCAAACCCCAAGCCTGCTTTTCAGGTAAGACCAACTTCAAACAAAGCCCTTGAAGCACTTTTATCTTTTAAACTAGTGCTAAAATGTGCCTGCTTCAATAAAAATTCTGCTGTCCAGTGAATATTTGTGTGGTTACATTCTGGTGCACAAAGGTTCTTGCCTGTAACTGAGAAGCTGGCTGCCAGGAGCACACCACTTGGGACTTCCGTATCTCAACCAATATATGAGAAAGCAGTGAAATTCAACAGGAAGGGCCCAGAATCTTGAGGCTCAGCCAAATCTAGCCCTTCAAGAAAAAGAGCAGGCAGCTGCCCTGCCCTCAGAGGTTCTGCTCTCTGCCAGCCATGGTGCCTCAAATGCCAACTGCTAGAGCTCCCTTAGATTGTCATTATTATTGCAGTGAACAAATGCCTTTTTAAAGAGGAAACACATGAGCCCATTAAACCCATCCTCATGGATTTGTTTCAGCCCAAGTCAACTAGCCTATCTCTTAGAAGAGAGCACACCAGACCCTGAACAAATGAAATTCCAACAATAAGCCATCATGATCAAGAAGAAGTGGGGAGGCAAGAACAGAGGGAAAAGTTAAGCTTGTAGGGGCATTGTTTGGATCAGGCCCTCAGCTGGAAGGTGGGGTGGTAAGTGGATTAGGGTCTGGACAGCCATGGGGTGCTATGTAATTGTGTGTGTATAAGACCTGGGGTTCCAAGGGCAATAAATGAGGTGCCACTAGTAACCTTTACCTCTCGGATTTTGTCCAGACATGTTCCAGTTTTCACCCTATGCTTTCTTGAGGCAGGAGGTGTGAGCGGCAAACTGGTATAAACTCTCAGGGTAGATGATGAATATTAGCTGGTTAATCTCACATTCAAGAAGCCCTGGTGGCATAACAGTTAAGTTCTTGGCTGCTAATCTAAAGGTTGGTGGTTCAAATCTACCCAACAACTCTGCAAGAGAAAGATCTGGCTATCTGCTCCCATAAAAATGGGAGCCTAGCAACCCTATGGGGTTCAACTCTGTCACATGGGGTCATTGTGAGTTGACATTGACTTGATGGCACCTAAAAAGAAAAATCTCACATTCTTTGATCTCTTTGCCAGAAGATATTACACATATATCTGGTGTTTTTCTGTATTTGTAGAACACATGTTTACTCAGTTACTACCAAATTGGAACCAGCAATGTTCTTCTGATCCTTTGCTTGCTTTTAAAATAGGAAAAGTCTGAGGTTCAGGGCTGCATTTGTCTAGTTCCCCTTCCATTCCTTCTTTCCTTCCCTCCTTCCTTCCTTCCCCCTTCTTTCCTTCCCTCCTTCCCTCCTTCCCTCCTCCCGTCCTCCCTTCCTTCCTTCCTCCCTTCCTCCCTCCCTCCCTCTCTCTTTCCTCATCCCAATTGCTGCAGTATTTTTCCTCCTATAACGTATGGATAAAGTATGAAGATTTTCCAGGTGAAGAAAATCCAGGGGAAAAATTGGACAAAAAGACTGGCTAATGACCAGAGTGTATTTAAAGTCTCATTTCAGTAACTGGTGAGGGTGATACTTCTGGAGTGTATGAACCAGCTGGTATTAGTGAAAGTGTGAAGATCTGCTGATGGAAGAGGGGGCGGGGAGGTTTGTGGGTGTGTTTTTAAAGTCTGTTGGATGCAACTGGCTTAATTTCCTTTGTTAATCTGCTTCAGTGTTTGTAGCAATTTCAGAGGGTCTTCTTTTCCCCTCTCAAATACGTTTGGCGACATCTGCTGCTACAGTGCCACTCATTAGGCTGTCAGCTGTATTAAATGGTGTATGCTTCATTTACCTCAGAAAATCCTATCTTAGTGGACAACGGGAGACACAGAGTTGGGTTTCGTCAGGGGCTCAATCTGAGAAAGACAGAGATAGAGACGGATAAAGAGAGTGAGTCAGAGAAACAGGTATGGAAAAAGAAAGATAGACAGGGAGAAAGAGAGGAGACAGAGAACACCAGAGAAAAAGTGGGGCAGGAAGACAGACAGACCTACATACCCAGGGAGAAAGACACACCTAGCAAGCCATGGAGAATCAGAGCTAGAGACAGATAAGAGAGAGACAGAGAACAATAAAGAGAACAGGCTGCACAGAGAGTTGGAGAAATTGAGAATGTGGGAAAGGAAGAGAAGAAAGAAGGATGGGAGGTAGGGAGAGGGGGAAACAGAAAAGGGCAGAGAGGCAGGGAGACTGGAGGAGAGAAAAGAAAGAAAAGGAGGGGGAGGGAAGGAGAGAATCTTCCATGAAGACCCAGTCTTGTTTATGTAAGCCCTCTGTGATATTTTAGATCATCCATATGTGCATATTTTACTAGAAAACCAAACCCAAGAGGAGGTGAGGAAACACAGACTGTAGCACCAACTTAAACTCGTTGGAGCAATTACAGGCATTGAGGGAAGAAGGCAAGGGTAGTCGTTAAAAACAAAGCAAAACTCTGTAAAAGTACATATCCAAGCCTATCTTGTTTTTCGCAACAATTTCTCCAATAGAAAGTTGTTTGAGAGTGAAGTTCTGTGTATTGAATGCAGATTTCCCCAAGTTGTTATGAGTGGAGATAATTCTCTGTGGAAGATTTTCAAGTTGTCTTTTTAAGCACTTGTCTGCCTTGTGTCTGGCTCATCTATGGGCAAGGTGCCAAAGTTTGGGTATGTTCTCATAAAGGCGTTTTTGGTCACAGGAGAGAGAAACCCAGTCAAATTAAAAGGGAAGCTAGTAATGACACTGATACTAGTACTAAGAGTGCTACTAGGAATATGCGCAGCTACCACTTGTCAAGCACTTGCTAAGGACTAGGGACTATGTTAAACTCTTTAAATGTGTTGTTTCTTTATATTCTCACAGCAACCCTGTAAGGTAAATACGTTTGACAGATGAAGGAACAGAGTCACAGCAGTTAAGTGACTCACTCGAAATTTCCTAGGATTTGAACCCAGGCAGCAAGGTTGGATGTCACCTAATATAGATAATAACAGCTGTATTAACAGAATATGTGTATTCTGAATTGACTCGATGGTAATTGGTTGTGTGTGTGTGTGTGTGTGTGTGTATTCTCACAGAGAACAAACTGGTCATTTTCTCTCCATGGCAGTTGGAGTTCTAAAGAATGGATTTAAGATCTGTCCGCTTCACCTATTCTTCCCAGGACTTTGAATAGTGTGAGAGACGTTAGATGTTCGAAAGATATTACCATCCCTCTACACTGATGTCACACAGAATAACTCAAATATCTTGGAAGACTGTTCAGTATATCTCTTGTACCCAAACTAATCCAACAGTTCAGCCTAACTGAGTTGGCCATTGAGGCTGGAGGTGAGGAAACGCTGGGCTAAACTGTGGAAGGCATTGAATTCTAGCACTAGAAGCTGGAACTGGATTTCAAGACGGCATTTCCCGATGTGTGTTCCATTGAACGTTAGGTTTATAAGTTGTTATTAAATGTT
The DNA here is from genome assembly GCF_024166365.1 of Elephas maximus indicus. Taxonomy (NCBI): domain Eukaryota; kingdom Metazoa; phylum Chordata; class Mammalia; order Proboscidea; family Elephantidae; genus Elephas; species Elephas maximus. The sequence continues at coordinate 64,982,288 of NC_064829.1, read as the reverse complement.
ACATGAAGAAAGGTTTCCAGGGTTAAAAATGTTTGGGAAATACTGGATTAACCATATTTTAGTAAAATTTTTTACTGCAGAATTTCTCAGAGCTAATGTATATCTATCCTTGCGTCATTCCAATAGCTGGCACTGTCTTTTCCCTTTCTTCCCATCTGCCCAAATCCATACTTTTCTCAATTTTCGTTAGATATCTCATTTTGTACTCATCACCTACTGCCCTGTTTTATTATCGAATATTTGATGTATCTATTTTTTAATCTGTCCACATAGGTTATGAGTTTCTTGAAATTAAGGATTCAAACTTCCTGGCAACTCCATGGGCCTAGCACTATGTTATTTAAATAATAGATAATAAAATATTTGTTGAGTGACACGTTCCAAAAAAGTAATGTGTCTTTGGTTCCGCCCAAAGTAGATTCTGAGACACAATTTGAGTACAAGTAGTTTATTTGGGGGACGATTCCAGTAAGCCTGGAAAGGGAGTGGGGAATTGAGACGGGGGAGTGGGGGAGCGGATAAACGGCACGTTAATGAATGGGCTAGGGCTGTGGGCAACTGAGGCTCAGGCCTGATGGGAATCATCTGACAGGCCGTAGGATGCTGGGTTATTTTCCACTAACTTCTGTCCCTAACTGGTTGAGGACTGATCCTGAGATGTTAACGCCCTGGTACTTTCAACATGTTGGGCAGCCGGACTAGAGAAACCCTCAGGCGGAGAGACACAGGAAGCCACCAGCGGGGCCTGAAACTCTACAGTGATCCCTGGGACATGGGCAGGGCCCTCATGATGACGTGTCACATTCTCCAAGAAGAGAATTACTTCATTGGCCTCCTCTATTCCCAACAGCTAAAACTATGTACTCGGGGTGCCTTGTACCAATAAATGAGCAGAGTTTTCCCGATGGCCTAACAAATTAACTTAGGTTTTTCCTGTTCTTAGAACCAGCTGCTCCATTTCTCCCCACTGCTTCAGCGGAAAATTGCCCTGTCAGCAATATCACAGCGTGATTTCTTTATCAAAGGTCATTACCAATTATTTTATAAGGAACTGACGCGTCGGTAATTACCTGATTTTTATCTTTTTTATGTAGGTCATTTAAATTTCATTATTGTCATGTTACAGTCTCCCTGCCTACAAAGAAGTATATATTAAAACCATCAACTTTGCCTTAGCCTCGTATTATTGCCCATGTTTCATTTGTCATTTTGTCTCCTGTTCTGGAGAAGATCATAGCTGGTTAGTTAAAGTGCTGTGTAAAGGAACACAGGGAGATACAAGCAAATACATGCTCGGGCTCCTCCCCAGCTCTTCAGCTCCCCTGCTTTGCTCATCCTAACAGCAGGAGATGATGGCCTCCACTCCAGATGTCATAACCACTTGCAGCCTAACTAGCTCCTACAAGGAAGCCTACTTCATTATTAATACTGATTTTGGTTCTTGCCTTGATACGTTATTCACTCTTTCTCAGGATATTGGGATAACCTAGTCTCAAAGTTCTACTTCTTGATATAAAAAATAAAAACCAAACCCGTTGCAGTCAAGTTGATTTCAACTCGTGGCGACCCCATGTGTTGCAGAATAGAACTGAGCTCCATAGGGTTTTCTTGGATGTACTCTTTATGGAAGCTGGTCACCAGGCCTTTCTTCCATGGTGCCCTTGAGTGGGTGTGAACCCCTAACTTTTCAATTAGCAGTTGAGTGCAAATCGTTTGTGCCCCTCAACCTCAAAATTCTACCTATTGACATCTCCCATAAAGGCCAGAACTGGCTGATGTTCTTGTTGCATGACACCTTGCCTGGTCCTCTGCAGAAGAATTGATCTCTTCTGTCCTGGCTGTGGAAACATTTTTTAAGTCCCTCTATCATGTTGAGCTAATCATATCACATCTCTCGTTTTACCTACCATTGTTTATGGATTTGTCCTTCTCCCCAGATTAAGAATTTTCAGAGGCCACAGACTGTGTCTTACTCTTCACCTTTCCTTTTCTTCACAATACCCCATACAGTGCCTGGCATAGTTAGGTGTTCAGTGAGTATAACGAGTTGAACTGAACTCGAATATGGAGGAAAAATCCCCCTCTTCCCATCCCTTTCTTGGGTGCAGTATTGGAAATTGGAATAAACGGATGTTTAGTAGGGTTTTGGGGAGTGAATATCATCCACCACTCCCAACCTGAGACATATTAGCTCGTCCTGAAATTCCACTATTAAGTCATTCATGCTTAAAGAAGAACAACAAAGACGTCAAACAAATAAAAACCAGATACGGGTAGTATCTTAATTCCTATCCATTAGTATTAAGTTGAATCATAGCAAATTGCTATTTTTATGGTCAGAAATGGTGATTCCCACCTAATAGTTTAGCATGAATTAGCAGATTTGTGGGCAGGAGAAAAACAGGAAATGGCAGCTATGATGAAGAAAGAGGAAAGGCAAGAACACTGCATGAAGAAGGAGGCTTTGGTGTGGTTCATAGGAAGTTTGTAGGAAGCGTTACCAGGAAATGGTGTCAACTGGGGAAGGAGGGTGAGAAAAGATGATGTGGGTAGGCTGCAGAGTGAGTCCCCCTGAACTTTACAAAGTAGCCTCCAACCAGGTCTGTCACTGAGCAACCAAGGGACCAGTGTTTCCAGCCAGAGTGTTGCCACCCTAGAGGATGATGTGAGATACAGTCTGTTTTCAGTGTTTGTTTCTCAATGTGGGCAACTCAAGGGTGTGGAGACTCCAGGGAGAATGTCTTCTCTAATAGAGGCTGTATCTACAAGTCTGTACTCAGTGCAGGTAAGTGTTGGCTCTAAGTAGATCTTTTCTACCCACGAATATTTGCTTGTCAGCATCATAAACCAAAACCAAAATCAAATTAACAAAGCCCACACCTAAATCTTCTATTTGCATGTGGGAATGCCTTAAGCCATCTTTAAGAGAAAAGATCTCAGACTCTGCAGGCAATATTTAAAAAATGTAAAGGCTAACCAGAACAACAGATTCAACTTCCTCAACTGTGTCAAAAACTAAATGGCAGAGGCTTTAACCTTCTAATACCAATGGACAATAATGTTAGGGGGCCTTAATGTAAGCCTTGGTTCGCGTGACTCTTGGATATTCAAGAGCATGTTATAATGAGATCCTGTTGAAAAAAGAGGAGGAGTTAAGCACTTTTGTTGGGTACAACAGAGGGTTCTTTTTGTTGTGTGCCTTCAAATCAATTTTCAACTCATAGCGACCTGATGAGACAAGAGTAGAACTGCCCTGAAGGGTTTCCTAGGCTGTAATCTTTATAGGTGCAGATTACCGGGTCTTTCTCCCGCAGAGTAGCCAGTGAGTTTGAACCACCAACCTTTTGGTTAGCAGCCAAGCGCTTAACCATTGTGCTACCAAATCTTCTTACAACAAAGGGTAGCTCCGTGTAATGAGGCGGAGTGAGAAAAGGAAGATCTGGGAATTACATATTTAAATAGAGTAGAGAAGAGGAGACAAGGCACTTTATTGTGTTCCAGGAAGGCATAGCATCCCAGAATGGAATCAGAAAAACCAGGAATAATTTGCTGCCTCTGATAGCTTGTTTTTTCAGAAGGTCATGAAGTAATTTATATGGACTTGGCTGTTTTCCCTCACACCAACATTCTTCTATTCCACCGTAACCTAGAAACAGAATGGTGATGTAAAAAGGGTCAATTAGGAGTCCCTGGGTGTGCGAGGGGTTAAGCGTGATGGTACCCAAAAGGATGGCAGCTTGAACCCACCCAGAAGTGCTTCAGAAGGAAAGCTTGGTGATCTGCTTCCAAAAGGTCACAGCCTCGGAAACCCCACGGAGCCCAGTTCTACGCTGCACACGGGGTCGCCTGGAGTCAGAATCAACCCAATGGCAACTGACAATGACAACAAACAAGAGTCATTTGATAATTCACATACAGGTGTTACATTTGAAGGCATACATGGGATAGCAGCAGAAAACCTGGTTTCTAGACTCCGCTCTAACACTAACTAATGATGAGAAATCAGATATATTCCTGAACTCTCAGGGCCTGGATTTTCTCATGTTCCATCCAATTGTACCATTTGCAATTAAGTTGCTGGTTCTAGCCACAGAATAATTCTAATTTATAGAAAGACATCATTGTTGAATATATTAATTGTCACCATGTGAATGAAGATAAATATCTGTAAAGAAAATACTGACCAAACAATAACCAAATAGTGTTTCTTCTTGGCCTCCTGTATTTATTTCTTCCCTCCATTGCTGTCCAAAAGGCATGGAGGCGAATCAGCAGGAATGTAAGAGCCATCTCAGTTTTTATCTGATGAAAAGAAGGAAAGGGAAGAGAATTGGAAAATAAAACCAAAGAAAACAACCAAACCCGTTGCTATGAGTTGATTCCGACTCATGGCCACCACATCTGTTATAGAGTAGAACTGCTCTGTAATGTTTTCTTGGCTATAATCTTTATCAAAGCAGATCACCAGTCCTTTCTTCCACTCCATCTCTGAGTGTGTTTGAACCATCAAACTTTTGGTTAGTAGTTGGGCCCAAACCAAATAGGCGTGGCATAAAAGAACAACAACAACCAACAGAACTCTTTCCACTGGGGAAAGGAAACCCCAATTCCCAAAACTGTAATAAAGACTTTAGGAAGAAAATCTCCCCCAAGGACCATTTCCCCCTCTTAGAATGCCTAGAATAGTGTTAACTTTTTCTGTCTTTGTATTCCTTCCCTTACACTTTCAAGGAATTGATTCAGGAGAAGGACTGCACCCAGAGTAAGTAATAAACATCTCCAGGAGAGGTGGGGGAGGAAGGGCAGAAGCAGAAAGGAGATGAAGGAAAATCAATTGCTCGGTGCTGACAACTTCTTCTTGTAGTCACAGTATTCTGTCACATTGCATTAGCAGCACTTTGCAATTGTATGTGTTTTTGCTAACAGGCTGTAAAAGTGTAATCATATGAGCACTGAATCCATTGTATCAGGGGGAATGATTCAAGGGGATGTGCACTTTATTATACCAGTACGGTGTATAATGTGCTGCTTCCTGAAGTGATACTTAGCATTCAAGGAAAAGAATATGATTTATTTGTTTGTTTGTCGTGGCATTGGTCCCTTTCAGGGAAAGCTGAGTGTTTCTGTCGGGGGGGATTCCCTCTCTCTCATCCTTCTCTGCCTTCTCTATGTATCCGAGCAGCAGGGCCCTAAAAGTCACTTGGAGTATCGAGCTCCCAACCGGCTGAAAAAGCAATGGCTCTGCTTGGGTTTGTTTGCAAACAGCATTTGTAAAGCTAATGAGATTGTTGCTGCGGAGTCTCTTCTGCAAAGGAAGCTGAAGGAACAGGAGGGGAGGAATTTCATACCTGCCTGGGAATGGCTCCCTGGTCTGAAAAAACACACCCCAATGAAGGTGCAGAGAAATACTCCTCTACAGTTAGAGATAGCAGGAAAGGAGACACAGGTCCTTGAGGATGGCTTCTGAGCTTTAAAGATCTTTGCAGGCATTGAATTATTTCTTCCCAGTGTTAGCATGTGTTTGTGGCCTTTCTCGGTTCAGCCTTTCCTAACTACCCAGCTCTGAACTCCTGTAACGTGGACTGTCTGGCCACTCCTTGAGCCTTGATTATACACTGAATTGTCTTCCACATGTGTGTGCTTCATTGTACGTATGTGAGTGCGTGTGTATCTGCCTGTGTGTGCGTGTGTGTGGTACGTGTGTGTTTGTATATGTGTCTGTGCGTTTGCCTCTTTGGTTAGAGTGTCAGTCCTGTAATGCAGGGACTGTGCCTTGGACAGCTTTTCTCCCCTCAACACCTGGCACAGAGTCCTGAGATGTTCGACAAGCAGTTCTTGCTTAACTGACTTCAACCAAAACTGGAAACCCCGGTGGCACAGTGGTTAGGAACTACGGCTGCTAACTAAAAGCTTGGCAATTCGAATCCGCCAGGCGATCCTTGGAAACTATGGGGGTAGCTCTATTCTATCCTATCGGGCCGCTATGAGTCGGAATCGACTCCAGGGCAGCAGGTCAATGGGGTTTTAAAATTGACCTCTGGATCTGCCTTTCAGCTATGACAACTCTTTGCAGTGCACATTTTGAGATGGGCCAGAATTTCTTATCTAAACCTGGCGATGTCTACCAACCTACGTTGTTGTTGGTAGGTGCCCTCGGGTGGATTCTGACTCATAGTGACCCCATATGACCAAACAGAACTGCCCCATGGGCATTTCCTGGCTATAGTCTTTACAGATCACCAGGTCTTTCTCCCAAGGAGCCACTGGGTGGGTCTGAACTGCCAACTTTTTGGGTAGCAGCCGAGTGCTTAACTGTTGAGCCACTAGGGCTCCTTTCAATTGACACTAGCCTCTCGCACTCAGGAGTAATACCCAACACTGACTGAGCTCTTGCTGTGGGGCCAGAATTGTTCCAGGTGCTTTAAGTGTAATCATTTATTTAATCCTTGCAATGTCATTATGAGGTGGGCACTATTATTATCCTCATTTTACAGATGAGGAAATTGAGGCTCAGAAGGATTAAGTAATTTGTTCCAAATGACTCACAGATTCAAACCCATACAATTTCTTCATTAAACCACTATGTTTTAAGTTTTATATATATAAAAAAAAAGTTTTATAGCCTTTCCTAATTAGAAATTGGATGGTTCTGTGTATTCTATACATAGATATTTCCATTTTTAAAATAACATTTATGTTTATTTTTTCTGACTAGGGCTTTTTGATGCAACAAAATAATGTTATAAAGCACTGTTAACTGTTTGGTCCAGTTGCGCAAGTAAGGCATGTATTGTCTTTCGCTAGCCTCAGTATTTCGTTCTGAGCCTCAATATGCGCTACCAGTGGGCCAACAGAACCCAGTTTAGACAGTGCAACCCTTTAAAATGGGCTTCTCACAGACAGAGGTATATCAACAGAAAATAGCACCTATGGCAAGAGCTGAAATTGCGCCCCCGCAGGCCCTTAGCGAGGGTAACCAGCTTCTGGGGCAATTTCTAAGTTGCACCCCCTCTCAATTTCAAGATGAATAGATGTTGATAGTGGCAATCTGGCAGCAGAAACACCTTCCCCCTTCTTTTCCAGCTGCCTCAGTCAGGCATCTTTCATATTTGTGGCACCTTGAAATGCCATTCTGCACCTCCTCTGGCACCCCATTGGACTTGCACCCAGAGGCAAGCCCCTGTCCTTCTGCTCCCCTTGAAGGATCTGCTCACTGGCACCTCCCCTCAAGTGGCACACAGGGCACATATCATACCTGCTATATCTTAGCTGCGTGTCTGTGGCAGGAAACGTATTCTGGAGCCTTAGCAATGGCTGGTAGCAGAGGATGTGATGAAGACAGGCAGGGGTGGGTAAAGGGTGGCATTGGCCAGGACTCCAAATTATAGTTCCTAAGAAATACGGTGATGTTGACCTGCATCTGGGCTGGCATCCAACATTGAAGCAGGTCCAGCCAGGCTTCAGGCAGAGGTGGCATTTGGCAGCTGAGTAGTAGGAGGATCTTGGTTCCTGGTGGTTAGTGACTAAGAGCAGTTGCCCATCTAGTTGTGAAGGCTATGGGCATAGAGTAGAGCCCCCATCAAGAGGGGGCTGGCCCGGGTGGGAGAGAGACAGGGGCTCATACATATTGAGCACCTGTTGGAGCTTCAGAAAAACACTGTGAGGATTTATTATTATTTCCATTTCACAACAGGAGCTGAGATATTACCTAACACACTCCTTTACTCACAACTACCAAAGGATGGGGTTAGGATTTGAACCCAGCACTGTCTAGCCCGAATGCTGGGAGTCTTCCACACCACTGCCTTATCTGTCAGGCTTACACAGCGGAAGTAAGTGGAGCTGAGGCTACAGACTGCAGGTTCTCAGTGCCTACTGATGACACCACTAATGTGGATAGAATTTCCACATACATTGACAATCATTAATATGGTGACACTTAGGCATGTTGGCCAGGTAACTGAGGTGATGGATTTAAGTGGGATCTAAAGTGGGGACCTAACCCACTTTGCCCCAAGGAGTTTACCTTCCTGAATGGGAGGCTATTTTAAAATTCCACATTGGGCTCTATTATTGTTATTTAATAGTTTCCTTTCTGGCTAATAGAATAAGTCCATTTTGGAAATACCAGAGAGATTCCACAAAAGAGCACCCTGGTTTTCTCCTTATGTGTTTCTAGCACGTGCATCCGTGTGTGAGTCCAGACGTGGAGCTGTTAATGTCTGAGAGGTGAGAAGGTGGGTCAGGCCCATGGATGGATCGTGCGCTCCTAAGAAGGGCAATGCTGACACATTCTAGCAAAAGTATTTCAAAATACCCACCAAGGAAATGCTCTAGCTGATGTTGGCCATGAACACATCATTGGTGCATCAGTGGGCTTTGCAGTCATTAATCCTGAGTCCTTCAGGCCCTGGGGATAGTATGAATTACTTTAGAGAAATTAAAAATTGCTTATAAAATTCTTCAATGTATACTTTTTTGGATTGCCTCGTTTTCAATTATTCTGAGCTCTATTCGTTTGGCAGCAATATTTACTGAACACATTTTCTCTTGACTTTGAGATTTCCCAAAACCATTCTTTTCTCATCAAGCAACATTTATTATTCACCTACTTATTTTGTGATGAGAGTCTGTGGGTAAACCAGAAGTACAAAAAAAAAAAAGGTCCTAACCCCAGTTACAGTGTGCTCTTACACAGGATAGAAATCATCGATACATGAAAGTTAAATATCAACACAAGAGGTAAGCAACAGTTCAGCATACTGGTTCTAGAGAGGCCCACAAAGTAGTAACGAATTGAATTGACAGTACATACTCCAGGAGTTCAGAGGACGGTGTACTATTGGTGCTATTGGCTATTCTGGGAAGACATCACGCTGCAAAACAGAGCAGGTAGAGACAAGATCAAAACCTGATTGTGGAGAAAACTTTATTCACCACACTCTAGTTATCCCTGGAGGTTTTTGAACTGGGGAATGATCTGACACCAATATGGAGAAACACTTTAAGACGACTACCCTTCCTTCGGCATTTTATGGATTCTCTGTGTAAAGTAAAATCCTTCAGAGGATGCAAGAGTGATTAGTGCTTCTTTCCTTGGGTGATCTTTGGGCCCAATGGTGCTTTCCAAAAGAAGAGTCAACAGTAGCTATGGAATCTCCGCTCTGGAGTGTTCTACTCCATCAGCCGGGTGGCCCCTCTTGCCTACGTAGTGAACTGCAGCTCTCAGCAGAGGAAGGTGGAAGAAGAGCTGTGAGATCAGGCAGGTCCTGGCAAGGTCTCTACTTAATGACAAATCAACAGTGTGTGCTAGAAATAAGCTAATTCTGTAATGAGCCTGTCTTGATGTGATTATTTATGCTTCCCTATAACGGAAACAATGGTATTTTAATAATCTACATAGCATTTAATTATAATCCAGTTATCTGATGTAAATAATTTCAGTGCTCTCTAATACAACAAATCTCCAGTGTGAAATACCTAACTAATAAGAGATGACAGGTGGTCGTTACTCTGAAAACCTCACCATCTTTCACTAGCACTTGCTGTGATAAGCTATATAAACCATCCTTCAATGTGGGAAACTCCCCAGGTAGCCCTCAAGGGAAATCCAGGCATTGAGTTCCCTAGGACCAGACAAATGGTAACATCTTTGGTGTGAAGACAGAGGCTGCCAGAGACAACTGATTATTGAGGACTATTTGAGGCTCTTGATTGTCATTACCTAATTATCAAGGCCTGTAAACTCAGGTGGTAGTGGTTGTAGTTGTTAGTTGCCATCAAATCGATTCCAATTCATGGACACCCCATGTGTGTGGGGTAGAACTATTGCATAGGGTTTTCGAGACTGACCTTCCAAAAGCGGATCGCCAGGCCTGTCTTTCGAGGCACCTCTGGGTGGGTTCGAATTGCCAACCTTTCAGCTAGTAGTCAAGTACTTAACTGTTTGGTCCACCCAGGGACTCTAAACTCAGGTTAGTTCAGAGCAATAATGAGGTTAAGATCATGGATTCTGTCCCCTGTGATCTGGTCCTCCTTTATTTATTTATTTTTGAATTGTGCTTTAGATGAAGGATTACACAGCAAATTATTTTCTCATTATACAATTAATGCATATGCTGTTTTGTGACATTGGTTGCCCACCTCACGACATGTCAACACTCTTCCCTTCTCAACCTTAGGTTTCCTATTACCAGCTTTCCTGTCCCCCTCTGCCTTCTTATCCTTGCCTCTGGCCTGGTGTGCCCGTTTAATCTCATTTTGTTTTATGAATCTGTCTAATCTTTGGCTGAAGGATGATCCTCAGGAGTGACTTCATTACTGAGCTATAAGGGTGTCCAGGGGCCATACTCTTGGGATTTCTCCAGTCTTTGTTAGACCAGGAAGTCAGGTCTTTTTTTGTGAGTTAGAATTTTGTTCTACAATTTTCTCCAGCTCTGTCCAGGACCCTCTATTGTGATCCCTGTCAGAGCATTCAGTGGTAGTAGTTGGGCACCAACTGCTTGTACTGGACTCACTCTGATGGAGAATGTGGTAGTTGTCGTCCATTAGTCTTTGGACTAATCTTTCCCTTGTGTCTTTGGTTTTCTTCATTCTCCCTTGCTTCAGACAGGGTGAAACTAGTGGAGTATCTTAGATGGCCACTCACAAGCTTTTAAGATCCCAGACTCCACTCATCAAGGTAGGATATAGAACATTTTCTATGAGTCAGAATCGACTCAATGGCAATAGGTTTGGCTTGGTTTTGGTATACCAATCAAGCTAAATATCCCCTGAGACCATGGTCCCCAGCCCTCAGCCCAGTAATTGGGTCCCTTGGGGAGTTTGGATGTGTCTATGAAGCTTCCATGACCTTCCTTCGTCAAGTTTCTTCTTTATTCTTGATATTGCACAGTTATTTGTTTTAAGTAAGTATGATTAGCCAAGAGGGTAAAGAAGAATAGATACAGTATTTTGACTCCTTAAACACTACTGCAAAACATAGCTCAAAAGAAGTAGCCACCAACAATTAATTTTAAAAAGTCATCGATATTTGTAAAAGAAAGGATGCCATTTTATGGGGGAATGTCTTTCAAAAAACTCTGGTATTTCTGGACAAAAGGATATAGAACAGCTCTTTAGGCGGCAAGAATAATGCTTGCTGCTGATTTTCTGGGTGAGTAACCATCAATCCCACATTTCCTTGACTCCATTTAGGCATAGTCCCAGTGCTGGCTGCACTCATGTCTTCATTGGAAGTATGCAGAATAGTTTGGTGTTGATAGCAGAAATTAGACACAGAGGAAAGTCAGAAAGGCCTCAAATACTTGTGCCCCAAATAAAGGCCTGCAGACTTACTTGATATTTTGAAACCCTATAAATGGAAATTGTACATGGTGGAGTATCTGGATAACTTAAAACTCAAAGTTAATTATAACACTCAAAGTTTAAAAGAAAATTGGAGTCAAAACAAGGTGTAATGATTAGAAACATGGAAGCTAGGTGAATATTTTTCATGCCTCTGCCATGGGAGAAAGACCACTGGAGTCATATATGTCTTCGCCTGCATGGCTAAGCCATAGTGAGACAATGGCGAAAACCAATGGGGCTGGAGAGTTTGCTTTCTAAGTTTCCATTCAGCGATGTGGTTGGATGAGCCTATGATGCATAAAGTATATTAGGAGGGAAAATTTTCATTTGTCACTAAATGTTTCACTAATATTTTTCCAGTCATCACTCCATACTATTATAACACTGCTACTGCCCCAGCCCATGTTTCCTGAAAATGTTCCTGCCTCTCTCACCACTATGTCACATACCTCACATGGTTGATTCCTCTTACAATGCCATTCATCTGTTTCTGATGCCTGTCCTTGCCCATCTTTCAGAGTCCAGCACAAATAAAATCTTCACTGTTTCCCTAGATCATTAGTTTGTACTTGTCTTAAGGATCCTGAGTTAGGCACATTCTTTCCTGATTCATCTTTGCAACCCACACAGCTTTTTCCCTACTTTCCATGTTAAATAAAAATTTTTGAATGGATAAGTGATTGTGGGGTAAAGACTGTTTTGGCCCTGTGAGAAATATGAACTTCAGAAATTTATTTCAAATTATGGAGACTGGGTGAGTCTTCTTTAATAATGGCATTCACCTGTACCTTTAAAAATATTTCTTTTCTGACATAGGTTACCAAGTTAGTAGATTGTAAGTTCCATGAGGGCAGAGATGGTCTGCTTTGCTCAGCACAATATTCCCAGTACCAAGATAATGACTAGCCAAAGGTAAGTCGCTCAATTAATTTTTTGTTGATAGAACATAGATTCCATCCCTTGGTTTTAGTTTTTCTCCTGGGAAAGGCTTAAAGAATCTAATTCTTCTTCCTTATGACAACTGTTCAGAGACTTGAAGGCTGCCTTCATTTACCACTCAATCACCTACAAGTTGTAGTTCTACAGGTTTTTTTTTTTTTTAATCCCCAGACCATTTGCCATTCTAGCCCCCATTTTCTAAACATGCTGTAGTTTGTGTTCTGCTATTTAAAGATGGTTCCCAGAATGGCATATCATATTTCAGCTGTAGTTCGTCTGGCGTACACTCGACCAGGACCATCATCTTCTTTAGATGGTATGCCTTCATTAACGTAGCCCAAGCCTGTCTCAATTCTTTTGCAAGTAACATCACATTGCTGTTGACTCTTGAGCCCACAATTATGTAAAACTTTTTTTTTCCATTCAGTATGCTCCTGAGATGCACAATTAGTGTTTTAGACCCCTTTCTAGAACATTGTATTTGTTTTCAAAAAATATAGTCTGCACATTGCACCTTGAATTCCACTATTCTCATCCTTCAAAATCATTATCCTTCTTAAATTCAAATAAAATCTGTATCTTTATTCACTTAGCAGTTTTTTATTGAACATCTACTATATGCCAAACACTGTGTAATTCATTAAATGTGGCACTTTATAAGGTGATCATGATACCTACTTCCATATATTACAGCCACTGAGAAAAAATTTTAATGTCTAACGATGAGGACACAACCCTATGGCAGCCAGTTGGAACCTCTTCTAGCTACTTATTAATTCATTAAGCAGTATTTTCTAGATATGCTATTTTCAACCAGTTAATAACCCACCTAATATGTTATCTGGTTCATTATCCAGTACATATCCAATCCATAAAAACATGATTAAGGATTCATTTTAGGCATCATTTGGTTGCAAGTAATAGAAAACTTATTGAAAGTGGCTTAAGTAAAAATAGGCTTATAAGGATACAGGGTAATCTCATATAACCCAATTGTGACAAATACTACTGGGCCCCATTATATGTTGTTGTAGCAGTTAGATGCCGTTGAGTCAGTTCTGACCCATAGTGACCCTATGCACAATAGAACAAAGCACTGCTCGGTCCTGTGCCACGCCCACAATCATTATTATGCTTGAGCCCATTGTTGCAACCACTGTGTCAATCCATCTCGTGGAGTGTCTTCCTCTTTTTTGTTGACCCTCTACTTTACCAAGCGTGATGTCCTTCTCCAGGGACTGATCTTTCCTGACAACATGTCCAAAATATGTAAGACATAGTCTTGCTATCCTTGCTTCTAAGGAGCATTCTGGTTGTACTTCTTCCAAGACAGATTTGTTCATTCTTTTAGTACTCCATGGTATATTCAATATTCTTCACCAACACCACAATTCAAAGGCATCAATTCTTCTTCTGTTTTCCTTATTCATTGTCCAGCTTTCACGTAGATGTGATGTGGTTGAAAATACCATGACTTGGGTCAGGCACACCTGAGTCTTCAAGGTAACATCTTTGCTTTTCCCATTACATGTACCAAACCAAAAACCAAACCAGTTCCTTTTGAGTTGATTCCAACTCATAGTGACCCCATAGAACAGAGTAGAACTGCCCCATAGAGTTTCCAAGAAGCGCCTGGTGGATTCGAACTGCCGACCTTTTGGTTAGAACTTAATCACGTGTACAAGTATATGTATATATACATTCATATATGTACATGTATTTGTATTTATATATACGTATTTATCATCTATAACAAATTGAAAGCTCATTACTTGGCTATTTTATGCATTTCTGTCTCTCAGACCCATGCATACTCTTCAGCTCTCCATTCTTTTTACTGTAGGTTGTCTACTTCTGTAAGACTTTTAATTTTACCTCCCTTTGACTTTGATTTTTGTGTGGTGTCACCTTGGTACCATCTCTACATGAACGTATTGCTCCAGGGTCCGGTGCCATTTGCCGATTTTTTTTTTTTTTTTTTTTTAAATCCTGGTAGGAAATGATCTGACTTGTCAATGGCCATGCTCATTCAAGAATTTTGGGAGAAGGTAGATTAGTTCCTCTGGTCAAGCCTGTCCAAGCAACTGTGGGTGAGGAGGAAGGAGAGTGGAACCATTTAGTAAGAAGGTCTGTGTATTTACAGGGCTGATAACCTGATGAAACTAGAAAATCAGATTGATGTGGCAGGCATGTCTTCTAGCATGTCACTCGGACAAGAACATCATCATAACCTCTCTGAAATCTAGACATACTCTGTCTATCAAATCCCCCAATGGACTAGTTTAATAAAGTTATCAAAGGAAGTGAGATTAATCTGGCAGGACTTTTTCTTGGGTAACTTGTGTCTTAGATTTTACCACATTTTCTAAGGAACCACAAACCATCTCTTTAACAATCCATTCTAGACCATTCCCCAAGATCAAGCTCAAGATCATAGATCTGTATTATGAGGCACCAAAAATAAGATCTACAATTGCACATCTCTAGTAACCATGATTCTTCAATTATCTATTGATAATGATTCAGTAATCCTATGTTTGAGTTTAGTACATGAATGTGGAGGACATGGAGATGTTCTGTCCATATCGCCCTTCAAAGAAGGACTTGTTATCCCAGCTGCTGATAGTGCTGCCAACAATAGCCTTCAGTTCTCAGCCCTGGCAAGGACTGGCTTAGCTTCTGATTGCTGGCTGGCCCAAGTTCACACCCTTCTGGTAGTGTCCTACATTTAGAGACTAATCAAGATTGAGCAATAAAGACTCAGCCATTTCAGTCCAACATGGGACAGCTCTGAGGGGCCATCAGCCTACATTTCAAGGTGACTATTCCTTGTACCCAATCCTGTTTCCTTCTCATTCTTTTCATGGGTATTGATCCTTCCTAATAAACATCCTACAAACTAAACCCCATTTTAGAATCTGCTTCTTAGAGAACCCAACCTATGACAATGGAGGAACTTAATATCCATATTCTTCACCGGCACTTAATTGTTCACTGACTTTTGACATCTTTTGAATTTTCTTGTAGCATATGTAATTTTTCTATGTGCCCTTGTCTTCCTATCTTGAGTGTAAACTCTTTGAGGACCACATTCCATGTACTATACTTCTTTATGCCTTCACTATATCCTCATCCAAGTCCTTGTTCAAATATCTCTTCTCCTTGAGGCCTCCTTTGGCCACTCTATAGAGAATTGCCTCGTCCTCCCCCTAGCCCTTGTACTGCCATCCACTTTACCTGCTTTGTTTTTTCTCCATAGCACTTATCACCTTCTAATATATAATTTGCTTTTGCTTTTTTATTGTGGTAAAAGTATATATATATACTGGTGGCTCAGTGGTTAAAGTGCTTGGTAACTGCAAGTTTGGTGGTTTGAAACCACCAGTGGCTCTGTGGGAGGAAGATGTGGCAGTTTGCTTCCATAGAGATTTATAGCCCTAGAAACCCTATGGGGTCTCTATAAGTCGGAATCACCTTGATGGCAGTGGGTTTGGTTTTTTGGTATATATATATGTGTGTGTGTGTGTGTGTGTGTGTGTGTGTAAAACCAAACATTCACCATTGCAGCGTTTTGTACACGGATAATTCAGTGACATTGATTACATTCATCATGTGCAACCACCATCGCTAATTTGCTGATTTTTTATTGTCTATCTCCCTCCTTTAGAATGCAGTCTCTATGAAGGCAGAGATTTTTCTGTTTTGTTCACTGTTGTAAGCTCAGGGCATGAAACAGGACTTGACACACAGTAGGCATCAGTCAATATTTGTTAAATTTAATTGAGTTAAGTTAGCAAAGACCTTCCATTCCAGTGTAAAATAATGTCCAGTAACAGGAAATAGATGGCACACTCCAACTGGATATTTGAGGAGAGTTTAATTAACGAAACATTTAGAAAGGTGTGAGGAAGGTTTAGGGAAGCCAAGGAGGGATATTTCAGTACCTGGGGCTAGCTAAAGCAGGGAGTCCCAGATCTGACTCCACTCCAGGCCTGAAGGTCCAGGTGGAAGAGCAGTTGTGGGGAACCCAGAGAAAGTAGCTGTAAGGAACTGTAACCTATAGTAGAGGGATGCATCCAGCTTGCAGTGCTTGGCAGGGGTGGAGCCGTGGCAATAAATACTCTAGCCTCACACTCCTCCCACCCTCTGGTCCCCTTCTGGGCTGGACTCTTATGGCCAGTAAGCAAAAAAGCCCACTAATACTGTCCTTAGGAGACAGCCTCCCAGGCACAGAGCAGGGTGGAAAAAGAGAAAAGGATGGAGGATGAATCTGGGAAGGCTAACAGGGAATACCCAGAAAACCTCTTAAAGTAAATGAGCTGTTGCATTTTGTCATCAAGTTGACCTTAGGGCTTGGAGAAGTCTAGCTACTTGGAGCAGAAATGGAAGCTGCTGCCAGGTGGATGAGCTACAGAAAACCTGGGGGAGTTATGTGGATGTCGAGCCATGGTGAATGCATGGAGGGGAGAAGTCTTACTTTCAAGAAGGAGAAGGTGAGTGTCTGAAAGTGGGAGCTGGTGCTGGAGAGAAGCTAATCCTTGAGAGAAAGCTTAGTTTCCAGGCTGGGATACTGATAGTTTCCATGCACTCTACCATGAAGATTCTATGGACAGCAATCATAGGTGATAGTATCCTTCCCTGGCAGGAGGAAGGATATAAGCAATAGCATGCTGTACCTTCATATGTTAGAAACAACAACACAGAAGCTAGAAGGCTTCCAGGGGCAGGGCACAGCTAATGGTATATGTCAGCAGTTGCTCTCTCTCCCACCTTTGAGGAGACTGCAGTTGGTTTTGAGGGTGAGTGCAAGTTACACAAATCTAGAAGAGGATGCAACACCATCTCATCTCTCTCGTTCCTAGACTGAGTGTGGCTTCTGAGAAATTTGCTTTACATTAGCATTCAAGCCACTCTGAGAAGATTCCAAGACTGTGGGGAATGACAGGAGGGTTCAGCATCCAGGATTCTGGCTGTTGATGATGGTTTGAAGCTGCAACCTTGGGTGCCAATCTGGTGTCCTGACTCCCTGCCTGCCAGGAATGCCCTGCAGTGCCATTGCCCTCCCTTCACCCTGGCCACCTGCCAGTTGGCACGCAGTAGCAAGTTGGAGTCTGAGTGGTCCACCTGCCTTCTGGGTGAAAGAAGAGGGCTGCAAAAAGCCCTGGAAGCCACCCCTGGTGCCAGACATGCAAACAAAACTGGCAGAGTGGAAAGAAGCTGAGAACTAATGCAAATGTGGGTGTGTGAGACAGAGCACAGAGGGCCTGAAAATGGTGCTCTGCATTTCCACTTGGTTGAGGAGACTTTTGAATCTGGGGCAGAGTGGCAGGAACAGCTGTTGAGAGATGTCACTGTCAACCCCAGGATAAGAGGTGGGAGCTAGGGTGCAGCAGGGGAGCACCTTTGCAATGGAAAACTGCACAGCGTCCATCAACAACTTGTAAAGGTAATGGGGAGCTTATGCTTTGTGTGATAAAGAAGGCAAGACAAGGAAGAACAAAACTCTGAGTAAAAACAGTTTAAGGCATGGTGGCTATCATCCAGATGGTGGCTGAAGAAGGAGTAAGTTGGGGAAACAGGATACCACTATGATATCATCAACAGCAGTGAGGTCCTCTAGGTGGGAGAAACCTGAAAAGCAGATGGGAAATAACTCCCTACCTATAGGATGAAGTCCAAACCATATAGCCAAGGTAATCACATGTATTTCCATGGCATTCATTTCCCACTCTCATCTGAGGACTCCACCCTGATCTCTTGATCTCACTCCTGAGATTTCAGACTCAAATACTTTTTACTCAACTTTACATCAACATCTGGAGACCTGGCAGGGACTCCAAATTAAGCTCTTCCAAAATGGCAATCATCATCCTCCATCCACACAAGCACCATCTTCCTCCTTTTCACCAAATTGCATTACATTGTTTGGGTTATTCAAACCAGATTCCTGACTACCATCATTGCTTCCTTGGTTTCTTTATCTCTAGCCAGTTCATCCCCAGGTCCAGTTGGCTTGCACATTTATTCTTCACCTTCATTATCACTTCCTTAGTTTAGAACTTCATCATTTCTTATCTGAGTCATGGAGTCCTCTCCCAAGAATTCTGTTCCCCACAAATCCAATTTCTATACTGTAGCTAGAGTGATCTTCCTGAAACTTAGAGTATGTTACTCCCTGCTTAAAATTTCCTTCTACTGTTTCAGGATGTACTTCAAATTCCCTGGTGTGGCTTGCCTGCGTTAGCTGAAATGTCAAGCTTTAACTAAATTATCACTTCATCAGAGAAGCCTCCCATGATCTCTGAAATTAATCAGGCTCCCCTTACCTAACTGTTCGCATACCTCCCTTGTGATACAGGTAAACATTTGACTGAAAACTTGTGTTCCCCTTCTACTGAAAAGAGTTGTGGCTAATCAGTGGCTCTCCACCCAGAAACTTCATTTCCACATTCTTGCATTTAGGTGAGACAATGTGGCTTGTTCCCACCAATGAAATGAGAGCTCAAGTGATGTGTATTACCTCTTGGTACTATCTTCTAGGCTTTTCCTCTTCTCTCATTGACCAGCTGGATGGGGAGATTCTAGAAGACTACTTTGGAGAGGCCCTGGGTGGAAGAAGGGCAGTGGATGGAGCCAGAGGGGAAAGGAAACTGAATTCTTGAGTTACCCACTGGAGAACTGTCCAATATGTTACTATAATGTGAGCAAGAAATAAATCTTCGTTGTGATAAACCATTGAGATTTTGGGGTTGTTTATTAACATCTAAACCAGAAACCAAACCCGTTGCCATTGAGTTGACTCCAACTCATAGAGACCCTATAGAACAGAGTAGAACTGCCCCATAGAGTTTCCAAGAAGTGCCTGGTGGGTTTGAACTGCTGCCCTTTTGGTTAGCAGCCACAGCACTTAACCATTATGCCGTCAGGGTTTCCTTTGTTACATCAGCTATCATAAATTTCCCTGACTAATACATCCATCCAGGCTCACACGGCCACACCGAGCTATAAGAGAGGTGTGGCCATATATGTCTGTTGTAATCACGTGGATGAGAAAAACCACCTAAAGGGATAAGAGAGAACATGATAGAAGAGACATGAATCCCTGGACTCCATGGAGCAGACTCTCTTCCCACCATGACATAACAGAAAAAAACCTTCAATCTTGTTTGAGTCAATGTATTTTGGGGTCTGTTTGTAATGGCAGCTTAGCCTATTCTCTAGCCATGCAATGAACCATGCACAGGGGCAGGTAGATCAAGGAGATGGCGTTTATTAAAGGGTCTTGGTAACTGTGGGCTATGCTGGTGAGTGGACATATGCACTGTCCAGCCATATGGCTGGAGTGGAGGATGCTGTCATTACCAGTAGTTCTCCAGCATATCCTCCAGCCAGCCAGAAGTAGATGTGTGATCTTTGCATGTTTCAGAGACTGTCTTCCTTTTTAAGCTGTTCCATTAAAAAAAAAAAAAAAAAAAACTGTTCCTTTTTAAGCTAGTCAATGATTTCCTTTGTAGAACAAAGTTGATTGGCCTCCTCTGAGCCCAATGAATGGATAAGTCTTTCCATGGATAAGGCTTTTAAATCTGGAAAGCCAACTATACCTGATAATAGAGTCTCGTACACAGTGTCTACAAAAAAGCCCTGCTCTGATGGGAAATCAGCTTTGGCCTGTGTTATCTGGAAAATTAAAGAAAAAACATTGATTTGGAACTTCAGTTATTCAGATAATTATTCCCTAACATCACTCAACGTTCTCTAGGCCTGAGCTTCGACTCTTGTGATTTTTTTTTCAGGTAAAACTTGAACAAATTCATCCGTTTGGATTTTTTTTTTTCTATTTAATTTGGATATTTGCTCCCAGCCCTAGAAATTGCCTGCCAACTTACTGTCAGAAGTACCTTTCCACAGCTGTGTTATAAATATCTGGGAAAAACTAGGGAAGGGGGGGGGGATTAAATTGAAGTTTGCAATGCTATTCCTCCCAGTGCCAAAAAAGTCCTGGGAGGAGCAGATAATAATATCTCACATTTACAATTTAGATCTTGAGCTCACTGGTCAGGGAGTGGATCCAACATTTTACAGCTTCTTACAGGGCTGATGGTATTTAAGGAGTTGGATGACTGTTTAGTGATAACATTTATTATTAATTATTTTACATTATAAAGCATTGTAATTAAAAAAAACTTTATTCTTGGGTCACACATAAGTGAACGGTAAATATGCTTTGTAATTGCCTAGCATATTTTTGTCATTTGAGTTTCATGCGTCACAAGGTGGCAACAATTTTGCCCCAGGGTCCCTGTTTTGCAGAGTACAAAATTGTTTTGATCTTATTGGTGAACAGGTGAAGTGTGGCAATTTATGTAAGTTTTTTGGATACTGCCCTGAAAGTGGGTTTTCATGGGAGGCAAGTGAGGAGGGTTATGAGTGCAAGGATATGAACCTTGGGTACCTTGGAAATGGACAGTGTGATGGTCAGGGTTGTGTGTCAGCTTGGCTGGGTCATGATTATCAATGGTTTTGCAGTATACACACGAGCACACACACACAAACACATGGAATGAGATTAATATCAAGGAAATGCCTCACACCGTTGCAGAGGCTGGAAAATCCCAAGTCCATTGGTCAGGTGGCAGGCTGGAGGCTTCTCCTGACTCATGTAGCTGCCGGGGCTTCAAGATTAGCAGGTCAGATAACAAGCTGCTGGCTCAAGTCCAAGTCCATGGGTCAGGTATCAGGCTAGTGGCTTCTCCTGATTCACGTAGCTATAGGGACTGATGAATCAAGATCTGCAGGTAAGATGGCAGGCTGCCAGCTCAAATTCCAAGAACTGGAAGTCAGATGATGAGCCAAATGCAAGATCCAGAGCACAGCAAAAGCCAGTGAGCTTTGCCAGAAAGTCTACATATGTTGGATGCAGACCACACTGCCAAGGAAGCTCTCTTCCAACTGGCTGCTCATAGCAGATCTCATCATGGAGATGATTACATCATTACATCATAACTGACAAACCACTGAGAATCATGGCCCAGCCAAGTAGACATAAAACCTTAACCATCACAGTCCACCCCTTGTCAACTTGGCATCTGTACACATCTCCTTAAACCATACATAATCTCTAAATAAAGACAATTATAAAGTCATACTTGGCACCTAACTTGATACAACAAACATACAACCATAAACTCATTAGCCCTGTTTACATACTATATTTCATAAGTGAAGAAAACAAAAGTATTTGATATACACATACAGGGAAAAAATACTCATGACAATTATTGTCCTTGTTTCTGCAGCTGGTCACATGGGCATCCCTGGTGCTTAGGGGTACCTTCTTATACCACCCATTCAGTATTCCCTTTACCCTAAGCAATCACCTCAAGTGGTCATGGTTCTTTGCCTGGTGAGGTGACCCAAACCTTCATTCCTGAAGAGTTTGAGCCATTAGCAGTCATGTTGGAATTGGGATGTTATAGTTTTACATTGACATTAATCACAGTGGATGGTAGTACTAAGAGACACCTTATGGGATCTCCTGCATTCCAGTCATACTCTTCTTTACCTTCATTATGCAACATCAATCTGATTTCCTCTTTGTAATCAGGACTGATCACATGAGCCAATATGGTAACCCCCTTCTTTGTCTGATTCAGAGGCCTAAAGAGCCCAAAGTGGCCAGGTGGTATTCTTAGCTTCCAGTTCAAGGGAATGTGTCCAGGCATGAGCATTTCTCCCTTTGGAACTAAGACCTCTAGACCCGCAGAACATAGGGTCTCAGGGATAGGAAACAAAAATCTTGAGAGTGGGTCACTAGGGGCAATAGCGTGTGGTGCCGCTCCATACCATTTCAACCCCTTCATTCCTGGACCCATGAATCCTGGCTATGAGAGAAAGAGCACCATATAGTGGGTGCTGGTTTAGAGCATAAGGCCTCCTGGAGACCATTGTCCCAACCCTGCAAGGTATTGCCATCTAGCTGGTGCCATGATTATATCTTTGGAAGGCCATCCTTATATCACCTGAAAGAGTGGGACAGTAGAGGCAAAGGCACATAGGAGGCGGTGGGAACCTTGTTGAAGAGGTGAATCAGCATGAAGTGGAGCAAAGGCAGTAGCTTAGCCTCATGCTTGTTTCCAGCTTCTGATTAGGGCCGGTCTTGTGCAAACGGTTAAACACTCACAGCTAACAGAAAAGTTGGAGGTTCAAGTCCACTCAGTCACCTAGGAAGAAAGGCCCGGCAATCTCTGTCCAAAAATCAGCTATTGAAAACCTTATAGAGCACAGTTTTACTCTGTCACACATGGCAACTGGTACTGGTGCTGTGTAAAAAGGACACACACACACACAAATCGATTCTGACTCATAGTAACCCTATAGGACAGAGTAGAACTGCCCCATAGAGTTTTCCAGACTGAAATCTTTATGGGAGCAGATCAACAGGTCTTCTCTCCCACAGAGCTTTCGGTTAGCAGCCAAGCACTTAACCACTACACCACCAATAAAAAAAAAAGGGGGCACCTTTTATTATTAAGTGGTGGCTTCTAAATTATTCACCCTCCGTCTGCGTGTTCAGATACTGCCTCCCTACCCACTTTTTCCCATTACCTTGCTATATTGTCTTATTTTCCTCATCGCTTTCTATGTGAAATCATGTTGTTTACACATTTGCCTACTTGTTTATTGCCTACGTTTCTCCACCAAATGTAATCTCCATGGGGCAGGGACTTGGACTGCTGATGTTCAAAGCTATAACCCAGGACCCAGAGCAGGGAAAGGCATATGGTAGATGCTCAATAAATACATGCTGAATAAATTAATTAATGGGTTTGTTTTAGAAGAGTTGGTTTACCTTTGCACAACTGTGCAAAAGATTCATTGCCTCTTGAGAAACTTTTGTAAATAGGTCTGCTAATTGTCCTTATTAAGCAGTGAGGCTGACCTTCCATGCAGTGGTATATGGTAAAAATCACTCAAGTCCGGAAGTCCAGTTCTGAACTTCCTACAATCGAGCTTCCTAAACAAATCAGTTTTTCTGTCCTTTTTACACAGCACCAGTACAGGTTGCCATGTGTGACAGTGGATTTTGCTATTTAATAATAAAGAAGCCCTGGTGGGGCAAACAGTTAAGGGCTGGGAGCTAACTGAAAGGTTGATGGTTTGATGCCCCAGTGGCTACGTAGGAGAAAAAACCTGGAGATCTGCTTCGGTAAAGATTGAAGCCAAAAAAACCCTATAGGGCAGCTCTACTCTGTCACATGGGGTGGCTATGAGTTGCAACTTGACTCAAGAGCGCACAACAATAATAATATTTAATAATAATTGAGTGTTACCTTCTAGTAAATGCTTTTAGGGTATAAAGATCTGGTGAAAGAAGTCATTCACAGTAAAACAGGAAGGACGGGAGGTAGAAGCATCAAGAAGCAGAAAGATTTCTTTCCAGAGAACTAAATTCTACTGTCCTGTTGTTTTTAAAATGATCGTTTTTATTGTAAAAGTAATACATTCTATTGAAACGAATGAGAACATACAGAAGATTCTTCAGAAGAAAATAAATCACCGTGATAAAAACCACCCTTAAGATTTTGCTGGTCCCCCTCCAGCCTTTCCCATGCACCTGAGGATGTTTTTTTTTTTTTTTTTTCCTCCAGCCTTTCCCATGCACCTGAGGATGTGGGTTTACGTAGGCTTGCTTTGTTCGCTGGCTTTTTTGAACTAGCATCATATCACAAACCTCTTTCGATGCTAATTAATACATAACTGCATCCTTGCTTTTCCTTGTTGCATGCTATTCCATTGAAAAAAGTCTAGCAGAATGTATTAAACAAATTTCCTGTTTGGGGGCATTTTTTTCTAGTTGTTCACCCTTATAAACAAGGCTTGATAAATATCCTCATACCTACATCATTGCACGCTTGTTTAATTATTTCCTAAGAAAAAATTCCTAAGAGTGGAATTGTTAGGTCAGGATTTTTATGAGACAGACTTTTTGAATTTATACTGGTAGCTTATGTGTGCTTTTTTTTTTTTTTCTCACAACATGGCCAAAGCAGATTAATAAGAAAGATACAGATAGGTGAAAATGGTGACACGTTGTTTCAGTTTGTGTTTATCTTATTGCTTGTGAGGTTTCTAATTTTTAAACATTTTTTCCTGGCATATCAGAGTTCTTCTTTTCGATTCATGCCTTTTGCTCATTTTTTAAAGTAGGGTGCTCATGTATTTTTCTTACTGGCTTAGAAGACCCCTTTAAGACCCCTTTAGGTGCCCATTTATTCATTTGAGTACCTACAATATGCCAGGCACTGCTGTAGGACCTAGGGATAGCACGGTGAACAAGGCAATACTGTCCCTTCCCTTCCCCACCCACCCCCCCCGCCCTTTGTACAGATGTGACAAATCCCTTTTCCTGGTTTGTTCTTTAATTTTTGTCAGTAGGTCTTTATTCCTTTTCCTTTATGATTTCAACTTTTTCCACTGTTTTTCCTTTATGGTTTCATCTCTTGTTGGTGTCAAGTTTAAAAAGTAACCCCCCCCCCGCCCGCTTCAAGATTATAAAAAACTGGTCACCATATTTTCTTCGACTACTTCTTAAACAATTTATCTTTTCCCCACAGGTTTGCAATGTCGTCTTTATCATAGGCTAAATTCTTAAAAATATACATGGCACTGCTTTGGGGCTTTCTAGTTGATTTCACTGACATGTCTGTTTTGGCACCACTGTCAAATTTCTCTGAGTACTGTGGCTTCGTAACACATTTGGATATCTGTGAAGGAAAATTCCAACTCATCACTCTTCTTTTTCAAAACATCCTCGCATGTTTATTCCACCAGAATTTTATCCAGCTTCAAAAAGAAATTTCGTTGGATTTTCAGGAGGATTGAATGACACTTATTGATTTATTTGCAGAGAATCTGTACAACATTAAGTATTCCTGTTAAACAAAACAGCTTATCTTTTCAAATATTCAAGGCTTCTTATATGATCCTCTATGAAGTTTAATAGTTTTCATTATAAAGATCATGCATATTTTTGTCCAGCATATTCCTAGATATTTTATATTTTGTATGTAAATATTTTATATGCCCGTTTATTATGTAAATGATTTTATATGTGTAATTTTTTATATTTATTTCTAGGTATTTTGATTTGCTACTGTGAATAGGACCATCTTCCATTACATTTTTCAACTGATTACAATTGGTAAGTAGGGAAGCTGCTGATTTATCTTTTTATTTTACTGTTAGCCTTCTTAATGATACCTCTCAGTAGTGGCCATAATTCAAAATATGGAACCAGTGATGTGGCCCAGAAACCAACCTACCAGCAAGTTACTGGGTATGAATGTTGTGTACAGACTTTCTACGGCATAGCAGCTGAATACTAACCTAGATGTCAGTTCAAATACTTGCTTAGATAAATCTCCTTTTTCCAATTTCTCTCACAGGTAAGCAACCGTAACATTGATAATCCCTGACCATTTTTCTTCCTCTTTTACAATATTTTGTTTTCATGATAATTGCAGAATATATTTAACTCGAAATAACTAGAAGTGCAGAATAATCTTAAATAGTGGTAATGATGGATATCCTTGTGTTGCTCCTGATTGTATTGGAAAAATTACTCAGGGATAGATCCTTCTGGAAATAATATTAAGGGAAAACCCATCATATTCTATTTTATTAATAGTGTTTTTTTTTTTTTAATTAGGAATTGATTGCGAATTTTATCACATAGTCTGGAGGATTGTATAAACTGTCTCCTTTTTCTTACGAATCTTATAAATTATATTAATACATTTTCCAAATTGAACCATCATAGCATTTCTAGAATCAACCCTATTTGGTTGTGATGCATCATTCTTGTGTTATGCATGTGAATTTAATTTTACTAACGTTTTATTTAGTATCTTTGTATCTATAAGCAAAAGTGTAATTGGTTATAGCTTCTTTTCTTATGCTTTGATGGGTTTTGGTAAAAAGACTGACCTTATTTTGTGACATGGATTGAGATGTTTCCATCTTTTTATGCCTGGAGAGTTTAAATGACATAGCAATGTACTGTTCATCGAAGGTGGTTAGAATCCCCTAAACAAGTTATGGGCTTTTTGTGGGGATCATGTTTTAATACAATTTCTTTAATAGTTCTGGTCTGTTTAGGTTTTCTACCTTTTCTTGAGTAAGATTTTGAAATTTATGGTTTCTTAGAAAATAATCCATTTCATTGAGATTTTCAAATTTGGTACAGTATTATGTAGTTCTTTTATAATTTGTAAAATAATCATATCTGTTGTTATATACACTTTCTCATCATTAATGTTGTCCCCCTCCCACTTTTTTTTTTTATCCTTGGACTGGCCAGAGTTTTGTTTATTTTATTGGGCTTTTCAAGACCTTACATTTGATTACTAAAGCAGACATCCTTTGAGTGCTCACCAGATTTCAGGATAAGAGCTTTACATATATTATCTCATTTGGTCTCCTAAATGTAACCTAATGGTCCTCTTCGTAGTGCAGATGAGAATACTGAAGTTTAGAGAGCTCAAGTCTACCTGACTTCAGGCACCAGAGTTAGTATTCCTGGCCCAGGCAGATTTTGAATCCAGGTCTGCCTAACTCAAATGAACATCATTTTAAGCCTAACGTTCATCAGTTCTATTTATGAAAATCAATTTGTTTACTTCTGTTTTTATCTTCTCCCACTGTGCTTAGGTTTGAGGATGGCAGTCTCATTATCATTAATTTATAAATAGCCTGTAAGTTCAGTTTGGGTTTTGCACATCAGATACATATGGGGAATAATATTTGCATAGCACCCTGGGGAAGCTGGGTGAGGCTGCTGAAGGCCAAGCGTTTTTTTAACTTTGAAGACTCAGTTGGTCCCCACCCAGCCCCGCTACCCTGAGGGCTGAGGAGATCAAAGTGGGTGGGAACATCCTGTGTTGCTGCACACTAGCTCAGAAGGAATTGTTTTAATTTAATTAATTTTATTTCAAGGTGGTCATAACTGGAAAGGGAGAAGTATTGACTTTGCTTAATATACATATTTTTTTCTTTTTATCTCATTGCAGCCAGAGAATATGGTCTACTTGTTTCTGTTTTAGAAACTTTATTTTTATCATGGACTAATATATAATCACTTTTTGGGAAACAATTCATGGTGCTGACATAGAAGATATGTTCTCTGTTCATTCTGATTACGTAGTTCTAAGTTGAATGTACCAAGTACTAGTAGAACGAACAAGCCTGTCTTGGAGAATGTGTAGCCAGAATGCTCCACAGACGCAAGGACAGCGAGACTTC
The DNA here is from genome assembly GCF_024166365.1 of Elephas maximus indicus. NCBI lineage: Eukaryota > Metazoa > Chordata > Mammalia > Proboscidea > Elephantidae > Elephas > Elephas maximus. The sequence goes on along the minus strand of NC_064829.1, from coordinate 64,954,700 downwards.
ATTTTGCTTACTTTGGACATGTTATCAGGAGGGCTCAATCCCTGGAGAAGGACATCATCATGCTTGGTAGAGAGTCCTCAAAAAAGAGGAAGACCGTCAATAAGATGGATTGGCACGATGGCTGCAACAACGGGCTCAAATATACTTACTATTATGAGGATGGCACAGGATCAGGTATATGGTCGCCTTGAGTCGGAAGTCAGTATATAACAACAACAACAGCAAGTTGAATGTATATCTCTTAACTCAATCTTTTCCTTTTAATTGTGGTAAGAATATGTATATGGTACAGCATTCCAAATTCAACATTTCTTACATGTACAATTCAGTGATACCAATTATTAGGTCCACTTTTCAAATCTTCTATACCTTTAAGCGCTATTTATTTTCTTTTGTCAGGAAGTGAGAGAAGCAATGTATTATGTCTGTCAGTTGCACCTTTTAATTCTATTAGCTTTACTTTAAATATCTTAAAAATTTCATTGTGCTAAAATATATGTAACAAAACATTTGCCTTTTAACCATTTTTAAGTGTACACTTGAGTGACATTAATTACCTTTACTGTATTGTGTAGCCATCACTCTTTGTCCCACTTAATGTTTTTCCTCAAATTCTGCTTGTGTGGTATTAATAATGAACCAAAAACCTATTGCTGTCGAGTTGATTCTGACTCATAGCAACCCTATAGGACAGAGCAAAACTACCCCATGGGTTTCCAAGGAGCGGTTGGTGGATTCGAACTGCCAACATTTTGGTTAGCAGTTGAGCTCTTAACCATTGTGCCACCAGGGCTCTGATAATATGACCTCTGAATTAATTTTTATTATGTTACCTGATCTAAATTTATGTAAGCATTTATTTTTACTCTATTGGAGTTGTCTTTTTTGGATGGCATGGAGAAAAGATTTTAGTTTTTTGACCCACTTTTCTATTTTAAGAGATTTAGCTCTCATGAAAGAGCAAATTTTTTTTTTTGTAAAACATTTCATATTAGTGTGAAGAACTAGACCGATAGATATGGTGGTTGCTGAGATTTTCTGAAACAAATGATTACACTTGTAGTACATACGTGAATGGTTTTAACTGTCATGTTGTATGAATTATGCAGGTAAGTCAATGAGATAAAGAGGTATGCGATAGACATGTCTAGGATAGGTGTGGCAGGTAGCCTCCAATATGGCTCCAAGGACCCTACCTCCTGGCATTCAACCCCTTGTGTAATCCTCTTCCTTTGAGCACAGGCTGGACCAAGTGATTGGCTTCTAATGAGTAAAATACGGCAAAGGTGATGAGATATTACTTTTGAGATTTGGTTATAAAAAGCTGTGGTTTACTTCTTTGCATGCCCTCTCTTATTCTCTCACCAATGTGTTTTGAGGAAATCCAGTTGCTCTGCTGTAAGCTGCCTGTGGAGAGGTCCATATAAGGGACTATAAGGGGCCCTCATGGCTCAGAGTTTAAGAGTTTGGCTGCTAACCAATAGGTCAGGGATTCAAACCTACCAGTAACTCCACAGGAAGAAGATGTGGCTGTTTGCTTCTGTAAAGATTACAGCCTTGGAAACACTATGGGGCAGTTCTACTCCGTCCTATAGGGTCACTAGGAGTTGGAATCGACTCAACGGCACACAACAGCAACAACAGTATCCTGACAGCAACCACTTGGGGAAGCTTGGAAGCGGATCCTCTCTCAGTTGAACCTTCAGATGAGACCACATGCCCAGCCAACACCTTGCTTGCAGTCTGGTGAGGACCTTGAGTCAGAGGCACTCAGTTAAGCCGTGCATAGATTCCTAACCCACAGAAACTGTAAGACAGTAGGTGCTGTTTTAAGTAACTAAGCTTTGGGGTAACTTGTTATACAGCAATAGGTAGCTAATATAATAGGTGACTGGATTTCTTAGACATTTTCCAGCCCGTTGTATTTGGTTTGTATCGGGGCTTTGAACTGGTTCATTCTGGTTCAACCCCCTGCTGAGAATTTGCATTCCCACCCCAGATATACTGAATCAGAATCTACACTTTAACAAAATCTCCAGGTGATTTTTTTGTATACATCCATATTTTAAAAAGAACCGCAGGGAAATCTTATGTATACATGTCATTTTAACAAGACCCCCAGGTGATTCTTATGTACACAGCTACATTTAAACAAGATCCCCAGGTGATTCTTATGTATACATCTACATTTTAACATAAGAATCACCTGGAGATCTTGTTAAACTGTAGATTCTGATTTAGTATATCTAGGGTGGAAACAAATTCTCAGCAGGGAGTCAAACCAGAATGAACCAGTTGGAAGTCCTGGTTTGTATTGGCAGGCATTAAGGTCCCTGAGTTCTGTTGATATTAATCAACTAACACTGATTAATATATATATGAATGATAAAAATGTAAAATAATTGATTTGTAAAATGTTGGCCTTTCATAAGTTGTTCCGTAAGATTCAGATTACAATTTTAGAGATGCAGAAATATTAGTGTGATATATGGAAATGTAAAGTATTTTATGATAGTGATGAATATTGGGAATGGAGAGGGGGAAGGCAGACAGCACTTACCAGAGAGAGAAGACCCTTCTGTTCAATCCCATGTGGTTTCTGTAACCATGTGAATTCTCACTGCACTTGTTTTTCTTCCCCTGTTGCTTTATTTTATTTGGACTAAAAATCGACAAACTGATGGCAAGGGTAGGGGACCAGTTTGTAAGTATAAGAAAATGGATTTATAGTAGAAAATATGGAAGCAATATGAGGACATCTAAAATCTTTATTTGCCCATGAACTTTATTTAGTCTTTTCTGCAGAAAAGTATTTTGAAGGATGATAATTTGTGCATAAAAAACATGGAAAATGTTTTTGCACCTTTGAAATCCACATGGATAACAAAGGAGGGCTCAAGAAGAAATGTTACTAATGGAAATTGGAAATTTTTTCACAATGAGGGTGGTGAATCAGGGTTTAAAATGCATGTTACTTAGCCTAACCACCATTTAAGCAAAGACTTGAGGTCTGAGGAAGGAAAGAGAAAACAGTGATCTCTTGCTAAAATGTGGCAACTCACAGGTGGGTCATGTAGGAATTTACATTATAAAAAAGTGAGTGGCAGAATGCTAGACTAGAGGCAAAAGCAACAAAATTTATATGTGGAAATGTTAAGAAGAAATTTAGATGAAGGTTGCATAGCACCGAAAATCTTTTTACAAATGAAACTGGACTGAATTGGAGAAAATGTGCCTCAGAAAGCATATATTATCAAGAGTTAAAGCCAATGCCAGGATTAAAGGCTGTAAAAGGTACACTTGAGCTTGGGGCTAATATAGTGGGAAATTGTAAATGAAAACTGTTGTCTGTTTATCGTTCAGAAAATCCACAGGTAATTTAAAGGCCTTAGTGAAAAAAGGTACGTACATTTTTCAATGTACACAAAATTCATGTTTTGCAAAGCCAAGTTCCTATCATGGAGGGGTTGACTCCTCTGGGTTAGGCTGTGAAGGCTACTTTTAAGCCTTACAATGTAAGAAGTAGAAGAAAAAACAAAACAAAACTAACATATATATATGATAATCCTTTAGCTTTATGAGATGGGAATTATTATTAAGCCCATTTTACAGATGAAGAAATCAAGATATTGACAGGTAAGCAATTTGCCCAAGTTCACAAAGCTAGTAACTGAAGGAGTTGAAATGAGAACCTAGGAAGTGTGTTTTCAAACCCATACACATAACCTCTCTTTCCTAGTCTTACCTCTGTCTCTGTCCCTATCCATCTCTAGTTGGGGAGATTTAGTGGATGTTCATTGGTTCTGACAATGAACAATTCATAATGGAGATGGTGTCTCCTTTTTGTTTAATGAGCATTAATCTTGTTTTCCTAACTAGATCATGGGCCTCTTGAAATCAATGTCTCCTGTGCTTTTTTTCCCTCCCCCATCCTCAAAAGTATAGTAATGTGGGGAACATGTATCCAACCAATCTACCACTCATACATTCTGGTGTTCTTTTTAGTTATTGCCTATCGAAAATACTATGTATTTATTATTTTGAAGGCCAATACCAAGCCAGTCAGGTTATACAGAACTGTTTACAAGAACCCCAAAATATTTAAGTGGTTTCTACCTGAACATAGGGGACTATTTACACAAATACTACTGCACCCTCTAGAACTCTGAAAACAAATCTTTGGAGCACTTATCTGCCATTACGACTGTACAGAACTTAAAATTGCACGTTGAAAATTTGCAGAGTGAATAAATGAAAATACAAAATAAAACATTTGCGAATATTTAAAAATTCAGAACACAGAGAAAAACTTTACTTTTCCTTAAAATTGCTCAAAATTTTTCCTTAACCTTGCGGGCAAGTGAAAATGGAAGTAGGAAGGAAAAAGAGAGGGAATGTGTCTTAGGCTGGGTTCTCTAGAGAAGCAAAACCAGTAAAGTGTATAAATAAATCTATAGAGAGATTTATATCAAGGAAATGGCTCATGCAGTTGTAGAGGCTGGAACATCCCAAGTCTGTGGGTCAGGATAGAAGCTTCTCCTGATTCATGTAGCTTCAGGGGCTGGTGAACCCAAGATAGGCAGGTCAGAGAGCAGGGCTCTTGCTCACAGGCTGTGAAGATGAACGAATCCCAAGATTGGCAGGTAAGACCACAGGTAAGCTGCTAGCTCAAGTCCCAAGACAAACAGGAGCCAGCTGCAGAATCCAGTGTGAGCAAAAGTCCACAAACCTTGCCAGAATGTCTACCTATATTCAATGCAAGCCATGCTTCCTTTGAACTGATTGGGTATTCACAGCAGATCTCATCGTGGAGGTGATCACATTATATTAAATCTCATTTTGGAAGTGATCACAACATCATATGACTGCCAAACCACTGAGGATCATGGCCCAGACAAGTTAACACACAACCTTAACCATCACAGAATGAGAACAAAACATTTTACACCAGTTACGTTTATAATAGCTTTTTACTGAAATGCATTGAGGAATAAAAAAGGGGATTTATTTCATCTGTTCAGTTAATAATTATCAAGACCTTTCTACCTGTTATGCTTGTATACTTTATATGGACACATTAGTCCACTGGTTCACAAATGTGCTGCGTATCGGAATCTCTTGGGAAGTTATAAAATTATTGATGGCTCAAGTCTACTCCCAGAGCGCTGGTGGCATAGTGGTTAAAAACTTGGCTGGTAACCAAAAGGTCAGCAGTTCAAATCCACCAGCTGCTCCTTGGAAACCCTGTGGGGTAGTTCTATTCTGTCCTGTAGGGTCGCTATGAGTCAGAATTGACTTAATAACAACAGATGTGGTTTTTTTGGGTTCGAGTCTACTCCCAGGAATTCTTATTTAACTGATCTGGAGTGTGACACGGAGAAAGCATTTTTTAAAGTCCCCAGGTAATTCTAATGTACATGTTACTCCCTTAAACCAGGAATCAATAAACTTCTTCTGCAGAAGACCAGTTAGTAAGTATTTTAGCCTTTGTGGAATGCCAGTGATATGGCCTCTGTCACAACTACTCAACTCTGTTGTTGTAGCACTGAAGTAGTCATAGATAATATGTAAATGAATGAATGGGGCTGTGTTCCAATAAAACTTTATTTATGGGCACGAAAATTTGAATTTCATAAGATTTTTTTTTAACATGTCACAAAATGGTATTCTCATTTTATCATTGTTTTCTCTAACCATTTTTAGGAGCCCTGGTGGTGTAGTGGTTAAGAGTTTGGCTGTTAACCAAAAAGCTCGGCAGTTCAAATCTACCAGCTGCTCCTTGGAAACTCTATGTAGCAGTTCTACTCTGTCCTATAGGGTTACAATGAGTTGGAATCGATTCGATGGCAACAGTTTTGGTTTTTTTCTTTGGAGTTTACTCAGTTTTGGTTTGGGACTTGGTTTTGGTTTTAACCATTTTAAAGCATAAAAACATTTTTAGGTCCCAGGCCACACAAAAACAAGCAGTGGGTCAGATTTGGTTGTAGTCTGCAGACCTCTACTTTCATCCATACAATTCTATGAAAGCAGATGAAACTATTCTCATTTTTACAACTGAGGGAATTGAGAGAGGGATGTCTGGTGGTGGTGGAGTCAGGATTTGACCATGGGCTAAGCTTTTCTTTTAGGAAGTATTAACATTTATCTAAAAATAACAGCTTTGGCAATGAGAATAACAAATGTGAAGGAAGCTCTTCTCCCCACCCCCACCCTGGAAAACACAAATTGCTAACTAATTCAAATTTTAAAAAATATATTGTTTATTTTATTTTTTAAATTTGAACCATTGTTCAACCCTCTGCTTCCCACATTGCTGAGTAGACTTGGACTTTTATTTGCTCGTTGAGGAATTTAGTCAATTTAATTGAAGTTACAGTTTTTCTTTGTTCTTCATGTACTGCCAAATCAAGCAAATAGTGTTAAAATACTATGGTCTACTATACATATAAATCTTGCAGAGTTAATGAATATATTCTGCAGATTATGGAGCAGACTGGACACTTATCTTACTCTTTAAGACAAAATACCACATCTATATAATGCATTGCTAAGCTTTCTTCTTTCTACACACTTTGCCTAGAATCCCATTTTCCATTAAATAATAATCATTGTAATTAATAGACTGGTTATTTTATCTTCCCAATCTGGTTACAGTAATTTATCAAAGGTATGTAAATGAACACTAGAAAAGCAGTGTGTCTTTCTTTTTAAAAGCATGTATATCTCTGGGTAAAGAATATAAAATGTAATAATTCTCCAGAGAACATAAGAAGGTACTTGGCTTTTTTGTAATTAATTGAAGAAAAATATACAGGATATTTTACCATGGTTTTAAGGGCATTTGATAATTTCTAATTTTTAGTGATTTTGGATAGGTTGATGGGTGGCCTGGATGTCTTCGAATCTTCAAAGGTGCCCTGGGATGGATAAGTAGGATTCATTTCTGACTCCATATCCTGCATTCCTTAGTATTGCCCAGCTGGAAAACACAATGCCCTCGGGTGGTGCTGAGGACAACTCAGTTTGGATGTTTCTTGAAAAGGGTTTTAAAACCCTTCACCTCACCTTAAAGGTCCCTGGGTGGAGAAAATGGTTTGGGCTTGGATGCTAACTGAAAGGTTGGTGATTCCAATCCACCTGCTGATACTGTGGATGAAAGACCTGGTGATTTGCTTCTGTAAAGACTACTCACCCAGTGCCATCGAGTCAATTCTGACTCATGGTGACCCTATAGGACAGAGTAGAACTGCCCCACAGAGTTTCCAAGGAGCGCCTGGCAGATTTGAACTGCCAACCCTTTAATTAGCAGCCATAGCACTTAACCACTATGCCACCAGGGTTTAGACTACAGCCAAGAAAACCGTGGATCTCAGTATTACCCTGTAACACATGGGGTCACCATGAATCAGAATTGACTTGATGGCAAAGGGTTTGGGTTTTTGTTTGTTTTTTATTTACCTCACTTTAAGGAGTCCCTGGGTGGTATAAACCATTACCACACTCAATTAGAAAAGACTGGAAGTTCAGCTCCACCCAGACCCACCTCAAAAGAAAGACCTAGTGATCTATTTCTGAAAAATCAGCCACTGAAAACCCTGCAGAGCACAGTTCTACTCTGACACACATGTGGACACCAAGAGTTGGAGTCCACTTGATGGTAACTAGTTAAAAATTACTTCACCTTAAATGCCCAGGTAATATTTATTACTGCCACCCACATTCAGTCCTCAGGCACTGACAATTGATTCAGGCAAGGAAAGGGAGGAGAATGAAGAGGACCAGCGAAGATTAAAAAGAGAGGACCAAAAGGGACGCAAAATCTGATCATGCCATTCCCACCCTAATCCCTTAAGTGGCTTCTCATCATTGTCAGGATAAAGATCAGATGTTTGGCCACTGCTTTCAGGACCCTGTGTGATCTGGCCCAGCCACAATGCCAGGCTTTATCAGACCCAAGCTCTGCTTTATTTTTATATTGCTGTACAACAAATTGCCATGAACTAGGCAGCTTAAAACGACACTTGTTTATTAGCTCACAGTCTATAGGTCAGAAGTCCAGGCATGGTGTGGCTGACTTCTCTGCTCAGGGTACTAAAGGCATTGCCCAGGCCGAGCTCTCATCTGGAGGCTCCGAGGAAAAATCCCTATCCAAGCTCACTCTGGTCACTGGAAAAATTCAGTGTCTGGTGGTTGTAGAGCTGAGTGTTCCATTTCCTTGCCAACTGTCACCCAGGGTTGCTCTAGAGGCTGCCCACCTTCCTTGCCTTGTGGGCCCCTCCATCTTCAAACCAGAAATGGTACATTGAATCCTTCTCATGCTCTGAATCTCTGACTTCCTCTGTCTCTGATTCTAAACCCAGATTTAAAGGGCTCATACGATTAGGTCAGGTCCACCCGAATAATCTTCCTTTCTTAAATTTCATGGTACCATTCAATCACGGGAGTAAAATCTATCATATTCACAGGTCCAGAAATTAGGCAGGGTGTGTACTTCCAGGGGTGGGATCTTGAGGGCCATCTTAGAATGCTGCCTAGCACAGGAACTTTCAGTTTCTGCTATTCTTAGTGCTTCCTCCAACCACAGTACTTTGTGCCTGCTGCTCCCTCTAGAGGGACACTCTTCAGATCACAGGTCAAATGTCAGACCCTTAACTGAGGTTTCCCAAATTAAGTCAGGTTCCTTGCTGCATGTTTGCATGGATACATAGCTCTTTCCCCTGGAGAGCTAATCATGGTTTTAATTTTACAGTGTCTTTGGTTGCTATTTGATCCATTTCTGTCCCACTCCCACTGTAAACCCTCAAGGGCAAGGACTGTGTCTGTATCTCTTCGTCATTGTACCCTCCACTCCTAGCACTATGCCTCATACTCAGTAGATATCCACTGAATGAATAAGTAAATGAATAATAAAAATAGAATCACCCTCAACCCCACTTTGTTCTTACAATCTTGCATAGGTTGGGACATTCAGAGATCCAAGTTGGGATATGTAGGGAGTTCTATTTTCAGGGCAGAGTAGGGTCTCCCTAAATGAGCACGTAATATGGACCAAATGGCCTTCTGCCTGAATTATCAAACTGATACCTGAATATTTTCCTTGATTTTTAGGGTGAAGGTGATGGCAGTATAAAAACTACAATTGAAAAAGGTTACATTACCATCCCTGACAACTTAATCCAAAACAACTTGCACAGACTAGGGAAGACTGTGTCCTGGAAGCCTGTCTGGAATGGGTACCAAACTGAGGGTTTTGGATGGCCGGGGAGGCACTGTTGACAGGAGTATCAGGCAGAAAGAGAAGGTGCTGGCTTCCATAGGATTCTGCTGCTCTCAGCTCTGTTTGTACCAGATGTACTGTAGCTGGTGTCTTTGAAATCCATTAGTGGGTTAAACTGTGATGAGGCAACAGCTTGTGTTGATATGCCTTCTTCTCCACTGTGGCTCTTTGGTGGAGGCATATGGGGTGTTTGAAGATGGTGGGGAAAAATGATTCTTTTCTCTGAAGCATCAGAACAACTACCTTAATGGCTACCTATGTCTGGGTCCCAAGGTTTTCCTTCAAAATGAGTATAAAAAGACACCTCAAAACCTATAGGGAAAAATCCATTCACAAAGAGCTGCTTTGAGCCAAGCCTTTGGAGTCACCAAGCTGAAAAGAACCCGATTAATGACAGCACCTGAGATAAGTGGCACTTTAACCAACCTTAACTCTTGATGTATGAAGACATAATGTCCCCTCCGATTAATGACAAAGATATAAAACACCTGTATTTAGCAGAGCAGATGCTGCTTTTATGGTTAGATGTGCAGATTAAATTGACTTCTAAAGGACCATCTATAACTTACTTTCCTATTATCTGTTCCTATATTTGTTTCATTATGTACGTTATAGGTGGAGGAGGAAATTTTAACCTCAGATTCCACACCTGCACAGCAAAAGGGTATATGCTATACTGTAATTTACCTAAAGACAGCTTGCATCCCATGACTGAGCAGGCTGGCGAGGATGCTCTGCCTTTTTTTTTTTTTTATTAATAAAGGTGAGCAACATCTTTAATGGGTCAGCCAATCATCAATCAATCAATATATAAAACCCACCTGTTTAAATCCTCTATAAACAAGGCATAAATAGTTTTTAAGTAGAAAACGGTTCTTGCATACTAAATATACAAAGATGCCATGTTAGGTGTTCTGGACTTGCCAAGGACCTCTTTATGGAGTTGTAATCTATCACGGGAAGCAAAACACACACACATGGCAGTAAATGCTAAGACTCAGGGAGAGCTACAAATAGTGGGCTATCTGGGATTTTGGGGAAGGGAGAGCCCATGGGCTAGGACAGACTGGGGAAAGCTGTACCAAAGAGGTAAGATGAGAGGAAGGGACTTTGCAAATAGATGAAGAAGAAAGAAAGGGCAGACCGGGGGGAGGGGGATTATGTTTTTGAAGCAAAGGTAAACAGGATATTCAGCACATTGGCTCTGGAGCCAATGACAAAACAGCAGTATACAGAAAACCAGACCCACTGCGGTCGAGTCAATTCCGACTCATAGTGACTCTCAAGAACAGAGTAGAACTGCAAGGAGTGCCTGGTGGATTCGAACTGCGGACCTCTTAGTTAGCAGCCATAGCACTTAACCACTAGGCCACCAAGGTTTCCTGCAGTATACAAAGTAACTGGACAAAAATGGAGATCAAGATCAGAAAGATAGGCTGAGTCAAGAGCACTAATGGCTTTGCAAGTCAAGATAAGATAAATTTCATTTTTTTTTAATTATTATACGGGAATCTATGGATATAGTAAAAATATGGAGAATCTTATATTTTCTATCTCAACTTGAGGCATTATATGTTACTGATTGGTATTTGGGTGGATGCTGTCCTCTGAGGCTAGGTAACAGAATTGAGAGACTATAAATAAGTATTTCAAAAGTATTGTGGACCCAGACTGCCCCTTTTGGTGGTTGCAGGAGAAAAATACAAGAATACTGGTAAGAATTGGAGAAATGGTCCCATAATGTGGTGTGCAAGTCTCTCCGAGTCCTTCAATAAGATCTGTGGGATATTGGTATGGCTGGTAAACACATGAGTTAACAAAAGAAAGAATAAAATGAGGGCCAACATTGGCTCCGAGAGCTAGAAGCTCATGGTTCCCCTTCTCTTCCTCCCCTACACCTTTTCACAACCCAAAGAGAAGAGCTTTTACGGAATTGAACCTTTTAGAACATGTTATCAGCCCCAGCTAGAAGCTGCAGCGCTCACTGTGGTAAGTTAGGGTCCTAGCATGCTTGGGTATGGACTCTTACTGATCTCTCTTAGGATCCTGAGGCCAGAGAGGACATTAGTACTAGCGCCATTCCCACACAGGGGACAAGACCCATCAGCACCCCTTTCCCAGAAGCTCCGTGTCTCCCACCCAACCAGACCATCCACAAGGTGTGAGCAAGCTCCCTCCTCCCCTCCCTTGCTAGGACAGGTGGCCTCAACCAGTTCTGCTTTCACGGTTGGGGCAAACGTCTGTCTCTCTCACTTTCTTCTACTTCTCACTTCTTACATCTCACATCTCAAGGAGGTCGCCTAATAGGTGATTTGGGCTGACTCTGAGGCCGAACTTCTTTTCCTGAATTTGGAGATTCTGTGTAAGTTCCATGAGTGTGGGACTTTATTTGCTCATTAGTGTATCCTGCACATAAAAAAAAAAAAAGACAGTATTTAATATACATTTGTAGAATAAAAAATAGTCACTTTGTCTTGCTTTCTTTTCTACACACAGGACCTGCAGTTGATTGAGGGGAGCATTGGCTGTTTGGGGTCCCATGCCCCAGATTTCCATGTCTCCATTTATAAATACCCATACATAGTTATGGGCACCCCATTTAATATCCCCTGCCCTTCCCTCTCCTCCCCTCTTTCTCTCCCTTCTCCCTTTCCTTTCTTTCTCCTCCCCACTCCTTCCCTCCCCATTTCTCTGTCTCTTATTTTCTACCTCTCGTTATCAACAAGTTACTTATATTAAAAAAAATCTTTCTTTCTCTCTGTGTCTTGGTGTTGCCCTTGACCCTCCCCTCTTTCCTTTACAGTCTAGCTTCTTGAAACAAACAAACAACAACACACTTACAGACTGGACTTCCTCCCTTCCCTCTCCTGGCTCCCCAACACCTTCTGGGTTTACTTGCTTGGGACTGAGCTACACTTTCTGGCATCTCACATTTCATTAAGGGCTCCTGTGCTCTCATAGGTCACAGGTTCTCCGTGCTGGTTCATCCTCGGTGATGTGCAGACCTTCTGTGGAATCTTAGGAACTGTTGCCATGCCTGTGACTTAATTTCATATTAAAATGACATTGAAAGAATTGAGACCATGGGTAGTTTTCTTGTTTGTTCTAATAATTGAACTTTTATAGAAACCTCCTTTTTTTTGGAAGAAGGGCAAACTGTGGTTCCATGCTCTCTTAAGGAATTTTCAGGGCTTCGAATCAGTGTGCTCTGGTTTGCACCCCTGCTGAGAATTTGCATTTCCACCCCAGATATACTGAACCAGGATCTGCTTTTCAACAAGATCCCTAGGTGATTCTTACGTACAATAAAATTTGAGAACCACTGCACTTCTGGCTGGTTCCTAACCTGAAGTATTAGCATCACCTGGGAACTTGTTAGAAATGCAAATTCTCAGCAGGGGTTCAAACTGAAATGAACCGGTTCTAAGTCCTGGTAATTTTAGCAGGAATTTAAGAGCTAGGGATGTTTGAGGACATGGGTAGGTAATGGAAGATTCTCTGTGCCTTATCAGTTATGCAGGATTCATAGACTAGAACCACATCCGCAGAATGAGAAGGGACCACAGGAATCACCTTGTTAGATGAGGCAAATAAGGCCCGAGAGGTGGAAAGTAGGGAGACAAAAGAAGTGTAGAGTGGTGGTCAAGGTCATAGCCTCTGGAAACTGACTTCCTGGGTTCAAATCCCAACTCTTCCACTAATGTGCCAGTTGCTTTGCCTCTCTGACTCAGTTTCCTCATCTATAAAATGGAGCAATAATTGCAACTACCTCATAGAGGCATTGTGAGAATTAAATGGATTAATATTTGCAAAGGTTTTGGAACAGTCTCTGGTAGATAACATGTATGTAAGTGCTGTTTCCTATTATTAGTTAACAGATATTCACTGGCTACCCACTGCATGACAGAAGCTGTACTGGGTGCTAGGTTCATAAAATGATTACGACGTGGAAACAGAGAGTCATGATAAAATGTGACTGTTACTGGGGAACACAGAGCCAGGGAACCTAACAGGGTCTGAGATTTTCTCACTGCCAGCATCAATTCCACATGACCTTGGGAAGGGTACCCTGGTGGCACAATGGTTAGAAGCTCAGCTGCTAACCAAGAGGTTGGTAGTTCGAATTCACCAGCTGCTCCTTGGAAACTCTATGGAGGTTCTACTCTGTCCTATAGGGTCATTATGGTTCAGAACTGATTCTGTGGCAAAAGATTTGGTTTCTTTTTGGTTTGGAGAGGTTAGCTGTGTGTCCCATCTCCCCAGGTTTTGAAATAAGGGAATATATCAAGGAGTGCAGGAGCAAGCACTGCCCGAGACACCATTCTTGTTTATATACATTTAGGAAAAGAAGAGATAGATTAAGGTGCCATTCCTTAGCAAACTTGAAAAAGAAATGGAAAGTGCATGGCCTGGCCAACGGAAATAGTGACCTCTTTGCCTTAAACCATAAGCTCCTTTGTCATGGCTATATTTAGTCTTCAAAATGGCCATAAGGGATGTTTATTATTTCAAGAAGAGTGGTACTTTCTTGACTAAAAAGAGAGGTCAGCTTCCATATGAGCCACATCTTTAGTCTGATGTAATCCCAAAATATTTAAGTTCAAAAGTTGGAAGTGAGCTACTCAGCTTTGCCCTGTTGTGTTCTTTTTGTTATTTTATTTTATATATGTAAGAATCTTGGAAGGAGTACAGCCAGAATGCTCCTTAGAAGCAAGGATGGCAAGACTTCATCTCATGTGCTTTGGACATGTTATCAGGAGGGACCAGTCCCTGGAGAAGGACATCATGCTTGGTAAAGTCGGAATAAAAAAACCAAACTCATTGCTGTCAAGGCAATTCCGACCCATAGTGACCTCAGAGGACAGAGTAGAACTGCCTTATAGGGTTTCCAAGGAGCGGCTGGTGGATTCAAACTGCTGACCTTTTGGTTAGCAGCTGTATCACTTAACCACTGAGCCACCACGGTAAAGTAGAGGGTCGGCAAAAAAGAGGAAGACCTTCAATGAGGTGGATTGACACAGTGGCTGCAACAAGAGTCTCAAACATAGCAATGATTGTGAGGATGGTGCAGAATTGGGCAGCATTTCATTCAGTTGTACATAGGGCCACTATGAATCAGAACCGACTTAATGGCATCTAACAACAACAACAGGCACGTATGTATGTATGTATGTATGTATAATGGCAGAGATATATGAAACTTGCCTCCTGAGCAGAAAATAAACAAATGCTCATAGCAAAATTTTGGGTCTGTGAATTGAGTCCTGAGAGATTAAAGACAGCCGGCACACACCACAGCAGCCGAGAAGGAGCGCGTTTCTGGGTAAGCGTGTTGAATGAAATCTAAACAATGCTAACTGGTCACAGACACTAATTAAGGAGCATGCCAGTAGCTGTAGGCTGCTCCAAATGAGACACTATCTTTTCTTTACTCTGTTGACATAGAGATACGAACAGGGTTCCACAAAGATTGAAAAGAAGAGGGTGAGCTCTGTAATCTTGTCTTTCTGGTATATTTGCCAAACTCAGATAACGCTAAGAAGGAACTTGCTCAAAGTCACCAAAAGGCATAGTTAAATGAGGGCTGAGGTTTTTGTTTTTTTTTTCTCCCTAAAAACAAAACAAAACAAAAAACCATGGGGCACAAATCCTCAATTCTCTGCCGTCATCATTTTATATTAACCAGAAAGAAAACAGCTCCCCTGAGAATTGTTTGCCATGACTCCTGTGGTTTCAAGGATGATTATTTGTTAAAAAAATACGCTTTAAAAAAATCTGCCATAAGATAAACCCCTACAGATTACTTGATAAGGTAGTGATAGAAATTTAAAAGCATTAGAAAAAAATTTTTTTTTAAAGTGAAGACTTTACCCATTTGCAAAACATTGCAGGTAAATTCCTCATTTGTAGGCACCTAGGGTACCCTTGGAGGATGAGACGATCCCATTTCTTCTGCCACTTGGGTGTAGTCTTCTTGGCTTCTTGACAGAGGTTCATTTGACTGGGCATAGGGACCTAGAAGAGGCTAGTAAGCTCAGGGAGCAGGACCAAGCAGAGGTGGAGTGGAGACGAATTGAATGAGCCATCTTCAACTCCTATTATCCGTATCTTCAGGAAGGCATCACTCCTGTCTTCGTGGGCTCTACGGAGAGAATTGGATCTAGTGAATCCAAAGCTATTTTAAGTTAAATGGACAAGAAATGGGGTGATAAATATTTATGAGGTCCCTGGGTGGTGCAAATGGTTTGCTCTCCACTACTAACTAAAAGGTTGGTGGTTCAAACCCACCTAGCAGCACCACAGAGGGAAGGCCTGGTGATCTACTTCCATAAAGATTACAGCCAGGAAAACCCTATGGAGCAGTTCTACTCTGTAGCACTTGGGGGTGCCGTGAGTCAGAACCCACTAAATGGCAACAAGTTTGGTTTATCTATGTACTAATAGGTTTTCTTCTTATTACAAAATAGGAACTTAACCTTGTGGTGATGATTAGAAAGACAGTGCCCCACTGAGGACCTTGTCTCCTCATGTCAAGCAACAAAGTTTTTCCTCATCATGCTCTTTATAATATTCAAGCCTTATCTTTTGTGGTGAAATAATGTTGTTGTTGTTGTTAGGTGCCATCGAGTCGGTTCTGACTCAGAGCGACCCGATGCACAACAGAATGAAACACTGCCCGGTCCTCCGCCATCCTTATAATAGTTGTTATGCTTGGGCTCATTACAATCCACCTTGTTGAGGGTCTTCCTCTTTTCCGCTGACCCTGAACTCGGCCAAGCATGATGTCCTTCTCCAGGGACTGACCCCTCCTGACAACATGTCCAAAGTATGTAAGACGCGGTCTCGCCATCCTTGCCTCTAAGGAGCATTCTGGCCGCGCTTCTTCCAAGACAGATTTGTTCGTTCTTTTGGCAGTTCATGATATATTCAATGTTCTTCGCCAACACCACAATTCAAAGGCATCAACTCTTCTTCGGTCTTCCTTATTCATTGTCCAGCTTTCACACACGTATGATGTGATTGAAAATACCATGGCTTGGGTCAGGCGCACCTTAGTCTTCAGGCTGACTGACACCTTTGCTCTTCAACACCTTGAAGAGGTCCTTTGCAGCAGATTTGCCCAATGCAATGCGTCTTTTGATTTCTTGACTGCTGCTTCCATGGCTGTTGATTGTGGATCCAAGTAAAATGAAATCCTTGACAACTTCAATCTTTTCTCTGTTTATCATGATGTTGCTCATTGGTCCAGTTGTGAGGATTTTTGTTTTCTTTATGTTGAGGCATAATCCATACTGAAGGCTGTGGTCTTTGATCTTCATTAGTAAGTGCTTCAAGTCCTCTTCACTTTCAGCAAGCAAGGTTGTGTCATCTGCATAACGCAGGTTGTTAATGAGCCTTCCTCCAGTCCTGATGCCCCGTTCTCCTTCATATAGTCCAGCTTCTCGTAATATTTGTTCAGGATACAGATTAAATAGGTATGGTGAAAGAATACTACCCTGATGCACACCTTTCCTGACTTTAAACCAATCAGTATCTTCTTGATCTGTCCAAACAACTGCCTCTTGATTTAGGTGAAATAACAGCCATGATTTTAATCAATAATATTGGAAGACTTAGCATGTGCCAGGCACCAACAGCTTTACATGTGTTACCTTATTTCATCTCTACAACAACTCTGTGAGATTATTCTCTTTCATAAGTGAGGGAAGTGAAACACTAAGAGATTCAACACATTGCCCAAATTTAAAGAGGAGATAAGTGATACAGCCAGAATTCAAACTCTATGGCCTTGAAGAAGATCAAAGTTGGGACATTCCAGAGAGTTCCAGGAACCCAAAAAGACACATGGCAGGATAGAGAGGCCAGCTTAACCTCTCCTGACCTTGCCTTATAGGTCAGGAAAGGAATATAGCTTCAGTGGGTGTGGGTGGGATGACACTCAAGTCTCAGCAGACCTTGGCTTATTCAGTGCCTATGTAGAATAAGCAAGTTTAATATTTATATGTGTACTTCACGGTATTTTTAAAAATTAATTAAATATTAATACATCCTGTCCCATATTTAAGATCTTCTAAGGAGGGCAAAGGAAGTCTGCATAGTTGTCGAGGGATAGGGGTTGTTGTTAGGTGCCATCTGTTGGTTCTGACTCATAGTGACCCTATGTACAACAGAACAAAACACTGCCCAGTCCTGCACCATCCTCACAATCGCTGTTGTGCTTAACCCCATTGTTGCAGCCGCTGTGTCAATCCATCTCATTGAGGGTCTCCCTCTTTTTTGCTGACCCTCTACATCACCAAGCATGATGTTTTTCTCCAGGAACTGATCCCTCCTGAAAACATGTATGTGAGACAAAGTATATGAGACATAGTCTTGCCATCCTTGCTTCTAAGGAGCACTCTGGTTGTGCTTCTTCCAAGACAGATTTGTTCATTATTTTGACAGACATGGTATATTCAGTATTCTTCTCCAACACCACAATTCAAAGGCATCAATTCTTCTTCACCCTTCCTTATTCATTGTCCAGCTTTCACATGCATAGGAGATGAAAACACCATGGCTTGGGTCAGGCTCACCTTAGTCTTCAAGGTAACATCTTTGGTTTTCAACACTTTAAAGAGGTCTTTTGCAGCAGATTTGCCCAGTGCAATGCATCTTTTGATTTCTTGACTGCTGCTTCCATGCATGTTAATTGTGGATCCAAGTAAAATGAAATCCTTGACAACTTCAGTCTTTTCTCTGTTTATCATGATGTTGCTTATTAGTCCAGTTGTGAGAATTTTTGTTTTCTTTATGTTGAGGTGTAATCCATACTGAAAGCTGTGGTCTTTGATCTTGATCAGTAAGTTCTTTAAGTCCTCTTCACTTTCAGCAAGCAAGGTGGTGTCATCTGCATAATGCAGGTTGTTAATGAGTCTTCCTCCAGTCCTGATGCCCCGTTCTTCATATAGTCCAGCTTCTTGTATTATTTGCTCAGCATACAGATTGAATAGGTATGGGTGAAAGATACAACCCTGACATACACTTTTCCTGATTTTAAACCACAGAGTGTCCCCTTGTTCTGTTTGAACAACTGCCTCTTGATCTATGTAAAGATTCCTCATGAACACAATTAAGTGTTCTAGAATTCCCATTCTTCGCGATGTTATCCATAATTTGTTATGATCCACATAGCCGAATGCCTTTGCGTAGTCAATAAAACACAGGTAAATATCTTCCTGATATTCTCTGCTTTCAGCCAGGATCCATCTGACATCAGTGATGATATCCCTGGTTCCAAGTCCTCTTCTGAATTCAGCTTGAATTTCTGGCAGTCCTCTGTTGATATAATGCTGCAGCCACTTTTGAATGATCTTCAGCAAAATTTTACTTGCATGTGATATTAACGATATTGTTCAATAATTTCCACATTCAGTGGCATCACCTTTCTTGGGAATAGGCATAAATATAGACTACTTCCAGTCAGATGGGTAAGTAGCTGTCTTCCAAATTTCTTGGTTTAGATGAATGAGTATTTCCAGCACTGTTTGTTGCATCTGTTTGTTGAAACATCTCGGTTGGTATTCTGTCAGTTCCTGGAGCCTTGCTTTTCACCAATGCCTTCAGTGCTGCTTAGATTTCTTCCTTCAGTACCATAGGTTCCTGATTATATGTTATCTCTTGAAATGGTTGAATATCAACTAATTCTTTTTGGTATAGCGACTCTGTGTATTCCTTCTACCTTCTTTTGATGCTTCCTAAGTTGCTTAATATTTTCCCCATAGAACTCTTCAATATTGCAACTTGAGGCTTGAATTTTTTCTTCAGTTCTTTCAGCTGAGAAATGCAGACTATGTTCTTCCCTTTTGGTTTTCCATTTCCAGATCTTTGCACATGTCGTTACAATACTTTGTCTTCTCAAGTCACCCTTAGAAATCTTCTGTTCAACTCTTTTAGTTCATCATTTCTTCCTTTTGCTTTAGCTACTCCATGTTCAAGATAGAGTTTCAGAGTCTCTTCTGACATCCATTTTGGTCTTTTCTTTCTTTTTAATGATCTCTTGTTTTCTTCATGCATGATGTCCTTTATGTCATTCCACAACTCATCTGGTCTTCATTCACTAGTCTTCAACGGGTCAAATTTATTCTTGAGATGTTCTCTAAATTCAGATGGGATATATTCAAGGTCATACTTTGGCTCTCATTGATTTGTTCTAATTTTCTTCAGTTTCAACTTGAACTTGCACTTGACCAATTGATGGTCTGTTCCGCTGTCAGCCGCTGGCCTTGTTCTGACTGATGATATTAAGGTTTTCCATCGTCTCTTCCCACAGATGTAGTCAATTTGACTCCTGTGTATTTCATCTGGTGAGGTCCAAGTGTATAGTCACAGTTGACATTGGTGGAAAAAGGTATTTGCAATGAAGACGTCACTAGTCTTCCAAAATTCAATCATGTGATTTGGTGACACATTGATGTCACTAGAAGTCAGTGTTTCATCCTTACATTGTTCTGAGCAGTTCAACTGAGCTGACAGAGGCATGGGCTTTAAAGTCAAATAGGATTTGAGTCAAATCTTGCTTGCATAAACTTGGGGGAAGTTATTTAATCTCTGTTTCCTCCACTGTAATTTGAAGATTGTCACATCTACCCAATTGTGCATGTGTTACAGTTGTCTACGAAGCCTGGCAAGCCTTCTGCACCTCCCACACCCCATCACCACTTTGACCTCATCTTCTTCTGCTCCTGACCTTGTTCTTTTGGCTCCATTCACACTAACCTTGATGTTCTTCAAGCAGGTAGGCACAATTTCAATTTAGAGAGCAACGATCCAAGTAAGATAAATGGTTGACACAGGCTTATTCTGGGGGATCTGAAGAGAACAACCTATTCCTTGGCGGCCTACTTGAATTATCCAAGATAATCTCCCTATTTTAAGGTCAGCTGATTAGCAACTTCAATTCCATCTGCAACCTTAATTCTTCCCTGCCATATAACCTAGTATTTTCACAGCTTCTGGAGAGTAGGATGTGAATATCTTTGGAGGACTATTTTTCTGCTTACCTCAAGAATAATTCCAATTTCTACTTATTCTTAGATTCAGTAAACTCTCTAATGTTCTTTCAATAAGTTATTTTTTTTTAAATTTTTTGTGATTACATTAACCAAAGTCAATGTTCATTTCATCTGCCTGGTTCATACTTACTCTAAGATAAGGCATGGCTCACTCCCTTGCTTTTCCAGCCTTTTTTCAAGTGTTACCTTCTCAGTAAGAACTTGAGATCCCCATCTTTGTCACACTCCAGGATTTCTGAACTCACTTACCCTAGCTTATTATTTCTATAGCTTTTATCACTTTCCACCCTATTACATAGTTTACTTATTTATTATATTTACTTTGTATCTCCATTCATGAGGACAGTGTGTCTGGAACATAATAGGCACTCCATAAATAATTATCTGATGAATGAATGAAAAGTGTTGTTAGGATTAAGTGAAATTCAATGAAATAATTTGTATTCAACACTTAAGGCATTGTCTGGGACACAGGAAGTGCTCATGAAGTAGTTGCTCTAATTTTTAATTCCCCAAAGTCTCTGGCTTCTAGGATTCTTCATGCTAAATCCTTCAGTCCAACTTTGAGGACACCACAAGTGTTGCTAACCACCCCGTAGAAACTTAAATTTTAGTGTTTCTTGATTGGAACATAAAATTTTAATTCTTTGAAAGCCACAAAAAATGTTTTAAACAAGTCAGAGCTACCACGCTGGCCTTGTCTTTCTGGAACCGTTTGGAATAGATGGACAAATCATGAACTTGTGCACCAACAATTCCGTTTGCTTTCCCTTTAGGGTAACCACTCTCTGCTCATGAATGCGAGAGTACCGGCAGCCTCCTTAAGATTCCAGCCAACCTCTCCCAGCTGTCACAAAGCAGAGTGCGGCGTTCAGAATGTGGTCAGAAAGCCGCTAAGTGAAAAAAGGGTATAAGAAAGGCAAGAAGAAGTGAACCACCCAGAGTACCCCGAGAGTAACAAGGCTTTTTCCAACGAGCCTCTAAAGTACCACTTCCCTGCATCTGCTGAAAATGTGAAGTTTTCACCCTGCAGATCAGAGAGGTTCAGGCGTATAACTCTAGGTAAAGAAGATTTCCTTAACGTAATTTAGCAGCTGCAGGACGCAGAAGAAAAAGAGGAAGACAATACATTTTCTTCCTTTGGTCCTGCGGTGGCAGGTGCACACCGAGGGGCATGGCCTCCAGAAGGAAGCGGGGCTTGGCTGGAGAACTGTCAATTAATCATCCAGGAGAATGCCCCTGACAGCAGGGAGAAAACTTCCATTCATTTCCTCAGGATTGTGCAGCAGCCACTAAATGCAGTGTTTCTATAAATAAGAACTCATCTGCTGCTTGGCACTGGGAGTCATTTGTTTGGTCCTGCATGTTGTAGAACAGGCCCTCCATTGCAGCTGGATGGGCCTTGGCTAAGCCCTCTGAATCTATTCGTGCATTCCCATCGCTGGTTTTCCTCTTATGGTTTTCAGTTTGGAATGTACCCTCCCTGTCTTCTCTTACCCATGTGAATTTGATTCGTTCTTCATGCCCCATCAAGTTCTGCTTCCTTCCTCAATCATTTTTTGATCTCTTTTTCCCCCATAAATCCCATTTTGAGAATTCACTCATCATGTATTGTTGCTGTTGTTTTTCACTGACTTCAAGTTGGCCCCCAATTCGTGAGGACCTCGTGCACAATGGAATGAAATGCTGCTCAGTCTTGTGCCATCCTAATGATCAGACTGTTTTTATTGGCTGATTTTTGGAAGCAGAGCATCATTCCCTCAGTCTTATTTTCTTCTTGTTTCTCTTTGTGTTCATGACTGTATTGTTTATGTCCAAGATTTTGTACTGGTTTATTTATTAATGTCTTCTCCTGTTTTCGTTCACGTTGAAGTGTTTCATTCTATAATATCTTCTTTCTTTGTGGGTGCTCTTCCTTCTATTACCTCATTGAGGGTTGTAAACACATTTACTGTAAAGCCTTTTTCAGATCAATGCGCTATTATTTGTGTTTCTTGGTGAGTGAATTCTCCTGTTGCTAACTTCTTTGGCTATCTTCCATTATGTTAGTTTTTATATGCTATGAATTATAGTTTGTAAGCTCATCTTGAGAAACAATTTCTCCTTCTTCTTTCTTCTTCTCTTCCTTCTTCTCCTTTGTTTCATTTTTCTTCTTCTTTCTCTCTTCCTCCTTCCCCTCCTTGTTTCTTCTTTCTTCCCTGCTCTTAACCTACCAAGTCTGGCAATTTTATAGCAACATCCCTCCAACCACCAGCATCCCAGTCTAGAAGCACATCTTATTTTGCAACTCTCATCCTACATGGATATCACAGATCTGGTTTCCTAGTCACTGGGCAATGTGACCCAGGTCCTACCTCATGGCTCTCTTCTTCTCCTGGCATCTCGGATAGCAGCTCAATTGATATCCCCAGTCCTGGGAAGAATTATTACTTTAAAAAATGTGTTTATTGCAGGAGGATCTTTTCCACAGTCTGAGATTTCATGCCATTAGCCTGGCTCTGGTCACCTGCCAATAGACACTCAAAGAGATTCATTCCCCTTTATCCCACGGAAGTTATTTTCCTAGACAACCTTACCTGTTTCTCATCCCGGAGTCCAGTAGATGTTCTGCTACTTTCCTGCTTACTACTCTGTTTTGTTGTTGTAGCTGTATTTCTGATATATGGAATGTTTAGCTGGTTTTTGACCATGACTAAGCCTTTTATTTTCTCCAGGTTTTTATTTGGAAAATTTAAAATCCACTGAAAAGGTGTAATATTAGGAAAATTAACATTTGTATTCACCTAGTTTCACCAATTGTTCATATGTTGCCACCTTTGGTTTCTCTCTTTTTTCTTTTCCCTTTCTTCTGCATCATTTGAAAGTTAATTGAGCTCATGAACTGGACCTTCACTTAGAAATACTTCAGGATGTATCTCCTAAGAGTAAGAACATTCCCCTCCATAGCCTTAATACAATGACCACACTCAAGAAATTTATTACCTAACATACAGTTCATATTCAGATAACCCTCCTCCCCCAATATATATATTTTCAATCCAGTTTCCTATCAAAGGTTATATATTTGCACTTAGTTTTCATATCTCTTAACTCTATTGTCCCAAGTCTTTGTTATAGGGTGTAGGGAGCTTGGCAGGGTGGGCATTAGGCCTTTCATGACATTGACATTTTTTGAAGACTAGGCCAGTTGGTTTGCAGAAGGTCCCTCAATTTGGATTTGTCTGATTGTTTTACCATGACTTGGCCCAGGTAACACTTTTTTTTTTTTTTTTTTGGTCAGTGTATCACATAGGTGATGGGTACTTATCAATGCATGACATCAGGGGTCACATGATGTCAGTTTGTTGCTATAGCTTTTAAATAAAACATTTAATATGTTATTTCTCTATGTTTGGGGTTGGGGAGAAGGTTCTACATGAACTCAGCACCATGGTAAATGGAACCCTTGATAGTCTTTTATCATTGCACTAGAATTACACTAGCCCAGCTGCTTTTTAATTTTTTTTCAATACACTGCTGAAAGTTATTTTGAAAATTTCCTGTGGTTGTCCTCTAAAATCCCAGGACAGCAATGAGAAGTCTGATGTTGATCTTGTTATTCTTTCTTAGGCAGGGAAGCCCTTTTTTCATTCTGGATCATTTTAGGATGTCCTCTTTACACTTGATGTGCTGAAATGTGTTCACAATTCCTCTAGGTAACAATATTTTATTCTAATCAGTGCTCAGTGGAACCTTTCCATTTGCAACTCTTTCTTTATTGCTTTGTGATATATTTTGGAACAACTCTTAGCTCTGCAAGTTAAGGCAGCCAATGCATCCAATCCTTAGCCCTGCTACTTTGTCATTGTCTTTCATCACCCCACATCCCAGCAACGTTCTCACTTTCCTTCTTACTTACTTGGGTCCATTTTGATTCCTTACACTTTTCCTTGCCCTATGTCTTGCTTTGTTTTGTTTAGTTGGCAAAACTCCAATGCTCATTAAACTCAGTTACCAACATACTCTGCCCCTGCACCCAAACAACTGAACATTGTTGGAGAAAAAGAAAACATTCTTGTGCTGACAGTTATTCAGAATTCCATACTGCAGACCTCCAATGGGCACTCAACCAAGTATTTCTACGACACTTCCCTGGTGTGTTTTTTTTTTTACTATTCTCCAAACAACTACTTCATCCTTTCCCTTCTCTCTGTAGACTACATTACCTCCTACGCTGCCTGTCCCTCAACTTGTCATCACTAACTTCGTTTAGATAATAGAATCAATCAGCAGTTAACTTATCTATCAAACTCTCAGTATCCATACCTAGGCTTATTCTCTTAGTCCCTGTTCAAATGCTACTATTGTATGTCTCTGCTCTCCTTCTCCATGAATCTTCTCTATGGTTATTGTTTCACCTACATCTCATCTCTTTCTGTCACATTAGCTCCCTTCTTCACCGCTCTCCACAAACCACTGTTGTTAATATCCCCAAAATCTTAATATTGCGGAATCCAGCTGTCAGCTCTTTGTCCTCATTTCACTTGACCTTTCAACCACATTTGGCACAGTGACCACTTCCTCCTTCTTGAAATGCTGTTTTCATCTAGATTTTAGAGACACTCTGCATGCTGATTTACCTACTATTTCTCTGGCTGCTGCTTCTCGGAACCCTTCTCTTCGGTAGGGTTCTAAATTTCAGTCTCCCAGCGTTCTACCTTGGGTTTCCCTTTCTTCTAAATCTACACACTTTCCTTTTAAGTAATCTCACCCAGTCCCCAACTCTTTAAACACTACCTCTGTATCAATCATACACACACACACACACACACACACACACACATTTCTCACCTCCTTTCTGATCTCCAGAGTTGAATAGTCAGTTGACTATCAGACATCTTCACTTGGACATATAATGTTGTTGTTAGGTTCTGTAGAGTTGGTTCTGACTCATAGAAACCCTGTGTACAACAGAATGAAACACTGCCCAGTCCTATACCATCCTCACAATCGTTGCTATGTATGAGCCCATTATTGCAGCCACTCTGTCAATTCATCTTGTTAAGGGTCTGCCTCTATTTCACTCACCTTCTATTTTACCAAACATGATGTCTTTCTCCAGGGACTGGTCCCTCCTAATAACACGTCTTGGAGGAAACACAGCCAGAATGGCCCTTAGATGTGAAGATGACGAGATTTCTTCTCGTGTACTTTGGACATACAATAGGCATTCCAAATTTAGCATATTCGAAACAGAACCCTTGATTTCTATCTTGCCCAAGTTTGGTATTTTCTCAGACATCAACATTTTAGGAAATGCAGTCATCACCAACCAAGTTCCTCAGGCCCAAACCCTGGAAGTATTTCTTGTGTCTTCTCAGTTCCTTCCTTCCTACTTCTAAGCCATTAGCAAGCCCTGTTGAACGTACATTGAAAACATAACCCTAATCTGTCCTCTTCTCTCTAATTCCACTGTCATCACATTATGCCAATGGTTTTTAACTCTCGATGTACATTAGAGTTCCCTGATGAGCTTTTGATATTTGTTTACACCTTAAGAAAAACAAACAAACAAACACCTTACTCCAGTACAAGTAAATCTGAGTCTTTGGGTCAGGAACTGAAACTTGCTCAGTTTTTACCTTTTTTAAAGCCCTTCTTATATGCATCCAGGGTGGAGAACCATTGCCTTACACAGAACATGTCTTACACAGAATACAGCTGGTCTCTCAACTTCCACTCCTCACCCTCTGCCAATCATTTTCCACCTAGCAACCAAAGTGTGCTTTATAGGCTCTAAACTATCTCATGTCACCCCACTGTTTAGAACCTATTAAAGAATTCTCATCTCTTTTAGAATAAAAATCAAATTCCTTATAAGAAGTTACATGGCACACTCCTTGTCGAGTTTGTAGACATAATCTTGAACAACTTTCCACCGCACTCATCCTGCGCCATGTAACCTCTTGGCACAGGATGAGTGAGGTAGAAGTTTCCAAGCCCGTTCTGTTCCCTGCACTCCTCAAGCTTATTCTTGTGCCTTGGCACCCACTGTTCTCTCTGTCTGGAATGTTCTTCCCCCAGATGTTCATAATCATTCCTGTTTTAGATTGAAGCAAAACCTCCTTAGAGGTGCCGCCCAATTTTATTTTCTTCAATTTATGTCACTAGTTAACATTGCACTTTTCACTTGTTTTATTCTTCCACCTTTCCATTAGATGGTATTAGTGACTTTTTCCACCTTTTTATTTGGATCAGTACTTGACTCACAGTAAATATTCCACATCTATTGGTAAAGAAATGGATGAATGATTTGCTTTTAGGGTTGTGGCCATCCTGCTTTTGAGGGCTTTTTTTTTTTAATTTAGATTTTATTGTTATTAACTATATACTTGATATGGTATAAAAAATTTACTGAATCTTTAAGGATTATGACTTTGATATTGTTCCAAAGAAGGGGACCTAAGGAGTCATGTCAGACCATTAAGGCATGAAGCAACCCAGGACTCCAATATTAAGGAAACTGCAACCCTCTCTGGGCTACTAATAGAGATATGTGGCTTAGTGAAATCTTTCGTTGAACTGGATTCTGCAACTAGAGAAACACAGGGGGTTACAGGGAAGCTGAGGGGAACTCGAATTTAGTCACATTTGTTCTTTAACCATGTGGCCTCGTGAGCCTCAATGTTTTCACCTATAAAGGAGAAAGTCAGGGCTGAGGACAACAAAAACATAGCGAACAAGCCTCCCCTTCCCATTTCCATGGTGAACTCTCCACGACACTCTTCCCAGTAAGACCCTACATGGGCTGGGAATTACTTTAAACTCTAGCTCCAAACAGCTCCTGCCAGTGATTTAGAGCTGGCGAAAACAATGACATATATTTGCCATCCTGGAGGTACAAATAACCCTCAATGATTTGATGAGATTGTATTAATCTGAAAGAGAAGAGGATGTAGAGACTGTCTTGAGGGCAATGGGGGATGAGAAACTCACAATAGCAAAGCGTGGGTGATTCTGGAATATGAGTTCCATAAGGATAAGGTTCTGGTTTGTGTGGGGCACTGATGTATTTCCAGTACCTTGATCAGTGCTTGGGCATAAAGCAAGCTTTCACTAAATTATTGTGGAATAAATGCATTTTCTCATCCCAATGACTTTTCATATTTTATCAAAACATATGACTTATACTGTGAAGGCTCCAATGGGGTATAGGTCTAGGTTGGATAAAGAGAGAGCGAGAGAGCAAAAGAGTGAGAATAAGCGAGTGAGAGTGAGAGAGAGAGCAAGAGTGAGAGCGAGAGCGAGCGAGCGAGTGAGTGAGAGACACAGAGAGACAGAGAGAGACAGAGAAGGTAAATAGACAGGAAGAAAAGAAGCATGCCTCCTAGATGTGAGAGAGCCTTTTGTTGCAGGCCCTGACTCTAAGAAGACACTCAAGCTGTGCCTACACCAGGGGCTGCAAACTGACCTGCCTACAGGGCCTAGGCAGGAGACACAAGTTAGTGAATAGACTGAGCAGGCCTATGATGAACTGCGAATTCATGCCCCACCTAGGTGGGTACCTGACACTCAACTCCTGCCTGTTGTGGAAATACAGGTCTAGGCTTGCCAGATTTTCAATTTTATTTTTCAGAGATGTCAAGAAATTAGAATTTTTAAAATAAAAACCTATTGACTTTCAAACTGCTTTACTTTTTTTAAAAGTTAGCAGCTAATTAACTTAACAAAAAAATCAGAACCACTGGGCTAAACAAGCAAAACATGTCTGTGTGCTGGATATGCAATCTCTGACTAAGACATACAAACTTGTTTGTAAAATTTACAGTTTTAATTTAGTAAGTGGTTGTTTTGAAAACAGATTCAATCAAGCCACTACTTCACAACCTAAAAAAAAAAAAGTAATTCAAAATAAACTGTTTGACTAGGCTTACAACAACACAAGGCTTAGGGCTTTATAAATATCTTTTCTGAAATGTCATGGGAATACAGGCAAATGAAACAATGCACCCATAGATTTCAAAACCAAAAAGACATCCTAGCTTCTAAGTGAGCAAAAGTGTAGCCGAGAAGGAGGTTCATGTATATACACGTATATTTTTTCCCAGGCTTGTCTACAAACCTATAACTTTTTATGATATACAAATAATTTCTCCTCAATTTACTTTTGTAACTTTCTGGTCTGAGAGAACCTGAAACAATATTATCCTGCAACATAACATTCTTTGAAAAACCTTCCGTAAGTAACATTATTGAATGTATAAAATGTAGGTCTTCAGAATGATACAACATCTAACCAATTAATTGCTACTGTTATTTCTTACAATGGTGATGATAACACTTAGCACTAAAGATTATGTTGAGAAGATCCATGTTAAAAATGTTTATATAATATAACCTGCCTTCAGCTTGTATGTTTGTATTTTCCTTATGCCATTTAAAGCTGAAAGATTTTAGATAAAAGATCTTTATGAGCAAGAACTTAGATAAAAGCCCAATGTAGATAGAAAGGTAAAGACTCCCAAGTTTTCAACACTTTTCATTAGATGCCAACTTTCCCCTGGCCCCAAGAGCTTGTGGGACAAATGGCCCTCAGTTGCCATGTGTCATTTCAGGTTATGTAAGGTCTTGCCTTCCATTTTTAGCTACATTAATAAAAGGTATTGTTCATCATTATACCAGCTTAGCAGGCACAAATCACACACTGGGCCAACCCTTTAGGGGAAATAAGGTGATTCATCCTATTAATCCTGGTAAATCTTGCTTCTTCTGTTTAGAAGCAAAGTTGAGGAACCAGAGATGTACCACCTCTTGTCTTGCTGACTTTGCTGTTGAAATATCATATATAGAACTTTATTTGGGCCACATAGAGAGCTGCCATAACCATATGCTTAGAAAAATGCGAAGACAAGCTCTTGAAATATTGCTGAGGAAGATTACTACAAAGCAGTGTGGTTCAAAATACAGGGACTAATGTCCCTGTGAGGACCATGTTCACTTGTTCCAATTGCTCCAGTGTCTTTTTAGGCCCCTCTAGTTCCTGGGGAAGGAGCCCTGGTGGTACAATGGTTAAACACTCAGCTGCTAACTGAAAGGTTGGCAGTTCAAACCCACCCAGTGGCTCTGTAGGAGAAAGAGCTGGGGATCTGTTGCTATAAAGATTATAGCCTAGAAAACCCTATGGAGCAGTTCTACACTGTCACATGGGGTCACTATGAGTTGAAATGGACCTGACAGCACCTAACAACAACAGGTTCTAGAGGGAGTTCCCAAAACCAAAACCGGGAGTTCCCAGGTGGTGCAAATTGTTAACATGCTTGGCTACTAACCAAAAGGTTGGCAGTTTGAGTCTCCCTTCAGAAGAAAGGCTTATTGATCTACTTCCATTGAAAATCCTATGGAACACAGTTCTACCCTGACACACGTGGTTGCCATGAATCAGAGTTGACTTGACCACAGCTGGTGGTTCAGGTTCTGGAGACTGGAGTTCACAAAACTGAAGTGAGGGTCCCTGCCCATGAAGAATTCTCCTTCCCTTGCTCCAGGGGCATTTAACCAGTGACAACACCTATGCATCCTGGGCATGGAGAGGCTGCTGTTCTCACCAGCCTTTTGTGTGCCTTCACCCAACAACAAGATTGGGAACACATTTGCAGGCTCTTTTCAAAACAGTCTGTGAAATGGGCGAGAGATCAAAATTCAGTTCAGGGTAGATAAAACGGTGAGAAATTTGAATGGTTAGCTGAAGTCTTTCCTGATTTATCCTTTTTCAGACTACAAACTCAGTTGGATGTCGTGCTAGACAACCCAAACCTCCTGGTTCCCAGGGTTACCCAGGGCTCAATGCTGTGGGCTTTTTCCTGTAGAACAAAGCACATAAGGGGGCAACATGGGAGAGCTAGAACGAGGCAAAAAGGAAGGACTGATCTTATTTTTCCAAAGCTTTCTTGTATAGCAGAAGGATCCTAATATGTAGATGGTGAATACTTGCTTTGATTGCATTTTTATTTTCATACAGTAAAAGCAGCTTTGGCATAATAGGAGAGATAGTTGGAACAAGGAATATTAATATACACTATTGTCAACAGTGGAATACCTTGATGTGGGTTATTCACTTTGTGCAGTATCTTTAGCAGCTCCTGGGCCATCTTGCTCCCCTTCTCGTCTACAGTCCCACAAGTCAGTCCTTTGAAATTGGGCCTAATTACGAAGAAGTTTGGACCAAAATGTAGCTGGGATTTTTGTATGTCTAAGCCTGTGAGTCTCAAAGAAATGGAAAATTCTATGATTTGCTTTCATTGCAGAAGATAGTGAGTTACAGTGGCTATGATAAAATCTCAGGCATGTTAGCTTAACCAAGTTTTTTTTTAACTTCTCTGAGCCTTAGTTTCTTCATCTGTAAAATAGGAACAATAATATTGACTTTGAAGCAAGGTGACAAATAAATGAAATAATGTATTAAAAAGTATTTTCCACTTGTTTGGCATGTAGGTATTCAAGAAATTATAGCTGTGAGGGCAGAGCAAGATCGCAAAGTGAGTGGACATTCCCATTTACTCCCCCAGCAACTAACTCACTGAATAATGAATAAAAACGAGAAAAGACTGAGATCTCAGAACTCCAGATGGCAGGTGAGTTATTGGAGAGTCAGGGTAAGTCCAGAACCAGGGGAGAAAAGGAGCAGGACAGCACAGAAGCTGGGAGAACCTACCCACTAACATCTGTGGCACTGCTCATCACAACCATTGTGGGATGGGCTGAGCAACACCCTAAACAGGAAATACAGAAAAGGAGCTAATCTGAGAAAGCTGTAGCCTGATTTTTTAAGGCAGTGCAGATTAGCCCTGGGAGTTCTCAGACCACACAATTGCGAGGGAGTGAAGGGAGACCGTAGTGCTGTGAGGGAGTGCTGTTGAACCTCACAGAGGTCCAAGATGGACAGGCACTAGGATCAGGAGGAAATTTAAGGGAAACAGGGCAAGGGAATGCTTCAGACTGATGGGGTGACACAGAGGGACACCCATAGTGGGACACAGTGGGAGAGCCTATGTAGGGGTGCCTATGAGGGAAAGACATAGAAAGCCCTTCAACTTTGCCATACAAAAGTCAAGCCCTACCACCTACATCAGCATCTGCAACCAGCTAAACCCTCTTCTGCACACACATATTGAATTCCAGATCTCAAGAATGT
Source organism: Elephas maximus indicus (assembly GCF_024166365.1). Lineage (NCBI taxonomy): Eukaryota > Metazoa > Chordata > Mammalia > Proboscidea > Elephantidae > Elephas > Elephas maximus. The sequence goes on along the minus strand of NC_064829.1, from coordinate 64,923,199 downwards.
AGAACTCCTAAATTAACACTGAAAAAAACCTAAAGAAATGAGTACCCTCTAGTGGTTCGCAGCAGAGGATAGTAAGCCTATATAGCTGCTTTGTCAATTTTGCTTCATAGCCACTTCGTGGGGTGGAATGGAGCCCTTTGGGGTTCCCAGGGCTGTGAGTCTTTGCAGAAACAGGTTGCTGCATCTTTCTTCCATGGAGCAACTGGTGAGTGTGGGCTCCAACTTTTCAGTTGCCAGTTGGGTGGTTGGCCACTGTGCCACCAGGATGTCCAATCAGAAAAATTTTCCACAAAAACCAGAATGCAAAATTTAAAGTAAAAAGAAAAAAAAAGGGCAAAATGGTCATGTTCAATGAAAGATAGTAAAACACACAAAATCACAAAAGAAGAAGGGCCAATCAAAAGCAAAACATGAAGAATAGGAAATTTCTCCTATGGAGGTCAGACTAACACAAAAATTAATCAGTCTATGGCGCTAAATATGTCTAAAGAAAGCAAAAAGCACACAGAAAACAAACTAGTGGAGATCAGGAAACAAATGGAGGAACAAAAAGAAAGACTCAACAAGGAAACTGAAAACAAACTAGCCACAACAACAACAAAAAAAACACAGCCAAAGAGAAATTCTGGAACTGGAGAATAAAGTAACTGAATTAGAAAAAGCAAGAGAAACACTCAAAGATAGATTTGAATAGACATAGAAGACAGAATAAATGAACTAGAAGACAAAATAACTGAACTTACCAAGTCTCAAGAGAAACAAGAGAAAAGAACAAAGAAAAGTGAACTAACCCAAAAGGAAATATGGGATTCAGTTAAGAAATCTAACATTAGAATTATTGGACTTCCCCAGAGCACCATGACAACAACAAAGCAGAGAAACAATTTTCCAAGAGCTAATCAGGGAAAATTTCCCAGGCCTGAATAGAGAACCAAGCCTACAAATACAGGAAGCTACTTGAACCCCAATCAGAAGAGACACAAAAAAATCAACTCTGCATCACAGCCTAACAAAATTCTTGAAAACCAAAGACAGGGAGAAAATTCTGAAGGCAGCAAGAGAAAAAGGCTATACAACATACCAAGGGTTTTTCTTAAGAATCAGTGAGGAAATCTCCCCAGAAACTCTAGAGACCAGAGGCAATGAAAGGACATATATATAACATTGAACAAAAACAACTGTCAATCAAGAATTTTTTGCCCAGCAATGTTGTCATTCAACAATGAGGGAGAAATCAAGACATTCCAAACAAATAGAAGCTCTAGGTATCTGTCACTACCAGACCAGCTTTGCAAGTATTACCCAAGAGAGTATTCCAAATGGAAAGACAAGAGCATTGAGTAAATACTTGTACTTATACATGAGAAAATAAATTAAAAAATAAGAGCGAGATCTCCAAAACATGCAACAAAGGGGGCAATCATAAGGACCAAGTATATGGTATTTTCAGAGAATAAATTCAATAATTAAATCCCACAAACAATACAACATCAAGTTGGAAGAAATAAGCGCAAAGTAAATTTATCAAATATAGGTTGTATATTGATGTTAATGAAGACACACCAACAAAAATGGTGGAGGGAGGAGCATATCACGAATAGATTTATTATGTTAAGGTTGTATGTTAACTATTGTTCATAAGTTAAACATCGTCATAATTGTAAGTTGTGTAATGTAATACATGTGGTAACCACTAAGAAATCACCAAGGGGGGAAAAGAAAAAAAAAAAAATTCAGAAGAAAAAAGCAAAAAGGCTTGTCATATATTGAATTGTGACCCACCAAAATGTCTGTTAACTTGTCTGGGCTGTGAGTCCCAGTATTGTGTGATTATCCACTATTTTGTCATGTGATGTGATTTTCCTCTGTGTTGTATATCCTGATCTCTATGATGTTAATGAGGCCGGACTAGAGACAGTTACGTTAATGAGTCAGGACTCAATCTACAAGATTAGGTTGTGTCTTAAATCAATTTCTCTTGAGATATAAAAGAGAGAAGTGAGCAGAGAGACAGGAGGACTTCATACCACCAAGAAAAAAGAGCCAGGAAAATAAAGTGTCCTTTGGACCCAGGGTTCCTGCACTGAGAAGATCCTTGACTGGGGGAGATTGATGACAAGGACCTTCCCCTAGAACTGGCAAAGAGAAAGCCTTCCTTTGGAGTTGACACCCTGAATCCAGGCTTCTAGTCTCCTAGACTATGAGAGAATAAATTTCTCTTTGTTAAAGCCACCACTTGTGGTGTTTCTGTTATAGCAGCAGTAGATACCTAAGACAAGTCTCATCAGAAGAAAGCGGCCAAATACAAGCAAAAACAGAAAAATCAGAATAAAAAATCAAAGAAGATATGAAACATTCAAAAAACAAATAGCAAAATGAGTGAGGCAGACGCTTTACTTTCAGCAATAACCTTAAATGTAAATGGTCTAAACACCCTATGCAAAAGGCAGAGAATGGCAGAATGGATTAAAAAAAAAAAAAAAAAGACCCATCCTTTTGCTGTCTACAAGAAATATATCTTAAACATAAGGACACAAACAGACTGGAAATGAAAGGATGGAGAAAAATATTCCATATAACCAGTAAACAAAAAACAACAGGGGTAGCTATACTGATATCAGATAAAATAGACTTTAAATCAAAATTTATTACAAGAGATAAAGAAGAATGTTTCATAATAATAAAAGTTCAGCAAGAAGACATAACAATCATAAACATATATGCAGCTAACAGCAATGCATCAAAATACATTAAACAAATACTAACTAATACGAAAGGAAAAATAGACAACTCCACAATAACAGTACGGGATTTCAACACACCACTTTCAATTACAGACAGAACATCTAAAAAAGAATATCTCTAAGGACAATGAGAACTTAAATAAAACCATAAGCTAATTGGATCTAATGGGCACATATAGAACACTCCACTCAGCATCAGAACAATACGCATTCTTCTCTAGCACACAAAGATCATTTTCCAGAATAGACCATAAGCTAAGACACAAAACAAGTCTCAATAAATTTGAAAAGATTGAAATCCTACAAAGCATCTTCTCTGATCATAAGTATATAAAGCTAGAAACCAACAACAGAAAAAAACAGGGGAAAAAATACATGGAAGCTATATAATACACTACTAAGTAACTGTTGGGTAGAAGAAATCAAAAGTGAAATTAAAAAATTTCTAGAATCAAATGAAATTGAAAACACAAATATCAAAACTTCTGGGATGCAGCAAAAGCAGTACTAAGAGGGAAATTTATAGCAACAGATGCCTACCTTAAAAAAGATCCAAAAACACAAACTTAAAATAACGACTTGAATAAATGGAAAAGGAAGAGCAAAAGAAGACAAATGATACCAGAAAAAAGGAAATAATCAAGGTCAAGGCAGCAATAAATGAAACAGAAAAACAATAGAATCAATAAAACCAGAAGTTGGTTGTTTCAAAGGATCAATAAAACAGACAAACCACTGGCTAGATTGACAAAAAGAAAAAAAAAAAAAAAACCAGAAGAGGTAAATAATCAAATTAAGAAATGCAGTTGGTGACATCACAACTGATCCAACAGAGATAAAGATCATAACTGATTATTATGAAGACTTGTGCTCAACAAATTTGAAAACCTAGATGAAATGGACAAAGTCCTAGAAACAGACTACCTACCCAAACTAACACAGAGGTAGAAAATTTAAACAGACCCATTACAAAAGAAGAGATGGAAGATATCATCAAAAAACTGCCAACAACAACAACAAAAACCCAGGATGAGATGGCTACACTGGAGAATTCTATCAAACATTCAGAGGAGAGTTTATACCAAAACTACTCAATCTCTTCAAAGACATAGGAGAGGAGGAACACTATCGAACTCTTCCTATGAAGCCGGCATAACCCTGATACCTAAAACAGGCAGAGACATCACAAAAAAAGATTACAGACCCAATATCTCTTATGAACATAAATGCAAAATTTTGAACAAAATTCTATTCAACAGCCTTCAGTAATATGTCAAAAAAAGTCATACGCTATGATCAAGTGGGATTCATATCAGGATTACAAGGGTGGTTGAACATTAGAAAAGAAAATCAAGCAATGTAATCCACCACATAAATAAAACAAAGAAAAAGAACCATATGATTATATCAACAGATGCAGAAAAAGGCATTTGATAAAATTCAACACAAAAGTCTCAGCAAAATAGAAATTGAAGGGAAATTTCTCAACATAATTAAGGGCATATATGCAAAGCCAGCAGCCAACATTATATTCAGTGGAGAAAAGCTGAGAGCCTTCTCTTAGAGAACCAGAACAAGACAAAGATGCCCATTATCACCACTCTTAATTGACATTGTACTGAAAGTCCTAGCCAGAGCAATAAAACAAGAAAGAGAAATAAAAGATGTCCAAATCAGAAAGGAAGAAGTAAATCTATTTGCAGATGACATGATCTTATACACAGAAGATC